>NW_026126409.1:4572500-4875000 GCF_943737965.1 Phodopus roborovskii
GGTCCCACGTGGATAGTCAGGTCTCCTTTGTTCGGAGTTGCTCCGAGAGGTCTCCGAAGTAGGGTGGACTGTTGGCTCCACCCTCTGTCCCAGTGCTCAACCAGAGCGGCAGGACCGTAGGTGGGGTAGGGCACAGGGGTGGGGGGGGTAGGCTGGAGGTTGGGATGGGTGGGGGTGTATCAGAGCTCCAAGGGTGCTCTCAAAGGGGACCGGAGACAGGAGCAGCAGGATCAGGGGCCAATCCAGGGAGTTCAGGCGGGGGAGGGGGGTAAAGAGGTTGAAGGGGACAGGCAGCCCCGATTGGGCCCAGACTCACCTCTGGCCAATAGCCGGCAGAAGAGGACGAGGGCTGGGCTGGAACTTGAGAAGGTTTTGCAGGGTAGTGGGATCTCACTGGAAACTGGCGCTCTCCAGCTGAGACCTCGTTCTTTGGCCGGGCCCGGATTTGGGGGTCAAGGATCTTGCCTGCAGGAACTCCAAGTGGACCCGCAGAGATAGGCGGATCTCTCTCTTTAAAATATTTTGAAGAGTTTCTCCAACTCTCCTATTTGTTCTACTTATTTTTCTTCATTATCACCTGCCATTATCTACAATCCACCAACCAGTTCCCATTCTTCGTCCTTTTCATGATATGACCAGGGTAAATTGCCTTTGTCTGCTGTTCTATGTGTTTCTGATCCTCTTTCTGTACTTCTGTCTTCATATTAGTATTTATTTATTTATTTGAGACAGAGTTCATTACATTTTCTTGGCTGAACTTGAATATCAATCCACAGCCTGTTCACTATCTTGGCCATATTGACTTTTATACACTATAAAAGACCAAAGGTATAAACAATGGTCCTGATACTAACACCCATAAAAATACTTTAAATCATCTGTTATTGTATGTGTATGCAAGTGTGTATGTGTGTATAGGACACATGCACATGCTGCTGTGTGAAGGTCACAGGACAATGGAGAGTCATTAGAACTAGTCATTTTTTTCCAGGGTGGATCTGTAGATTGAATTCAGGTACTCAAGGTTACCTGAGCAAGTGCCTTTACCCTGGGTAGATTAGTCTCCAGGTCTTACACTTTGGGTGTGGTCCTATATGAGGTTTTCTATCTGAATATGGGGACTGTGAAGAATTTGGTAATAATAAAAGGCTTCTAAATGGTCAATGACCAAAACCTGACTCAAAATCAAACATACAATGAAACTGAGGTTTTGTTTTTTCTTTTTTGTGGCATAACTTGTGCCCGTTTCATATCTTGTGACTTCATTGCAGTTCTAAACACACAGCACACACAAGAGGCCACTCAACAACAATGGATGCTACCTGGGACACTCTGCTGAGATACCAGGGACTCCCCTATCCTGTGAATTGCAGTGCTTTTATTCTATAACCCAAGCTTTCTGCTCTTGCAGATAAAAATTTAATTATGGAAAACAGACCTAATATTTGTTATTGTTATTTCTTAGCATCTACATACCTAGTGGAATCTTGAATTGTATTGTGTTAGAAAGTTTGGATTTAAAAAATGATGTTTCAGCTGCTGACTTGAGTTTTACCAAAATCATGAAGTCATTTTTGGCTTGGGATTAGGATAGATTTTCCAATAATTTCTGAAATGGCCCTGAACATATTTCTGCTGTTCTGTGATATGTGTTTATGTGAAATGATGTTCTCAGTATTAATGAAAATCAAAATATTGAGGATGGTTGATGTCCTGCAGTGTCAAATATTCATCCAAAATTTAATTCTTTATGTAAGAATTAGCAAGTACACCTGTCTCATTTGTATCCAAATTCATTTTCATCTTCACCAAATGGTAAAGGTATATGGTTATGAAAAATTTGTTTAACAGTAATTTTCTGTATAATTTCTTATCAGTATTTGGCTTGTGTTCTTATTTTATATACAGAAAATGCCAGGAGTTGAGTGAAATTTTCTCTGACAAAAAGAGTTGGTGAGTGGGAAAAAGAAGCCGTGTTGTAGTCCACCAACTAATTAACTCTGTCTGTTTGTCTGTCTATCTGTCTGTCTGTCCGTCAGTTCGTCCATCCATCCATCCATCCTTCCATCCATCCATCCATCAATCCACCTATCTATCTGTAAGGTCTCTTGGATAGCCTGAAACCTATTATGCAGATGAGGCTGACATTGAACTCACAGAGAAACATCTGTATCTGTCTCCAGAGTATTAGGATTAAAGGCATGTGCTACCGGGCTGGCCCACTAACAGGAGTTTTACCTTTTACATGAACTGCACTAATGCATCTAAAACAATGCTCCACTGTGTCCTATGTAAAGACTCCTTTTCTTGGGAACTTCCAGTGCATTTTAACTGCTAGTAAACAGAATCTAAACTCTCTTAAGAAGGTCACAGCTTACTTAGTAAATCCTCCTTTGACAAATGTCACCTTTCCATTCTTCTCATGCATATATGCTTTATAGTCAACTTTACATAGATCCTACTTAATTTTGCTTTCCAAATTTTGTATTTTTGAATATTATATTTTAATTAATATAATAATTAATTTTAAATTAAGAAAATTAAATTAAGAGCTGAAATAATATATAATATAGCTATTTCCATTATTGCACAAGACACATCTGTATTACTGCTTTGCTCTGATTTCCCTTTTCACCAACCCTTCTTTCTTCTTCCTGATGGACACCTTCCTGCCTCCAAATAGTCCTCATGCTTTCATGTCATACTCATAAGCACATGTCCCCCCCACACTCATTCACACAAACAACATGCATTCATATATGTACATTCATATATATGTATGAATTTAGAATCTTCATTTTGAATTGTTTTCTCTGTTTCCTCTCTTTTCTACAGAACCTTTTGACTTCTGTATTACATATGTATCTAATGTAGACTCTGCAAATGAGAGGAAACATGTAACATTTGTTTTTCTGAATAGGATGTATTTTCTTTATCCCAGTGTTTTCCAGTCACATTCATTTTCCAGAAAATGACACAATTTCATTCTTCATAGTTGAATAAAACTCCTTTGCTCTTTGCAAAATTGTACTTGCATTATATCTGTTCATCTGTTGGTGGGGAAGCCATCCTATCCTATAGTTTGGCAACTAAGGAAACGTTTCTCTAAACATGCTTGCAGGTACCTTTGTGTTATACTGACTCAATTCCTTTGGGCATGCTGAATAATGCATTCTTTATAGAGCTAATTTTCAGACTATAACTTTCAGACATTAGTTTCTATCACATTTCTACATTTATGGGATTTCCAACCGATTCCATGTTTCCTTCTTGCAGGCTCCCCTCCTGGGCTTCCATTCAGAAGTCATTATTCCATCCTGAGAATGATGGTGTGGGTTATGCTATTGCACTGCTTTAGGAGTCTGGAGGAGCTGTGTTTAGAATATAAATCTAGGTCCCAGGTGGGCAGATAAAGAACAAAGCTAAATGAGAGCATCTGTGAAGGGTAGTGGTTATAACTGAATGAATATGAGATGAGTGACTAAGTATCTGGGAGCAGTCCTGCAGGGGCATTCAGTATTTGCCTAAAAATGCTTCTGCTGGCCACAAAGAGCCCAGATAGAGCTTTCCCATGTTGTTCTTAGTGTTGTGCCAGTAATAACACACACGTCACCTACCACTGAACACAGGCCTTTCACAGACAAGATAAGACACTGGGGAAGTGATGGGTCTATGCTTCACAGCCCCATCCCTGCTGAGACTTCATTACCTTCTCCAGACTGGAGGGAAGCAGGAGCAGAAATTGTGCAATCATCCATCCTGGATGGTGCAGCATCCTGGGATGCTGGCATTTTAATAGTTAAACATTTTAAATGTTAACAGCATCAACTGAAGTAATGGGATTGTCTGGTATCATTAATACCAAAAGGTCCTTCTTAGAGACTTCTGGGAAGCTTTTTTTTTTTTAATGATAACTTTAATTAAAAGGATATGTAAAAATAATAATCAAGTTCACTACAATAATAAAAGTGACTGACATCAGTTGACTATAAGATGAATTAGAACTGCACCATGGAGTTCACAGACCCCTTCTCATCAGGGAGTTTATAGTGGCTCCCTGCCCACTGTCAGTGAAGGCAGAACCTTGAGCATGCTGGCATTTCAAAGCACACAGGACAATGACTATGACCTGTGCTGTTTCTCTGAGTTCATAGTCTTCACTGTGCCCGAGAATGCTCTCTGTCTTGTAGTGCAGTGTATTCCATCTCTCCTCAGCCCCAATTCCTCCAACAAAGCCTTGCAGTCTTTGCTGGGTACCCCAAAAACATGCAACCCCCACTTTGCCCTGTACTTTTCATTTCTGGTTCCATTTCATTCCCTGACTTTGCAACACTCAATTTTTTTTCACAGCTCCCCCTTCCTCCTGATCTGTGTCCCTCACTGTAAAATAGAAGAACTGTGTGCAGTTGTTTTCCCTCTAGGCTGCCCTTTCCCAACACACATTGTTGTCTTTTTATTCTCTCATCTGCTTTTCAGTTCTGAGCCTGTAAAATGTCTTCCTGCAGCTACTGCTATTTCTCTTTTCCTAACCACACCTAATTTATGCTGACAGCCTTCACATGAGGATTCACACACCACACATCTCTGTCATCTTTCAGTTTTTTTTCCCAACTTCGTGCTGGTGAGAGGATTTACTCATTCTCCTCAAGAAAGCAGGGTTTTGAGAGCAGGACTGGCACTTGAGGGACACAGAAAGAGTCCATGGTCCCCAGGAGACAAGCAAGCAAGCAAGCAAGCAAGCAAGCAAGCAAGCAAGCAAGCAAGCAAGCAAGCAAGCAAGCAAGCAAGCAAGCAAGCAAGCAACAGCCACTTTGCATACTTTTTTTTTTCTGTCGGATTTTAAATGTTCCTCCCCCTTTATAGCGCACCAAGGCTGCAGCAAAAGCAGCATAAACACAAACAGTAAAAATAAGCTTGGTCATCCTGTCCCCGAGGGCGGGTGGCAGGCTTTCTTTATGACCTTCACAAAGTTTATAAGAACAGTCTCCTGGTGTGTGATAGTTGAATAAAGTGTAGCACAATGCTGGCACCTCTTCATGCTCGAGATTGTTTTGTGGGATCTAATAAAGGCGTTGGCCGCTCTTCACTTACATTTTATATGGGCACACTTCTGTCTTTAGCAAAGCATTAGCCTGTGACGTTTTTGATTTAAACCCATCAGTTGCATTCTGGTTAAGCTAGCAGGTCAATGGCTCTAACATATTTATGCAAGGAGGAAAGAGATTCTTCTCATTGGTTGTGTGAACTGCTCAGTCGGACTATCCCAGTCAATGCTCTAATGAAACTGCATGGTAAGTAAATGGGGAAATGCAAATATGCAGAGCCAAACTCCGGGTGCCTTTCATGCAAATCTCCAGGCTGTTTAGGAACGGATCTCTTTTCTTTTGAAGAAAACTGTCCATCAAATTCAAATACATAATAGCTAATGCAGATGAAAGAGCATCGGGCATTTTCCCAAAGCCATAAATTGTCTCTTTACCATCCACTGATATCTGGGATTTCCATTTAAATTTACCAAAGGAAGAAAAAAAGGAGGCTGCCGATATGTTATCTTCTTTTAAAAAAATTAGTATTTGCATTCCAGAAAATTGAACAAAATGATTTAATTCTGTTTCAAAAGAAAAATGAAAAATAATTTAATCTCTTTGTACATTAAACAGGCACTCTATGTGGAGACATCTGTGTGGAGAAGGACCACAGGATGTGTGGCCTCTTCCATCTGATTAGAATATAGCAGGAGCTTGCTTGTGCATTCATTTCTTTTTTTTTTTTTTTTTCTGAGCCCTTGCCTGTCTCTTCTACACGAGTTAAAAGAAGAGATACATGCTAATTTATCAGCAGATGCACACTAATTTAATAGAGGTGATTTAAGAGGTATTGTATACCCAATATTTTAACGTGATCACAAATCTGGAACAAAGCACTGGGTCTCATCCAGATTAATCAACAAGATTCAATCAGCAGAAGATAGTATGGCACACCATTCACAAAAGATGCAGTTTCTGTGGTGTCTGGAGTGCCACCTTACACTTGCTTTTCATAACAATAATGGCTATACCTTTGAATCATCTGACCTGGGCATGGTGGTGCTTTCCTTTAATCCCACTTAGGATTCAGGAGGCTGTGACAAAAGGAAGTTCCAGGTTATACTAGGCAGTGGAGTCATACCCTACCTTTAAAAGTAAAAGCCAACTGATCAGCAAAGCCATTCTGTATTCACATGTAATATAGAAGAAGTTATTTGCAGGATCTGCCTCTAGCTCACAGTATTATCAGCCTTCTCTTGGACTGCAAATGGTGTGTGTGTGTATGCCTTCATTTTCCCTAATGTGTCTTCCTTTCTGTCTAAGTTTCTCTTTTTATAAATACACCAGCTGTACTGGATTAGGGTCAGTGCTAATGACCCCTTTGACACTGTGAAAGCCTTCATTCAGGACATTCTTGAGGTACTGGGGCTTGGGCTTTCACATATCTTTTTTTAGAGGACACTCTTCAGCACACAGCAGAGTGGCCCTAAGAATTGTACACTTGTTGCTAGAAATGAGGCTCATTGAACCATCAAGTGCTTTAACTTATACTCTGCTTTCTCTGCCTGTAACATCTCTCTCTGCTTCTTGCAAGACAAAAACTTATTGAAATTCACTTTATTTGTACTCTCATCCACAAGTGTGCTGGATGAGAGAGGTGAGTGGAATGAAGGAATGCTCATTGCTGCACAGGGGAGTTTATCACTCTACCTCTGTTGACACAGATTTTCCTCAATTATTGTGCCTGTCCCTTTTGAATCGAAACAACAGTGGGCTTTTTTTGAGTACTGACAGTTTATAAATTCTGTTTACACTTTAATGGGAAAGTAAATTCTTAGTTGTTTATAAAATAGATGAGTTGAATGTACCTAAATAGAACAAGTATATAGAAGACACAATAAATCTGCCATCGTTGGTTCTCTGGGGAATCTGCATATGACCTACCTAGGCTCCTTGAATGTGGGTGACATTTTGCAGGGGGTTGGGAAGTTTATGAGGCCAATAGAAGTGGAACCAGTAATTATCCCTAGTGCATGAACTGGCTTTTTGGAGCCCATTCCCTATGGAGGGATACTTGCTCAGCCTAGATACATGGGGGAGGGCCTCAGTCCTGCCCCAAATGATGTGACAGACTTTGATGATCTCCCATGGGAGGTTTCACCCTCTCTGAGAAGTGAATGGGGAGGGGTGGAATGGGGAGAGTGTGCAGGGAGTGGGAAGACAAGAGGGAGAGAGAACTGGGATTGGTATGTAAAAAACGATTAAAAAAAAAAAAAGAATGAAAATGAAAAATGTCACAGCATTAGAGAGCTTGAGAACCATAGTTCAAAAGGATGAATAGGGTGCCTTTGTTTTTAAAGATGAAGCTATTACTCCATTATCTATTAATATGGTAGCAGTGGTAGCTATGGGTTTTGTGCAGAACAGATAAGGGGAAGACTATCATTGTAGTAAACCCATAGCCCAGTCATTTATTTGTTACTTTAATTTTGGCTGGCTCTATTCTCTTCATACATGTTCAAAACTCAAAACACTTATTGCAGAAAAGAGATCTGTCTCTTCTAATAGACTAAATAGGGAAAATGCAAAATTTTACTGACTAACAAAACAAATCCAATTTAACATTTTAAAATCAATATTCAATGTGTGTGCAAATGTACTGAATAGTTATAACTTTGTGAACCTGCAATTTTAGGGTGCCAATAAGCAAAATGGCCCTCCCTCCCTCCCTTCTTTTCTTTCTTCCTCCTACCCTCTTTCCTTCCCCCTCTCTTCCTCTGTTCATTTCTTTCTCTTTTCACACTTTAATTAAAACTAGGTTCTTCCTCATACAGGATATCCTGACAAGTTTCCCCTCCCTCCACTCCTCCCTGTTTCTCCCTTCCTCCCCTCCCATCCAGATCCACTCCCTTTCTGTCTCTCATTAGAAAAGAACAGGCTTCTAAGAGAGCAACCAAACATGACAAAATAAAGTATAGTAAGATAAAACAAAAATTATCACACTGAAGTTGGGTAAGGCAAACCAACAGAGGGACAGGAGCCCAAGAGAAGTCAGAACCAGGGTCCCACTAGTTCACATCCTCAGGAGTCCCCTTAAAATAATACCAACTGAAAGCTGTATTTTCGAAGGACCTGGTACAGACCCATACAGCCTCTTGCTCTCTTGCTTGCTGCTTCAGTCTCTGAGTACATATGAACTTTGCTTAGTTGATTCAGAGTTCCCTGCTGTCCTGATGTCCTCCATCCTCTCTGGTTCTTACAATCATCCCATCTCCTCTTCTGCCAGGCTTCCTGAGCTCTGAAGGGAGGGATTTGACAATCCAATTAGAGCTGTATATTTCAAGATCTCACTCTCTGCACAATGTGGGTCTCTCTGTATTTGTTCCCATCTGCTGTAGGAGGGAGCTTCTCTGATGATGGTTAAGTAAGGTATTGATCTATAAGTATAGTAGAATGTCATTAGGAGTAATTTTATTGTTACTTTTTTTTTTTAAGATGAGTATTTACATTTACTCTAGGTCTCTGGGATACCTAGTCTCAGGCTCCTTTTCACCTAAATAATAACAGGCACTGGTTTTCATCTTGTGGAGTGGACCTTCAGTTAAATCAGACATTTTTACCACCAGTGTCCTAATGTATTTTGCAGATTGTAGATGAAAGGATTGTGGCTGGGTTAATGTTTATGGTTCTGTTTTGTTAGTGATGGTTCTATTTAGGCCTCAGCTTACTCTATGTTCAGTGAGTTGTGAGGGTGTTGTCTTCTGCAATGTGGCCTTGCTATCAGTTTGTAGAGAGCAACCTGTTGTTTTGGTTACAGCCTGGATTGCTGGGGGATTTCCTCAGGGCCCCTTTGGCCAACAACGTAATTGGATATAACCCAGTCTTGGTACTAGAAGCTTCATTTAGTAAGAAACGGCCACTTGAGACTCCCTCTCCTTCATTACTTGAAGATTTTATTAGATCATCTATATCTATATCAATATCTACATCTACATCTATATACATACCCAGGGAGGGTAAGGCCTTCCATGGGGGATCTTCAAAGTCTATCATATCATTTGGAGCAGGGTTTAGGTCCTCCCCCACTGCATTGGGTTTTAATAACACCCCTCAAATACTCTCTCAATTCTGGCTGTCTGTCCCCTTAACTCCATCTTCCCTCCTCTCCTTCTGTTCCTGTCTTCCCCACCCCCTCAGTCCACCAATAAAATCTATTCTATTTCCCTCTCCCAGAGAGATCAATGTGTCTCCCCACCCAGTCTCTTCCTCTGTACCTAATATCTCTGGGTCTACTAATTGTGGCTTGATAATCATTTATTTAATGACTAATGTGTATATATAATTGAGTACATAATATTTTTCTTTCTGGGTCTGTGTTGCTTCAATCAGGATGATTTTTTTTCTAATTCCATCTGTTTACCTGCAAATTTCACAATGTCATTATTTTTTAACAGCTGAGTAATGTTCTATTTTATAAACAAATCACATTTTCTTTATCCCTTCTTTAGCTGAGGGACATCTAGGTTGTTTCCAGTTTCTGGCTACTATGAATAAAGCCACAATGAACATTGTTGAGCAACTATTCTCATGGTAGGATGAAGCATGCTTTAGGTATATGCCCAAGAGTGGTACAGGTGGGTCTTGAGGCAAATCAATTTCCAACTTTCTGAGAAACTGCCATATAGATTGCCATTGTCACTGTACAAGTTGGCACGCCCACCAGCAATGGGTGAATGTTTCCCTTGCTCTACATCCTCACTAGCATGAGCTGTCACTTGTGTGATTGATCTTAGCCATTCTGACAGGTGTAAGATGGAATCTCAGAATAGTTTTTATTTGCATTTCCCTGGTGGTTAAGGATGTTAACTATTTCTTTAAATGTTTCTTGGGCATTTGAATTCTCTGTTTAGTTCTGTATCTCATTTTAAAAGGACTATTTGGGTTTTATTTTGTATCTAGTTTCTAGAGTTCTTTATATATTTTGGGTATTAGTTCTCTTATCAGATGTGGATGTGACCTATAGATGTGATGGGGCAGGCATTCCAGTTATTATGTTATTTTTTTTTTATAAAATGTCATCTTTTAAAATATGAGCCACTGAGTCCAGTTAACACTGTCTGCATGCTTATGTACATACTCCTACCAGAGTATGTACAACCTGCTTACTACTGGTCACAATTCTGAAGTCAAGTGATTCTCCTTTCTTCACTAATCCCTGACTGTCAGTAGCTCCTCAGCTAGGGTTGGAGCCTCATGAGCTTCTCCATCCATGCTGAGATGTTGACGGGCTTGATCTTGTGCAGATAGCTGCTATGAGTTTATGACATACAGACATGTCACATCCAGAAGACAGCACTACCCAGTGTGCCTCCCTATCTATGGGCTTTTACATTCAACCATCTCCTCTTCCACGATGTTCCCTGAGCTTTGGCATATGTGTGCTTGTTGATATAGATATCCCATTTAGGGCCAAACATGCACAGTCACTTATTCTCAGCACTTTGATCAGTCTTGAGTCCCTGTATTGACTGCTACCACTACAAAAAGAAGCATCTCTGACCATGATTCAGAAACAACACTATGGATGGCTATAGAGCTCTGTATTTAGATGGCAGTTTGCAGCATGTTTATTTAGCAAAACTACAGTAGTAGATTCTCTCCTGGGCCCTCTAGTCTTCCCTTCTATGAGCTTTTCACCAGGTTTACAGTAATTCATAATTTTTAAAAATTTATTCTTGAATAGCTTTTATTTTCAAAATGTCACTTTCTCAACTGCAATGAGTCACCTCCCCCTGAGGATGCTAATGTTTGTATAGACTTTAATCATAGGCATATTAATTATCTTGTCACAGCCTGAAGTATAGGGTGATTATTATACCTACTTCTAGGTATACAGGGGAAAATAATGGAAGAGTGAAGATGTGGGTAGGTGGGTAGAGAGTGTGGACCTGATATGTGGTCAGCTGGCTGCTGAAAGAAATGTCTAAGATATGCAAGTCAAACCTTGCATTTTATATGAGGAGGACACAAAGAACTGAATGCGAAGAGACATTGCATGGAGGATATGGTACAAAAAAAAAAAATAAAGAGTCTGAAAATCACAGAGTAATAGTGATATGTGACTCAGCAAACTGCAGACAGGAAACCAGCTTCCTCCAGGTAACAATGTCTTTATCTGGTGGGAGATAGTGTTGGCAGAGGGGAAGAAGGCTCATTGGGAACTTGAAGAGGAAGGAATTGCCACAGTCAGTAAATATTTTGGTGACAGGGTCCTGATGCAGATCTCTGTTAGGAAGGAGAGGTGAAGAAGTCTGGGCCACAGCTGAGTCCTCAGAAGTGCTCATTGTTTTGGAAAAAGGAAAATGATAATGAGGGACAGAGATCTGGGAGGAGGATTAGAAACATTGTGTGTGTGGGGGGGGTACATGAGGAAAGTTTGAGAGCTCCACACTGGAAGTGTTTAACAAAAAAGAAGCAGAAAATAATCTTAGGAGAAGGTTAATAAGTTGGCTAGTGTGAGAAAGCTGGTCAGTTAGTACTGCCAGGTCCTTTTCTGCAGAAGAAAGGGAACACACGTTTGTGAGGGGGGCATGGGGGTTGCAGTGAGCTCTACTACTGGACTCCGGCCTTTGTGCTGACTGTTCTCACTGCTGCCTCCATCTACTAATGGCTCTCTGTCTTTTGAGGTGAACTGTTGAGGCTGAAGATAAAATGATTTTGTACTGTTGACCCTGCAGAGTAGTATGCCAAAGAGGAACTTATGAGTATTTTTTAACATTATTTTAACTAATTCTTTGAGAGTTTATAACCATGTAATTTGGTCATTTTCATCCCCTATCCCCCTATCCTCACTCTCTCCAGATTGACCCCAACCTCTTCACCATCTCCCCCATCTCTCACCTCTTTGTCTGCAGGTTTGTCTCTCTCTCTCTGAAATACACCTAGTTAATCTGTGCTGTCCATGTACTCATGGGTGGGGCGAGGCATCCACTGGAGAGTGGGAGACTTGCCAGAGGTCACACTCTTAAAGAAAATATATTCTGTCTTTTCCCAAAGCCATCAACCTGCAATAGCTCCTCAGGTGGCTCTTCAGCTACTTCTCTGTCCATGCTCGAGTGCTGACGGTCTTGAACTTGTACAGGTCTTAGACAGACAACCTCAGCTACTGTGACCTGTAATAGAAATTTTAATTAGAATACTTATTTTGACTTTTTTAATTTTTATTCTTTGTAGATGTATTTTTCTTTGGGCTGCCAGCTCTCTCTCTCTCTCTCTCTCTCTCTCTCTCTCTCTCTCACACACACACACACACACACACACACACAAATAATAATACAGAAACTTATTAGTTATAAATACTCTTGCCAAACCAGGCACTTTAATCCCAGCACTGGGAAGGCAGAGGCACTGGGATCTCTGTGAGTTTGAGGCCAGCCATCTTGGTCTACAGAGGTAGTTCCAGGACAGGCTCCAAAGCAATACAGAGACCAAAAACAAAAACAAAGCAAAACAACAACAACAACAACAACAACAACAAACTCTTGACAATAGCTTAGGCTTGTCCCACTAGCTCTTATAATTAAAATTAACCATTTCCATTCATCTACATATTGCCATATGACTCGTGGCTTTTATCTCTCCTCCTGCATGTCTTGCTTCCTCTGTTTCCAGTTGGTAACTCTGCTTTTCTTCCTCTCTGAGTCCTCTCTTTTTTCCAGAATTCCTGCCTAACCTCTTCCTGCCTAGCTAATGGCCATTTAGCTCTTTATAAAACCAACAACAGTAAATCTTCACGCAGTATAAAGGAATATTCATAACAGTTCTTTGCCTTACTATGTAGTCTTGGCTGGCCTGGAACTTGATATGTAGACCACGATCACCTCAGACCCACCTAGATCTGCCCACCTTTGCTTCCTGAGAGCTGGGCGTAGGTCCTTTAGTGAAAGAAAATCATGAGAATCTTGGTTATTTCTTCTCCCTCCTCCTCTTCCTTCTCTTTTTCCTGCTCTCCCTTCTCCTTTTCCTTGTTTTCCTTTCCCATCTCTATAGAGGGTCTCAGGCTGACCTCTAACTCTCTCTGTAGCCCAAGATGGATGGCTTCAAACTCAAGATCATTTTGCCATATCTCACCTAGTGTTGATATAACTACCAGACCAGCTTAGTAGGTATTCCTTCCCTGTTAGCCTAGTTCCAGCCTTCAATTTCCTAGTGCTTCCTTTTTTTTATTATTATTATATTTAAACCTCAAATCTTGTTTTGTGAATTTACTTTTTTGGTTGCTTGGTTTGAAATGATAAAATTACAGTTTAATTGCAGTTCTTTAAAGTGCTTAATATGTGGTAACTTTGAAATAAAATGTTTCTGAGTATTTGAATATCGGCTATTATGTGAATGAGTATTTGCTTTTATGTAATTCTAACAGAAGTGAATAAAAGTTGTAATGGTGCCCAGCTCAGCTCAGTAGTTTGTATCTAGCTAAATAGGATATGATTCTGATATTCAGAATTTCTAGCCATTGGGAATTAAGTGGTAACAAAATTTACTCTCTGCTTCATTTGGGCATGTATTCTGGTTGCATCACCTAATTGATTAATAGGTCAGGCGGGCAACAATAATATTATGAGAAGAAACCAAGAGAAGTAGGAGAATAGAGATGGTTTGTCCAATATGTCAGAGTGGGTGGTACTGAAGTAGAGATACAATTGTATGTAGCAACCATGCACAGAGCTGGAAGAAAGTTATTTTTATCAGCATAGGGCAGGGCAAGTAAAACGTCTTGAATAAAGAGATCGGTTTCTTTGTGAGTTATTGTATTCTTTGTCTTAGAACAGCTGAGTGTCTTCATTACTTTTCAGGTTGTTTAAGAAAATAATCTCTGATAGTAAGAAGTTAAAGTAGTTAATGTTGAGGTTTCTTTCCAGTTTGAAGATCTTGTAGTTTTGCCTTACATTACAAAGTGATTTAGAACTTAAAATAAAAGAAACTTAAAAAGAGAGGCTGATCCAATTCTGTCTCGGGTAGGAAACAATAAAACTGTGTGTTGAGGGCTATTTGTGAATAAGCTTGCTAGGCATTGACATTGCAACTTGGAGAGAAAAAATAGAGCTAAATATAAAGATTGGATGAGGGTGTGATGAATCAGAAGTTAAAGTAATTTAGGTCATCCAGTTATACACAGATGTATAAGTATTCTCCCAATGATTCAAAAATCATAGGAAATGACTTATAAGAGCTGATCGGAAACTTTGTATGGGAAGTAATTTTTCATGAAACAAATGATTGTAACTCTGGAATGATGCATCATTTTAAACCAGAAAGCCAGAAATGGTTCAAGGACTATTTATATCGCTTTGAGCTTCTCCAAGGACAAGCATCACCACAGATTTTCATTTTAATAATACATTTTCTTTAATTTTAAATGTAAAAATGCTTTTATTTTTTAAATTAGGCACCTCAATAAGGTTATTTGAATCAGAATTTGTTTACTGCTGCAATGCAAAAGAAAGTCGGCTCATCTCTTTTGGCATCTTTATCAGAGGACCAAGAAGAGGAAATGTATTTTTAAAGTTAAATGGAAGGATGTTGACATTTCCTAAAGACATTTCTAGCATTATAACACTTGCGATATAAAATAAATGCCGCTAGTGATAGGTAAAAATATGAGCCAGATTTCTGCACCAGATTTTGACATCTAAGATCTACTTGCATGTATACTATTTGTATTCTGCATCCTGACTTTAATCAGGTAGTATTGCAAACAATAAAGTGCATTCTTCTTCTTACGGCACACATCTCCTCCCTCTAAACTCTCTCAAAATCTGTGGAAACCACACACAAAAATGAGGTGACACACTCAATGGGATAATGAGGACCAGAAGAGCACTATTGACACTAGATAGAAGAGAACAACTGAACATCAAAAGAATGGAGTATTAGTGAAGCAAAACATTGTAAGTCAAAAGAAAGTGCCAAGACTTGAATGCATGAGAGTTTCTCATCATTGGGCCAACTCCAAACTAATTTTGCTCCTTAACTGATGTTTATGGAGAACAGATGTAGTGCCACTGTGGTCTACGTGAAATTAGTTCTGCTTACTTCTATTCTGAAAGCACATGTGTATTACACATGTATATTTTACTAAAATGGGCCGTATTTCATCAATTTCTCATGTAACATATTTTTCTGGTAGCACAGGGAGTGGCTAGGAGAACTTGGGAACTAGGCCAATGGAAGATAAATGAGAGGGGTCAAACTAATATGAAGGTAGGAAGATGCAATGCTCTTAACATGCATAGGTGATAATATTGTTTTTGTCTTGCTTTTGTATTTTGAATGAGGATATTGTCAGGGAGACCAGTGAAGCCGAGTCACATGAAATGTGAAAAGTTACAGAAGAAAAACAACTGCTCAAAGCCAAGTTTGATCTCAAAACTGGCGATTTGTGGCCATCCCAGGCTTTTGATATAATGTAGAGTGAAAACAACTCAGCAAGTGAAATTAAACAACAGATCCTTATGGGGCCTATGGAGAGTATTGTTTTGGGGGTACAGCCACACAAAAAGTGGTGCACAAACAATTGCAGTTTTAATTTAAATAGATGTGCATCCTGTTCTCGTATAACTGGTTGGGGCATAGAAACTTTGTGGAACTTAGTAATACCCAGGGGAGCAAAGTTCGTGTAGAGAGCTCATCTCAAGTTCACTCACTGTGACTGGTGTTTGGCTATCACAGGCAGATTGACTTCAAAGAAACAGAAGAAAGTTTGTAATGTGCAAAGCACTTGAGGTCTTCACAGGTTCCCCCTCCCCCCGCAGAGAGTACTCACACATACTGTGCCTAACACTTAGGCATCTTTCCATGTTGCTTTAGACATTTTCCCTGAAAAACTCTTTTTGACTCTGGATGAAATTCAGTGATTGCTGTCCTGAGATTACTGCATATGGCTCCCCTAGTGTGATAAAATTCATTATTTTCTTTAGGACAGGCATAGTTAACTGTGATAACATAAGGAAGCTCACAGATCTTCTTAACTGGTATAGGTTTTAGAGTTAGTGAAATTTGGAGTCAAGGGGAGGAATGGGAAAGAAAAATGAGATAGACCAAGGGGCTGAGTGGGTAGCAGTCAGAAACGTGCCTATTTCACAAGCACGAGGGCCTAAGATCACTTCCTTAGAACCCATATAAAAGGTGTGTTATAACCCAGCATGTGCAAGCAGGAGCCCTGAAGATTATTGGCTCAGCTGCAGACCCGGTCTTAAAAAGTAAAAGTGGAGAATGATAGAGAAAAGACATAGCCTTCACATGCATGCATATGCATGTGTGTGTTTATCTAACAAGTACATATGTCCCATACATATACATAACACACCTGTATAGACCCTATCACAAACTAAAAGATTAAGATGGAAGAGTTTACTCAATGTAAAGTCCTGCCCCTAAAAATGCTAAAATGTTCTGTTACTTTACATTACTAACAAGGCAGAGGAGAAATGCAGTAAAGATTAAAGCTATATTTTGTGCTAGGTACCATGAGCCCACTGGAGCACCATACTTCTCCTTTCATGCAGTAAGTTCTGACATTTTGAGGAAGGACCATCACTCTGTATGCTGAAGAGGAGGTGGTCATTAAGTGGAGGGCAGTCTTGCTTTGCACAGGTCCCATCCCCTCACTTTATTGATAATGTGTGTTCTTGGAGCCAAAGGCAGTGGTCATATTTTCCTTGTACAAATTCACCTTGTGTCAAGGCTCACTGTTAATATGTCTGCTCTCTGATAGGATGGTTTCTTAGTCACATAGGATTCTATTTCACCTATATTTCTTTTGTTTCTGTCAACCTCCAGTGTCTGAGTTGTGCCTGCTCTTCCAGGATTTGTAGGCAGCAAATTTTAACCATCTCTACAGCTTCTGAGGGGCTTAAAATATTTTTTATGAATTGTTTGGCAATTTCATATAGTATCTTTTAATCATCATCTCCCTAACTCCTCTTCTAGGTCACCTTCTCAAAAGTGCCTACTGACTGTGGTTTAGGACAGTTGAGTGAGACATAAATCTGACAAGCTCTTCCCACAACAACTGAAAACAATATGGTTGTTAAGAACAGTAGCCTCTACAGCCTTGACACTGATCACACCCACCAGAAGCCCAGATGGAGGCGATTTCTCTTGTTCCCTGCAGAAGATGAACAAGGGAAGCACAGAGTCTGAGTCACTTCATGCAGAACAGAAAATATTATTGAGGACTGAATAAAGTCTCCCAGGTATAACCTAGAAGTGACAGCTGCCATCACTGCCTTTTGCAGATTAGTGTCAGATTTGCTCTTTCTTCTTTGATGGTTCTCAATAA
Source organism: Phodopus roborovskii (assembly GCF_943737965.1). NCBI lineage: Eukaryota > Metazoa > Chordata > Mammalia > Rodentia > Cricetidae > Phodopus > Phodopus roborovskii. The sequence goes on from NW_026126409.1 coordinate 4,589,871, forward strand.
CCATGAAGTATCATTTACAGGAATAAAATGAAAGCAACTGGAATAAATTTACAGGAATAAAATGAAAGTAACCACATACTGTAAAATGTAAAGGCTAAATGAAGATTAGTAAACAGAGTGTTTCCAAAGTATTAATGTGTGAATTCTGTAATCAGTGTAAATTAACTTTGAACTTCAAAATTAGCCTTAAAGGGGGTGGGTTGAACTTCAAAATTAGCCTTAAAGGGGGAGGAAGGACGAGGACAGACTAAGAGGTCTGCCTGTGACCTATAAGTGAACTAACTTCTCCCCAACCTCAGGAATTCCGGGAGAAGACTAGCTTGTTGGGCACCATGTAAGATTATTTATAATCAGTTAGTGGTGTAAAATGAAGGAAGACAGAGAAGTTTGTTTCCATTTAGATTAGATTTATATCTGTGGCAAGATACTGGAGTACACTGTGTCCAGTGTCTAAGTTTCTTGTGGCTGTCATAAAAAGTTGCTACACATATAGGTTTAAACAACAGAAATTTATCCACTCAGAGCTCTGGAAGAAGAAGTCTGGCATCCAGCCTTCTCCTGGAAGGCTTTAGGGAAACACTTTCCTTTGTCATTTCCAGCTCTTGGTGGCTCTCGATGCACCTTGGTTTGTGGAGGAGGACCATAACTATGCTTCTGCTCCACCTAGCCTTTTCCTCCTGACTCTCTGAAAGTACACCTTCACTGGACTTAGGATCCACTGCTGTAAAAATCCAGTGTGATCCCATCTTCAACCTTAATTATTTGCATCTGTAAAGATTCTGTTTTTTTCATTTTGGGGCAGAACACTGTAAGAGGATGAGGAGGTGTGAAGGATAAAGAGGTATTAGGTTCTGTCATATGGACACGACTTGGCTGTTGCACTCATGAACTTAGATCAGCTGCGGTTATCTGCATAAGACCTGTTCAAGTCAGAGCCTGTTAGCATTCCAGCATGGGTAAAGGAAGTAAACATAATGTCCCACCCCTTGCTAAGGCTCTATTAGTAGTTAATGGCTTCTTCAGGAGTCTATCTACTGGTAAGTTGCCCATGGTCCAGTAAATATCTCTACTCTTAGGACATGGAAACAACTCTAACTAAACTCAATTTAAGATTCTTGTCTTAAACTAAGTTATATGGTAGAGAGGTATGTATTAGGAAGAAAAAAGGGTCAAAGAAGGGATGGGGGAGATGATGAGAAATAGGAATAGGGCAATAATATGATCAAATTACATCATATGCATGCGTGAAATACTCAAAGTTAAATAATTATATTTCAAAATTATTCTGCTAAACAAGACTTCCTGAGCATATTGGGAGTGGGGGGGGCAGTGAGTGGAGAGGGAGCTAGGAGAAAGAGACTGGGAGGAGAGGAAAGCACGAGGGACTAGGAAGAATGAGTCAGGGGAGGAATAGATGACAGAAAAATAAGAGAGAGAGAGAACCATTATATTTTTGACTCCAGAGACCTACAAGACTAACCCCAACTAACAATTTGAGCAACAGTGGAAAGGCTACCATAAATACCCTTCCCTGATAATGAGATCGACGATGACTAACTTATCCACCATCATAGTACCCTCATCTAGTAGCTGATGGATGATGGAAAGAGAAGCAGACACCCACAGCTAAACACTGAGCTGAACTAGAATCCAGATGAAGAGAGGGAGGACAAGACCACAGAGATACCTGACCTGAACAAAGAGGAGCCAATGGGCTCCCAGACTGATAACTGGAAAGTCAGCATTGGCCCAACCTAGACCCTTTGAACATGGGTCTCAGTTAGAAGGCCTGGACAGTCTAAGGGACCTCTGACAGTGGAACCAGGATGTATCCCTGGTACACAAAAGGACTTTTGGAGCACATTTCCCATGGAGGAATACTCCCTTAACCTAGAGGCAGGAGGGAGGGCCAAGTCCCTATTCCAAATAATTTGACAGATTTGTTGATCCCTCCTGGAAGGCATCACCCTCCCTGTGGAGTTGGGGGGTGAGAAGGTGGGTTGGGAGGGAGAGAGGGAGGGAATTGGGATTGATATATAAATGAAGAAAAACAAATAAGTAAAAATATTCTGCTATTCTAGTAAGACTTTTCTTCAGTTCATTATTCAATATATGTATCTGTATATATAACAAATTAAATGTATCAATTAAAAGCTATATTAGAAGTTTTTTCAGTGACCTAAGCTTTTATGACTGGCTGTAGGTCTACCTTATCATTAAGGTATTCTTGTGGTCAGGACAAAAAAAAATCAGTTTCAGAGTATAAAACTAAACAAATCTTGTTTACAATAAAGCACACTCCAATTTTCAAAAATTGGTTAAAAATTTGTTCCAAAAGAGATTTCCTTTTGTATTAACTCTCTGGCACATTTTCATCTGAATATTTTATTTTAATTTTAGGGAGAATTCATAGCAAACTTTGTAGGTTTTTCCTGTGTAGGAATAGATAATAGGAATGAGTCAATATAAATTTTAAGTTCTTCTACTAATGTCTGATAATCACCATGTTTATACCATAATGTAAAAATAGTAATGAATATTGGGACAGTTGCTAAACATTATGTTCTAGTCATGAATATAGTATGGGTATTTCTATGTTTGTATTTAAAACTATTTTTAAAAATTCAAATGTACCACACAGTATGCAGAGCCATGGGCACGTTGTTTTTAGAGCCGTGTTGCTGTTTTAATCAGGTCCTTTCAAAGATTAGTTGACCTAGGGCTGGAGTTTTTCTTTCTCATCCATTTGTAGTTTTTGATTTTCACTCGCACATACTTTGTTCAGTTGTACTCGATTGGCCACATATTTAATGCTGTGTTTAATAATTTAATTATTCAGTTAATGAAACAAAACTTTGGGACGTTCTATGTTTGAGAAATAAATACACACGTGTGCACATGTTTAGTTCATTATATTCCTCAGTTGCTCACATCAGTTCTCAGACATCCAAATTGAGTAATTATTTTTAAAATATTTAACTCCCAGGTATTTCCCCTAGACTAAATATTTCTGTCTGTATAAAGCTCTCAAATAACTTTGGTAGGTACCTGTGCTCATATCGAGTGGAAGGAGCCGGTGTCTCTGTGCTGGGGCTATTTTGTGGTCCCAAACAATGCTCAACAGAGATTTAAGCCACGTCTGCGTTTTTAAAAATACTCAGTGAATGAACCATCTGAAGGCTACTGATTAGAAACATTGTTTTAGACAGACAGAGGGAGCATATGAGCATCAATGGACAGTGATGATTTCGAGAGGTCTGAGGAAGGACGCTTTCATCTGTTTGCCTAAATTTGAGCAGTGAGTAAGAACTGGTGGTCTGGCCAGAGTTCTGCTTTGGGAATGTGGCTATTGTAATGGAGCAGCCACATGGAAAGAGGAGTTTTTCAGGCTCTCACTCAGCACATGGATTCGGTGACTTTGGGCTCATTTTCTCTTACCATTTTCCCTAGAGAAAAAAAGACCAGCCCTCTCCTGCTGCCGAACTTCAGGTTTGCCTACTTGAAGTCACCAAAACCTTGAACATGAAGCACAGTGTGGCAGGTTGTAACCCTCTGAGTGTGAATGAAATTCCTTCCATTTAGTGTAGAAAGCCGTGTGTAGTCAGGTTCAAGCATTGATTGCATTGATTGTTGCTAATGGCACACTCTGCCTCTTTAGCACTGGAACTTTGACTGGCAGGACATTGTCTGGACAGAAGGATGTATTTTAGTTTGTTTGTGCTGATATAACAAAATAATCAATTCTGAATACTTTGCAAATAATATGGATTCATTTTTATGCAACTCTGGAGATGGGGAATTCTGTGATCAAAGTGCCCATGGAGTCAATATCTGAATTCAATGTTTGGGCTAATCATGTGACTGTTATGGTTGCATCCTCATGTCACAGAAGAGGACATAAAGGAAGAAATAGTCTGTCTTCACATGATAGAAGACATGTAAGGACAAAAGAAGTCCTACCTTGAATTCACCATCCCTTTTATAAATAAATAATCCATCCATGGGAGAGGATTTCTCTATCACTCATTTCCCAACAGGCCCTCCTTACTCTTATTAATGCCACAGAGGGGATTAAGTTTCAACATGAATTTTGGAGAGGATAGAAAAATAGCAGGGTATGGAGTGGGTTTGGCATGGTGAAAACAGGATGTTGGCAACTTATTTCACAGCCAGAAAGGCTTAGGGAAGCTACTTACAAGGTGAGATGATTTGGTTAAAGCCCCAGGCAGAGTAATTAGAACTGTAACAACCACTGCCCCATCTTTCTGTTTGGAGATAAGACTTTCAATAAGTCACAAATAAACATTCTGGACTATAGATTTCCATTGCAAATGTCAAGTGTATTTGGTTCCTTTAGTGCTAAGTAGAAAATCTGCATGTCTGAGATCCTGTGTTTAGAATGTGAAAGAAGGTATGTTGCCTCATAAAAGACAGCTTTTCCCACTTGGCAACAAGTAGCCAATTATTTCTTAACGATAAGTGGTCTTGTGTAACAGAAATAGAAACAGGCCTTGTTTTAGTTGCATGCATTCTCTGGGCAATAGATTTGCTTGCCAAGTCTGGTACCTGAATACAGATGCTAATCATTGGACAGGATTTACCACTGGTGGGTGGATCTGTATCTGTTGCCCTTTGCGCATCACATGGCATCCTTGGATCTCCTCCAACTCCACAGAGCCCTTGGCTTTTTACTTTTGTTCTAGCTGTTTTTTTTTTTTTTTTTTTTTTTTTGCCAATAAGCTCTGTGTAGACTTGTTGGGCATTGTAGATCTCAATTAGTGCTGTCCTCTCGATGCCAGCTAAGGTCCAGCAGTGGCAAACCAATGGATGTATGTGACAAGTTTATAGCCATTCATACAGTTCCTTCTTGTTTGATAGTCAGTGTAACAATCACAAGTCATGACCACCATAAAGACTGGATTGTCTAGAATTCACAAAGTTAAAATGTGAATAAATAGAGACTAATCTTATTATTTCTCAGTGTGATAGTTAGGCTATATTTAGTAACATGTTCCTTTGATGGTAATATTTATTTTTATATGTTAGAATAATGCCAGGATAAGTAGCTTGATTTTACTCTGTATAGTTAATGTAAATACTGTTATAGTATTACAAATGGTATGATTGTCTTATTGAACATAGCCATGTTTGTAAATGATTCTTTCAAGTTTTGTATAAATTTGGAGGAAGGTGGAATTAATTGCTCAAGGCAAGCAGTTATGCCAGAAGCAGGTTGGTTAATGCAATTGTCATTGCTTTGATAGACAGCACTGGCATACAAAGAACAAACATAAATCTAAAAAGATAGAGAAACAGTGATATAAGGGGATAGATAGTTATGTGGAGATAATTTGAAATTAGGAGACTGTTGTATCAAGGAAAAATAAAGCTGTCCCTAATAACATCAGTTAAAAATAACTAGAGATTTTTTATGTGTTTTATATTCTGCCACAAAATAACTATTGCTAAGCAGAGTCAAGCACCATCGTCTAGATTTGTAAACTCTGACTGGGCTATCTGAAGCAGGTTATAAATGGAAGAGCAGCAGAGTTGAGCTTCTTGGTCGAATCCTGTTCATGTGACAGGTTATAGAGAGAGAGGGGAGGGAGGTCACTCTCATTGATTAGGAAGTTCCTGAACAACATATGTAAAGCTTATAATAATATTGGAACAGGGGAACTATAACCTAAGAGCAAAACTAAGTTCTGGAAAAACACTGAGTATGGATTCTGAACACCAAGGGAGCAGTACCAGACCCCAGGGACAAATGAAGAGGTGAGTGATGTGGAGAAATATACACAATATCATGTTCTGTGAGTAAATGAGGTGCCATATTTAAGGAAATAAAAGAAAAAAATTTAACTTGCTGCTGAGGGGTCAAGGAGAAAGAATATTGAGAAAAACACCTGGAATTGGAGATAGTTTCGGTACCTGACTAACAACAGAAAAGGTAGCTGTAAGCTATTAATACCATTGCCACAGTAAACTGTCAGCTTGACACAAACCTTGGAAGAGGGAACCTATGAACATGGGAACCACAGACCACAGCCTATGACAATGACTGTGAGAAATTGATTTCACTGATGATTGATGTGAAAGGCTCAGCCCACTGTGGGTGGTGCAATTTTTAGACATACGGTCTGGGCTGTATATAAAAAAAAACAAAACAAAAAAGAAAGAAAGGAAGAAAGACAGAGAGAAAGAAAGGAAGGAAGAATATCTAATCATGAGCCAGGCAGCAAGTCAGTAGGTAGCATTCTCCTATTGCTTTCTGCTTCAAGATCCTACCTGGAGGTCCTGCTGCTGTTCCTCCTGATGATGACTATAAACTAAGAAAATTAATGCTTTCCTTTCCAGGCTGTTTTGGTCATGGTGTTCTCTGTCAGCAACTGAGAAGCAAACAGATACAGTAGAAGAGGTGCATCTGTTTGAGGAAGCCTATTACCTCATTATGCCTACTGCAATCTCCTTGTTCTTCACTGTGTTGTAGGGAACAGAACTTTGTAGGAAGAAATGAACCCATTCAGCTAACTTTCAATCCCTGGTTCTTTTTCTCATTCTGGTTCACAGGCCAGCATCTTCCTTGCTACTACTACAGGAGGATTGCAAGTTAGAGACCTGGGAGGGGTGGAGTAAAACCTTAAAGTGAGCATATGAAGAAACCAGTTTAAATCAGCCCACTTTTCTCACCAAGCAAAGTATCTGCCAAAAACCACTCTCTACTTCAGCTCTTACTTTGCCCTGGGACACAATATACTGGGATCCCTATCCCCAGGGTCTTTCACTGAACCTCCTCGTTAGTTCCAGTGCTTGTAGACTGAAATGTTCTTATTTCCTCCAGTGTTGATTTTATCCTAGTCTTCAACATGTTTTTTGAGTTATTAGGGCAATATTAATATGGTATTCTATCTCAAAGCATGTTATGTATTTATGTATTTGGTCATTTGCTTGAAAGCCCTCTTTTGTTTATATATTTTTTGTAATAGTGATTCATTTTTTTCAGATAAATGGCATTTATTTAATAAACTAAGTGCATTCATTTTTTATCATGCATTTTACATATCAAGTTTTTCTCATGGAATTTTGTATTATTTTTTTCATTTTTGAAAATATTTATAGGTCAATGTTAATTTGGTTCTGAAAATAGCTTCTTGGTCATTTTGATTTGTTGTTATTTTTGTTGGCTTTTGAGACAGGGTCTTATACCCAGTCTGGGCTAAATAGCTTAGGCTGATTTACTGGAACTTGTGACAATTCTCCTGTCTCTGCTCCCTGAATGCTGGAATTACAGACCTGAGGCACCATCACTCTTAGAGTTCTTTCTGTGGGTTTAGTTGATGAAAACTCTATTGTGCCTGCTCCACTATCCTTAGTAGAGTTGTGCTGACATGACAGTAGTAAACAGTACTAAATGTTACCAAGTTTCCTTATTAGCTTGAAGTTTTGGCCATGAACATTAATTGTAACTCCTTGACACAAAACACTGAGATTCTGAAGGCTTGTTGAGTTGTTGACATTCTGGTAAGTGGCTCCATGTGGCCATCTCTCTTCTGGCCTATCCCTCCCCTTTGCATTAGTACACATTTATTAAAACCACCTTTTATATCCTTCTCCAAACAGTATATCTTTGTTAATAACAGTCTGACTGTTATTAACAAAGAAGAAGTTTATCAAACTTATCTTGATGCCCAATAAAATCTGAATATAAGAATTGAGTACAAAATTGGTTTTGTTTTTAAAATCAGCAGATTCACTTTTTTCAAATGGTGATATTAAAGAAATTGTTCTTATTGGCCTATCATCATTATTATCTTTTTGCCTTTCCTTTTATTATGATCTTTTTGGTACTGATGATTCAACTTGGGGCCTAGAACATATATGAGCTGCACCCTAGCAGAGTGAGCATCTTTGCTATTGCTTATATGGTTGGGATTTCTAAGTGATAACACTTTTCAAGTGTGTTCTCTCTAGCCTGTGAGTAGCTCCCTTGTAGACTTCATTGCATAAAGAGATAAATCTCTGGCACAGAAGCAGAACCTTCCTTCCCTGCCCTGTGAAGTTGAAGGGGTAATAAATATTGCATCCAATGCTAATTCATTCTGACAGATTTGCCCAAATCCTGGAGATGTGTGCCTCCTAGGAGCAAGCTTCCATGTCCTATGAAATATGTTGGGAATTCTGCAAGTTCACATGCCATCTCAAAAGGCTTAGCTGAGGGTTTCCAAATATCTTTGGCAAGTATCTAGGTGAAAATTACAAATTTCATACTAAGTGATGAAAGTATCTTAGGACATATTCAAGAAAATCTGATAGTGAATTACCAACTGGTTTTATCTGGAAAACAAGGATGAAGAAATTCAAGGTCACTTAGAGAAGATGAAAAGAGGCAACAGGAAGATTGCCACAGAAGGCTCTCCTACAGGAGTGCTTTCCTGTAGAGACATTCTTTTTCCTCTGGGCTGTTTGGCACAATTGAATAAAAAGCTCCAGCTGTTCCAGTAACTACTAGTTAATGAGGTCATTAAAGGTTGGTAATATAGCTTGTCCAAGACAAAATAAAAAGGAAAATGCTGGCAAATGTACTAATAAAGGAAAAATAGAGAATACTTTCACATATTGGATGTATCATTGGCTTAAATACTTTTATTTTGTGTTATCTGGAATCATGAAAACTAGATGACAGAAAAAGAATGATAAGTCTCACACAGGGTAGAGGGCTAGAGATGGTGGGCAACACTTTGACTAACTACAAATGGAAGCTACAAATAAAGATGAGAAAATGAAATGTTCAGTCTGGTTAAGCAATCCATATACAGAACACCAAGGAAGATTATAGCAACTGTTTTTTAATAGGTCAAATTAGCATGGTTTTTTGTTTTTTAAGACTATGTGATTTGGGGATAGACAAAACTGTATTTGAGTCATTACAGCACAATTGTATAGTTTTCCTTCAGAGATGTTGGATTAAGATGGACTCATGTCTCTGTTTCAGTTAGTATTCTCCTTTGCATCTGGACACAGCAGAAAATTGAACCACCAGTGCCTCAAACATTGAAGAAACTCTTACATAGCTACTATATTGAAGAGCACCTTGTTTTGGAGTTGATACAGTCAGGATTTTAACAGTCACCAGGCTTCAGTTTGTTCTATCTTTGCTCTGCTATTCTCATCTTGTCATTCTTTTGTAAACTTCCTTCATTGTCACTGACATCCTGAGAGGATAAATCTCCTGTGGAGGTGGTAACAATTTTGAAAAAGAAAGGACTCCTACTATACGCAAGGTGTCACCAAAAGAAAGCATTTATTGGTATTCACTATGTTTTCTTTGTTTGGGATTTTGTCAATTGCTATCTTTAGCAGGAGGAATAGTACTGTGTTAATGGGTTGGGACCAGTCATGACACTCCTGTGCCTAGAGAAAAGTCTAGACCTTCAATATCTTAGAGTGCCAGTACATAAACAGAGTCTGTTTCTGTGGATGTCAGAGGCTATGGGGAAGTCAACAAGAGTTGTTCTCACAGTACTTGATAATTTAATGAGCCTGAAATAATAAATATTAGTATACGCTATGAATGATTTATGTTTAAGGATATTATATTATTTAAGAATATAAATCATGTTTATAGTGAAGAAAAAGCACAGACAAGGAAGACAGATGAACTTCAATGCTAAGGTGTAAGGGTTTATATCCTCATAAAACTCATCTGTTGAAACGGATGTTCCAGGCCAACAGTTAGGTTTAGGGAAGTGATTACATCATACTGCAAAGCTCACAGAGGTGGAACTGATAACCTTATTTAAAAAGTCTGGAAGGGTGTATTGACACCTTCTGCCATGTAATGTTACAGAAGAAACTTGAAGCAGGCCCCACCAGACACAATGTGTTGTTGTCTCAGTCTTAGACTACCCACCCTTCAGAACTGCTAGAAATGATAGTTTTGTTTATAATTCACTTACCTCTTTTGTATTTTGTTGTAACAGCATGAACAAATTAAAATACTCAGGGATTAATTGCCAGGAAGTGGTGTGTGCAACATACCCAACACAGATTAAGTCAATGAAATTAGGAAAGAGTGCTTAGATATGTTGGCATAGTAACACAGAAGGAGTACCAAACAAAGCCACCCAAACTTATAATTTTCAGATTATATTATTTTGGTCATCTGTTGGTAACACCCACCCATTCTGGTCCCATGTATCTTTTCTGAAAAATAAAACAAAAATCCCAACAGATCAGAGATGTGACCACTTATTAGTGTTGAATTGAAGCTGCCATGAGTGTACTCACTCCATTGTCTTTCAGAAAGAAAAACACATTTATGGCTGGCTCCTCTCAACTGTGAACCCCTATTCAATTAGTGCCATGTGAACTGACCTCCAAGACCATCGCAAGAAACGTCACTGAGTGATAGAACAGCCCCTGACAACAGCATTTCATGGACACCAAATACATTTTGGTAATTAGCTGTAAAAAGTTAAATATGAATATGAATTTCATACTTAAATGAGTTAGATCCAAAAATCCAATGTTATTGATAAACTTTGAAAGAAACATTTTAATAAGCAAACTAAATTTTTTGGTTCCTCTTAAAAATTAAAAAGAGTGATTTATGGTCCTGATAAAATCAGGAATTTGTCTACATCTCTTTCTTTGCATTAATACTCTTTAGGAGTAATGATGATACAAACCACTTACTACATCTTCATGCCAAAATACCTTGCCTTATCCTGTTCAATTCATATATAGATGTAAAAACAGCAGAAAACTAAACAACTATAAAATCAAATTGATCTTGACTGGGGGCTGTACAATTTCAGAGTACCCACCCATTTATGTATCTACAGACAGAACTGAAATCTCCTGCTGACTTTCTGACTGTCTGTCTGTAGTGTGCGTGCATGCGTGCATGCGTGCGTGTGTGTGTGTGTGTGTGTGTGTGTGTGTGTGTGTGTGTGTGTGTGTGTGTAGGACAAATTCAACACTGATTGTCATTCCTTAGGACCTATCCACCTTATTTTTTGACACAGGTTATCCCTCTAGGACCTGGGGCTCCCTGATTTGATTTGGCTGGCTGGTCAGAGAGCTCCAAAGAATTCCCCTCTGTCTTCTCATTTGTGGCATTAGATACCACTATACTTTCTTGCTTGGATTTTTACATAGGTGCTGGTTGTTCTACTCTGCTCTTTATGTTTATGCCATATGATTTTGTCAAGTTGGCCTCTATCTCTCCATTCTCTCTACTATGTGACTTTTGAACTAATAATAAGAGCCAATGCATATCATGATTCTCAAACATAGGGAAATAAAGGAGACATGCTTCTCATTCCCCAATTTCCCTCTCTGTATTTGACTCAATGGTTTGGGCGGGGGGGGGGGGGGGAGGGGGAAGCAGACAGTGTCAGAAAAAACTAAAGCTAAAAGTATCCTTGGTTATAAAACAAGGCAAACAATCTTCAAAAGAAGTCATAGGGATTGCAGTTTAGAAAAAATAGGAAGGCAGTTAAAGAACTAATTATAGTCATGGTGGAAGGTGGACATGTTAACCAACGTGCTAGCAGGATGAGGGGAGCTCAAGCATGTTAGCTAAAGAAACATACATTTGCTTGAGATCTTTGCTGGTTGGAAAGATGTTTTCCAGCAAAGTTAGGAGGGAAATTAAAATAAGTCAGTCAATTTTGAGGGTCTGGGTGAGTGAGATTATGGTTTTAAAGGAAGGGCCCGATTCAGTCCTTTTAGCCTTTTTGATCTGTAACATTTGCCCACTGAGATCAGTTCCTAAGGTGTTTTTTTGTTTGTTTTTTTGTTTTGTTTTGTTTTTGTTTTTGTCTTGTGTAACTCTGCTCTGTTGGCATGTTCTGTGGTCCTGGGTACAGCTTCATTTAGCACTGTCCTGGAAACTCAACCATAACACATTGGAACATTGACCTTCTGTGGGTAAATTTGGCCTCCCCTTAATTTCCAAATGTCATATAATCTTGACTTGTAATAAAATGTAGGAAATCCCTAGTAAAAGCTTTATTATCTCATTAAGATTCCAGTAATGAGGGAACTTGGTCAGGCATCCTGTCACTTTTGTTTGAGTGCTCACTCACTCTGCCAATTTGTCTGTCCATTCAGGCATTTGACATGTTCATAGGAATTTCTCCTTGGAGCATGAGAAAGTTGAAGCATGGGTTTTTCTTGGACTGATAACAGTAGACAAGACAAATCACTTACAAAACTTCAGTAGGAAATAACACTTAAAACAAACAAACAAACAAAAAAACCATGAGTAGTTTTCTGTAAACCTTTTGCTTTTTCGTAGAAGCCTTAAAAATTGACTTGCTTAGGGTAAGTGTTGAAACACTCCAAATCAACAATTCTACATTCTTTTTATTTTTTAAAATTATGAAACCGTTGGCCATTGGTTATGGTTTCTTGGCTAACTCTGACTTAACTATTAACACATTTTCCTATTAATCTAAGTATTTCCACGTGGTCTTGGCTTACTGGGAATGATGGACCTGCATCTCCTTTGCCTGTTACATCTCTGCACTGAGTGCATGCTGCCAGGTGATGGGGCAGGCCAGCATCATGCCTGAATCCTTATAGAGGATAATAGTCAAGTTGCATTAAAATGTGGGTTTTGGAATTCTTAACAAGATAATTGATAACTTATCTTCTGTACTTACAAGGTATGGTTGTCCAAGCATCCCCAAGTAACACCAATGGCTAATTTTAAGGGAAGATTTAAAGTTATGTTTTCATGAAAAGAATGTTAATTAACAAAAGTGATTTTTAAAAATAATAATTTTAAGATTTAAATCTAATGCCACACAATGGTTCCTATATCATCTTCTGGTTCCTATAAATGTATTTATACAAAGAATAACATGTAACATAATCAATAAAGTTGAAAAACAAAATGTTAATGATAAATTAGGATAATTTTATGTTTTTGTCCTTTTTTGTCCTTTTCTGTATACAATCATCAATGAATATTTGATTTTTAGCAGAATACTTTTTATACCTAACTTTATCCATTTGTCATTTTGATGTTGGAAAGAGTAAGAGTCTAAATAAAGAATGGCAGTGATCTGTTGGCAGTGTAGTGATACATTAGAACAGTTCAGAATTGGACCACTGTGCTTGCTCTAAGTAGTCTCCCTTTGACTTTCTCAAAGAATTGCACCTAGTTTAAAAAAGTATTGTCTGGCTTGGATTTGATAAATGTACAGCCCATTAGATCAGTGGTTGATAACATCAGGGCTGTGGGCAGTTTGAGGGCTATGGAAAATTCACATGTTTTATAAACTTCTCACTTTCCTAGAAAAACCAAAGATAATAAAGGTGGCTATAAAACTCTAATCAAACATTAAAATAGACAATTATATTGTCCTTAACAGCATAAGTTTAAGTAATGTAATCAAGAGAGACCAGTTTTCAGTTGTACCAGATGCCTCTCTCTCTCTCTCTCTCTCTCTCTCTGTGTTTATGTAGGTGTGTGGAAGCCAGAGGTCAACTTTAGGTATTTATCCTCAGGAGCTGTCCTCCTTATGGTTTGAGGCATTATATTTAATACTCAACATTTAAAAGAAATGCTGTCACTCACATAATTGTGGGGAAACAAATGTAAACATTGGGGTTTTTCCAATGCTGAGTAGAGAAGATATAGTATAAGCCTCATTACCTCCCAGCTTACTGAGCAAGCTATGCTTCCTGGCCAAGGATCCATTGTGTCCATCTCCCCATCACATGGTTTTCAAGTGTTCACCACTATAGCAGCCTCCTCTTTAAAAAGACCTAGGGCTCAAACTTAGATCCTTATAAGAGTTGCATATTAAATACTTCACTAATTGAGTATATCTCCAGCCACAAAGGCCCTTGCAGCCAAGTGGTGGTGTCACATGCCTTTAATCCCAGAACATGGCAGGAGGAGGCAGGCAGATCTCTTTGAGTTTGAGACCAGCCTGATCTACAAGAGCTAGTTCCAGGACAGGCTCCAAAACTACACAGAGAAACTCTGTCTTGAAACAAACAAACAAACAAACAAACAAACAAACAAAAAAGAAAAGAAAAGAATGCCCAGGATCCACCTCAATGGCTAAAACGAGCAGAGTGGGAGATGAGCAGATTTCTGCATTTAGTAGACAGAGATGACTTCTTTTCCAATTACTGTTTTCTTTAACATGAACTACTGAAACTACAAAGCAGAGTACTTTTTAAATTTATAATCTGTTAAACATACAAATAAGTTGTTGAAAAATTATGAAAACTTCTTGTGCTTGTCATATAACAGTCTAATTGACACATACTAGAGTGACTGTGGAGGTGGGACCTCAACTGAGAAAATGCTTCCATCAGATTGACCTGTAGACAAGCCATGATTGATGTGGGACAGCTCAGTGCTACCCCTGGTCAGGTGGTCTTGGGTATGTATAAAAAAAAGCAAGGTGAGTGAGCCATGAGAAGCAAGCCAATAAAGAACTTTCCTCCATGACCTCTGCTTCAGTTCCTGCTCCCAGGTTCCTTCCTTGATTTCTTGCTCTGACTTCCCCAGTGATGGACATGAATGTAAGTCAAACAACCTCTTCCTCTCCAAGTTGCTTTTTGGCCAGTTTTTGTTTTTTGTTTTTTTTGTTTTTTTAAATCACAGCAATAGAAAGAAAACTAGAATGATTTCTTAACAATCACACAAAATGAGAAAAATAGTGAAGGCGGGGGTGGTGTGACTTTGAATATGTGGACACAGCAAGCCAGGGACTTCATGTGAGGGCACAGTGTCCATTTTCTGCTACCACACTGACACAGAACGTGATGTTTTTTTCTGCAATAGTAACACAATGTGATCTCTTCTGAAACGGGCAACATTCAGGACAAATTGTTAAATTTAATTACTTTCATGGAGTTTGAGAACTCCCAAAACTTTAGAAGACATGTACAATTCCTTTCAGAAAGAATGAAAATGACTGGTGCAGTGGGATGGGTTTGGGATGGACAAGATGCTGCTATTGGTAAATCTTTATATGGAGTGTCAGCCGACGCCATCGGACACTGGCTGTTGACTTAAACTGTGAAGGATGTTTGGAGGCCAGTTGCTAGAAGGTCAGCTGGGGCTGCCCTGTGCCTAACATTTTCCATATTTGTATTGCTCGGGCTTTGTCCCTTTGCTTATTGGCTCTGGAACCTGTTCTTTGTGGTTTGAGAGTTTTTTCAGTTGCTTATTTCTCAACTTCAGCAATAATCCCCTTTTGCTAACAGCTCTTTAGTTACATAGAAATGATTATGTTGTCATAAACACAGCTTTAGGATTTCAGGTTGAGGGGAGAGGATCAGAGGGTGCTCAAAATGTAGTTCATGTTTCCACCCAAACACATCCACCTAAATACTTACAGAAGGCTTGGGGGGGAAACAGAAGCAGAATTCTCTCCCCCTTCTACTTCCCCACTTTTTTTTTTTTTCTTTTTTTTGGGTGGAATCAGATGTTTTTAATGCATGTTTCAAAAGGTTCCATTTAACCTCCAAAAATAAACAAACCACAATTCTGCTCCCATTTCTTTCTCTCAATTTAATAATTTGTTCCAATTTTTTCTACCTTTGAAACAAGGTTATTTAGCTCAACTTTCTGCCCTGACCATTTGGCATCACCCAAACTTCAGCAGCTGAGCTCAGTTCTTCAGCCATCCTTATTTTTATATCTTAATCGCCTTCGTATGTGCACTATCATTCTGTGCTTCTCTGATTTGATCTCTTTAACTTTCCATTAGATCTGTCTCTTTGTGTATTTCCTCCTGTGTGTCAACTCACTGTCCATTCTCACTCCCCAAATCAGAGCCTTTGCTCCCATGGCCTCACTCTTCTTATTTTAAAATTTCCCCAAATGGGTTCTATTTTATGCTTTTAATTCAGTAATAAGATCTTATTTAAAGCGAATTTTAGATCACATCTTTTCAAAGTTTTTCTCTTCATAATCTGTTTTTTTTAGATAGAGCCTGGGTATGATTGATGGGCACTCTGATAAAGGCACACTTCATATTTTCCTCTTAGTGAGTTTCATGTACAGATTTGGCTGAAATATAAGCAACTTTTTGCGTGTGTGTGTGTGGAATTAATGCCCAACACTTTGAAGATTTTCATCTTTTCAGTGTGAAACATTATTTAACAAGGACTTGGTCAATACTCTATGAATAGGTGTGTGGTATTGCTGAATTTTTTTCCCCAGTTATTGAGTTAGAAATTGGTCTAGGAAGCTGATTTTATTTTTAAATCTTTTTTAAAAAATTCACTACACACTCACTCACACACACACACACACACACGTTAAAATGAGATTTAAGTATTGTTTATTTATTTATTTTTATAACAATTTAACTAAATAATGTATTTCCCAGGTTTACCGTTCTTTTTGCCATTAAATGTGGTAATCAAAGAAAACTTTGCTTATTAAAATTATGACAACAGTGATGGCAACCAGTAGAAAGGCCTCAAAACTCTTTTTGCTAAATGAACCAAATTACTGGTTTGTTCAATATGCAGAGCGGGGGAGGCAGCTGCTGGAAAAGGCTGTAGTTTATCACATCACAAAGTTATACTGTCATGAATCTTAACAGCTCTGGCCTAGGAAAAGAAATTGTATTTTATGTGAGAGCTACTCAAATTGTCTCCTTGTATGGAGTTATGCTTTAAAAGGAAATGCCTTGGTTACCTATGTGTTGAAAGGGAAGAAACAAGAAAGGAAGAAAGACTTGAGGAAGGACTGTCATTTGTTACAGTTTGGTGAAAAGAGAACTGAAATGTAATAACTTGAAAAACATGCTGACTTCAGATGCCCTATCAGAAGCCATACAAGAAAGGTAGGCATGTGCAGTGCATGTTTACAACCACAGAGCTGTGGGATTACCATAAAATGGACAAGAATAAAAAAATTAGAAATCTTTTGTTGGTGACTTCTATAGCCAAGGTTTATCAGTTTCCCCCATGTAGAGTAGCAAGGGAATGCAGCAGGTGGCCCACACTGGGTCATTACATTCACATCTGGCTTTGCTTTAGCTTGGTATGTTTTCCAGACCCCACCCTCGGTCACTTTATATAAGTTACACACATTGTACTAGACTGTGAGAAGATTCAGAAAAATTGTTTTTGACAACTAATTAGGATTACATAATTCATGCTAAAATATTAGCATTTACATAACCCATGGCATAACATTAGTCTCATGTAATTTAAGGACATATATCTGGTAATTATAGGCCTTTAACTGTAGGTATTTATTGAAATTTGTTTGTTCCATTTATTTTTTAAGTTAAAATTTGAGTAGTAATGTTGTCAAGCTTTTAGTATCCGTTTGAAGCATTTCTCTATGTGTAATGCAAACTATATTTAATTTTTATACCACATTTCTTTTATTTAGAGTTTTGTGTTTAAGTAAACATAATTAAATAATTCCTTATAAAGTCTTATACTTTGTGTGTGTTGATGATGCTGTTGATCTGTATGTACTTTTGTTTTTTCAGAGGTAGAAAGGACAAGGTCACACTTTGAAGATAAAGGATCAATAACCACCCATTCTAGTGTACAGTCCTTGTCAAAGGGTTGCTTTGGTGTTTTTGTGAATTGTGAATACAAAGGAAGTGGGTCTTACCTTCAGATGCCTGACTGGTTGATGGATTGAGGTTTAAGTGTTATAATGAACTTGGTTGGTATTGTGATGAGGCCTCCAAGGAATGTGGGAGGGAGAGTACAGTTTGCTTGTGGAATGCTATATAGCTTGTCCTTGACTACCAAAGACATTTCACATGTTTTAATATAATTGCTTTAAATCTGTCTGAAAACTGTCAATGGTCTGAAAAAATCATTTGGTCTAACAGCTGTTTGGTTTATTTTTTTATGCAGAGAATTCAGCAACTGTCGCTTTTCCTGATGTGGGGCTTAGATTCTTCACAGTATAACCATTAGATCATTCCTTTTACTGATTTCATATTTTTATGAAACTGTTTTTTATTATTCTTAACATTAAAGTACTGACCTTTAAAATTTTGTCTAGGAGTTCGTGTGGAAAAAAATTACTGATTTACTGAAGATGGCATGGACAGAGTGAAAGACCAAAAAGTGAAGTTTATAAAGGACGGTCTGACCTGGAAAGCTAACCAATATCTGTTCCTTGGAATTTGCTAACTTCCTCTCACAAGGCCCTGAGATAATAAGAATTCACACTGCCCCTCCTTTCTGCCCCTCCTTTCCTGTGAGTCAACAGGTGCTGAATAGGGTCCTTAGGAAACAAAGAGATAGCTGCAACTCCAGTATGCCCAGACAAAATTAATTAGCACACCCTGAGGCCCTAAGGTCTGTTGACCCTAATAGCAGACCATCCAGCCTCCAAGGGTCACGTACTCAATGGACAGAGGGTCCCACCCCCTCCCTTAGCTTCTGGGTTTGGCTTTAAAAACACCTGGGCCCAGGGGAGGGGGCCTCTCTCTAGCCTGCGTGCTGGAGGAGCCCGTTTTCACAAGCATTTCCTGTTCATTAAAGCCTCTTGCGTGTTGCAGCAACTGGACTGGACATTGAGTTCTTGGGGTACCAAACGAAACTGGAAGACTCCTCATTCTGAGGGTCTTACATTTTTGGAGGTCCCACCGAGATCTGGTCGACCCCCAGACTCAATTCCATTGCCAGTTGGAGGTAAGATAGAGCTCGCAACCTGTATGTTTGATGTGTGTCTAATGTGTTTGATGTTCCATGTTTTTGGCTCGAGTACTTGAATCTGTACCTGGCCTGCACAGGACTTGTATAGGACCACAGGGGGAGACAGACATGTCCTGAGACCCTTGGTCCCACCCTGGATGAAAGTCCCGGGTTGTTTGGAGGAGGAGAGGAGACGAAGTTTCTCTTCTCCAGGGGCCGGCCGGCCTCTGGACTTGCTTCCCTCCCGCTTTGTAACTGGTTTGGGCGCTGTTTGTCTACTGCACGGATTTATCCTCTTTCTGTGTTTTTTTGTGTCCTTCTGTTCCTACTGTTTGTGTCTGTTTCTACTCTCCCCATGGGTCAAAAACTAACTACCCCCCTAACTTTGACTTTAGATCCACAGGAGAGCAGGGCCCGGAGACCCAACTAGACAATGAGCACATACTTCCCCTGCACTCAGGAATGTGGCAGGGCAGCCAGAGCCTCTGGGACTGAGCTTCAGCAGAATGGCTGAACAGCCATGGGCTGGGCGTGGCCTGGGCAGATCCATGCAGGAATGCAGGGACAGTGTTATGACTTATGACCCTGCCACCACACATGTTTGGTTCCCAACACCAGCCTCCAGGGCTGACCCTTCTCCCCAGATCTTTGTAATTAGAAAACTAACAACCCCCTTTTTGGAGTTCTTTATGTTCTCTCTCTAGGTTATTTGAGATGATTATCAACAGTTTCTGCTCAAGGCTAGAAAAATATCCCTGGAGCCGATGGGCGGTCAGTGCAGCTGAAAAAAAATGAGATTGACTTGGGATTTCTTTTGACTCACCCCAGTTGGGACTTCAACACTGCTGAAGGTAGGGAGAGCTTAAAAATCTACCGCCAGGCTCTGGTGGCAGGTCTCTGAGGTGCCACGAGACGGCCCACCAATTTGGCTAAGGTAAAGAGAGCACTTTTTGACCCTACTTCAGAAGCCCAGAGAGCTTCGGTGGCTCTGGTCTTCATGGGGAAATTGGATCCCAGATATTAGGAAGAAATTCCAGAGACTGAAAGGGTTAAGAGACAGAGAAAGTATATTAAAGGGACAAAAAAAAAAAAAAAAAAAAAAAAAAAAGAAGAAGAAGAAGGAGAGAAAAAAAGACAGTAGAGAGACAGAGAGCAGAGAAAAAACATGACAGGAGACAGGAAAAGAATTTGACTAAAGTATCTTGGCCACAGTGGTTAAAGGAGAGAGAGAGAGAGAAAGAGAGAGAGAGAGAGAGAGAGAGAGAGAGAGAGAGAGAAAGTTAGAAAATTTAAAACAGGCTAGGAAACCTGGGCAACAGGACACCACTCTACAAGGAGGACCAGTGTGCATATTGTAAAGAAAAAGGACACTTGGCAAATGACTGTCCCAAGAAGACAAGGTATCGAAGGTCCTAGCCCTAAGAAAGAATAAAATTAAAGGGACATGGGGTTTGGACCCCCTCCCCGAGCCCAAGGTAATTCATAGACTACCCGAAGAACAGTGGACCTTGACGTGGGCCGGGTACCCCAATCGTTGGAGGTTACATCCCACCAGCCAACTGCTTTTTGCCTTTAAATGGAAGGACCCTGACACGTGCAGAACTGGGCAGCTCATCTGGACTCGACTGTCCCAAGGGTTTAAAATTCCCCAACAATGGCCAGGCAATGGCCAGAGAATTTCTGGAGACATCTGGGTTTTGCAGGCTGACTAAGGAAAAATTCTCCTGGACCCCAGAGCATCAGGAGGCAGTTGATGCCATTAAAAAGGCCCAGCTGAAAGCACCTGTTCTAAGCCTTTTGATGTAACTAACCTTTTACTCTTTATATGGACAAGCATAAGGGGGTCGCCTGGGGAGTTTTGACCAAATCCCTAGGGCCCGTGGAACAGACCAGTTGCTTATCTGTCAAAGAAGCTTGATCCTGTAGCCAGGGGAGGGCCTGGATGTCTAAAAGCTATCACTGCTGACAAGTTGACTTTGGGGCATAAAGCAACTATAATAGCCCCCATGCATTGGAGAGCATTGGAGCATTGTCCAGTAGCCGCTGACTGATGATGACCAACGCCCGTGTGACTCACCACCAAAGCCTGCTTCTCACTGAGAGACTGAGCTGATTGTGTTCACTCCACCAGCCAGCCTCATCCCACCATTCTTCTGCCTGAGGAGACTGGTGAACCAGGGACTCCTGACTGCCATCAACTGTTGGTTAAAGAGAATGGAGTTCACAAAGATCTTAAGGACATCCTGCTGGCTGGGGAGATGTTGACCCTTTCACTGCTGGGAGCAGTTATATTGTAAAAGGTAAAGAAAGGGCTGGGGTGGTGGTACTGCTGGACGAAGAGAAGTCCATAGCAGGTATGCTTTTTCAACTGTTCATGTGCATAGGGCTGTGTCAACCGTGGTGGCCAAAAAAAAAAAAAAAAAAAAAAAAAAAAAAAAAATTACTGAAGAATACTTAAGGTAGTAAAATCAGACAATGGTCCAGTTTTTTTTTTTTTTTTTTGCCCAGGTAAGTCAGTCACTGGCCAAGATATTGGGGGTTGATTAAAATTATATTGTGCATACAGACCCCAAAGCTCAGGTAGAAAGCATAAATAAAACCATTGAGGAGAACTTCACTAAGTTGACCGCGGAGACTGGTGTTAATGATCGGATAGCTCTCCTACCCTTTATGCTTTTCAGGGTTAGAAACACCCCTGGAACATTTGGGCTGAACTCCTATAAATGGCTCTATGGGGGGCCCTCCACTGGTGGAAATTGCCTCTGTACATAGTGCTAATGTGCTGTTCTCTTAAGCCTCTGTTTGCTAGGCTTAAGGTGCTCGAGTGGGTGAGACAGTGAGCGTGGAAGCAGCTCTGAGAAACCTACGCGGCGGGAGACTTGAAAGTTTCACATCACTTCCAAGTTGGAGATCCAGATTACATTAGATGTCACCGCATAGAAACCTTGAGACTTGGTGAAAAGGCTCACTTTGCGGCTGGTCCAGAATATGTCTTCCTCCTCTGGACCCACCCCCACGCCACTCCAGGTTATAGGACCCAGGGACAGCCTCTTACTACTGCCCACTTTTATTTCTCTCTTGTTGCATACTGCTGGAAAAATTGTTACTTTTGTTATGAGTGCTGTCCAGATTATGGTGCTTAGATAGCAGTATAGGAGCCTCCGGAGCCAAGAGGAGGCTGCTTCTTAATTTCCATAGTTCTAAGATTAGAACTATTGACAAGAGAAAAAGGGGGGAATGAAAGACCAAAAAGTGAAGTTAATAAAGGACAGTCTGACCTGGAAAGCTAACCAATATCTGCTCCTTGGAATTTGCTAACTTCCTCTCACAAGGCCCTGAGATAATAAGAATTCACACTGCCCCTCCTTTCTGCCCCTCCTTTCCTGTGAGTCAACAGGTGCTGAATAGGGTCCTTAGGAAACAAAGAGATAGCTGCAACTCCAGAGGCCCTAAGGTCTGTTGACCCTAATAGCAGACCATCCAGCCTCCAAGGGTGATGTACTCAATGGACAGAGGGTCCCACCCCCTCCCTTAGCTTCTGGGTTTGCCTTTAAAAACACCTGGGCCCAGGGGAGGGGGCCTCTCTCTAGCCTGCATGCTGGAGGAGCCCGTTTTCACAAACGTTTCCTGTTCATTAAAGCCTCTTGCGTGTTGCAGCAACTGGACTGGACATTGAGTTCTTGGGGTATGGACCGAAACTGGTTGATGGGTTGAGGGTTAAGTGTTATAATACACTTGGTTGCTATTGTGATGAGGCCTCCAAGGAATGTGGGAGGGAGAATACAGTTTGCTTGTGGAATGCTATATAGCTTGTCCTTGACTACCAAAGACATTTCACATGTTTTAATATAATTGCTTTAAATCTGTCTGAAAACTGTCAATGGTCTGAAAAAATCATTTGGTCTAACAGCTGTTTGGTTTATTTTTTTATGCAGAGAATTCAGCAACTGTCGCTTTTCCTGATGTGGGGCTTAGATTCTTCACAGTATAACCATTAGATCATTCCTTTTACTGATTTCATATTTTTATGAAACTGTTTTTTATTATTCTTAACATTAAAGTACTGACCTTTAAAATTTTGTCTAGGAGTTCGTGTGGAAAAAAATTACTGATTTACTGAAGATGGCATGGACAGAGAAAGATTAGAAACTGTGCATTGACATGTGTGCATGTGCACGTGTGTAAGAGAGAAAGAGAGAGAAAGAGAGAGAGAAAGATAGATAGGTAGATAGATAGATAGATAGATTGATTGATTGATAGCCAGCACATGTATACATATGCATGGGCACAAATGCATTTTGCATTCTGTGATTAATATTGATGTACTTGTAGGAATAAATAGGGGTAGGTAGTGGAGCAGTAGATATAATAAAATATATTATTTGCATGTATGAAAGCTTCCTAATAAAACCTTTTATTGAAGGTCATTAATATGCATGAATGAAAAATATATCTGTTCTAATAGCGTTTCCCAAAATACTTATTAATTTAAAATATTAGTTTCAAAATTTTTTGAATTGCATCTGTCTAGATGTAAAGAACTCAGACAATAATTCCATTCACTTGATGACAGCTTAGCTGAAGCCCATATCCAATCAGGCGCATGGAAGTTGTAGTTCACTCCTCAATATCATGGTTCATAAATGACACCATACTTTTGATTTTCTTCCATAGTTTTGAGATTAAGAGTCTTAAATTTGGCCAGTTGGGTAGAAAGAACTCTGTTGTTAAGAAGTGCAGTGTAATCACTGCTCTACCTCGGAGCTCTTGAGTTCATGGTTTCTCTAGATAGACAATGAGAACAAAGTTAGTGAAAAAGATACTGAGATCACATATGAGCACAGAACTCAGTGGAGGAAGGTAAGGGATAGTTCTTTCCCAAGATGCCCAAGTTCCAGAGCAGGTGAGAAAATGGACAACCTCAGTTGTACTATAACAAAACAGTCTCATCTGCCCTCAATTTCACATCAACTCCTCCCCTGTGCCCAAATAGGATAATCTATATTCTCAATTCTTCAATTCTAAACTGCTGTGTGTGGGTTGTTTAGATAATTGCCATGTTTCCCAGACCTGCCAATACACTAGAAGCTTCAATGTATGTTCTTGGAGCTGAGGCTACCCCTACCAGTTTCACACTGCTACCCCAGAAGACCACCTCTGAGTACTTGTTTGGCTCTCTGCCCATCTGCATGGTTCATTACCCTTTGCTTAGCAGCCCACTTGGTGAATTATGATTGTCACATATGATCTGAGCAATGCTGAAAAGCAAAGATTCCTGCGTTCCATGATACAATTTACAATCTGTGTCAGTGTGTATGGGCATGAGCTTAGGAAAAACCTCAAGTGCAGCCCTCACGGGCCAGTGAGTGCAAGTAACAATGTGACTGTTGTTAGTGTTCAGTCATCTGTCTTTGGAGTTCTGACAGGATACACCCTCAGCTGCAGCTACTAAGAACACCACTTGTGTACATTCACTACATTTCCTTATAAAAGGGCCCTGCCCACCTGCCATCTTTCTCTTTCTCTCCACTTCTCTGTCTCTGTCTCTGTCTCTGTCTCTGTCTGTCTGTCTGTCTCTCTCTCTCTCTCTGCCTTTTATCTTCTGCCACCCTGTCCCCAGAGGCTGGCCTAACCCCTCCTCTTCCCCCCTTGCCATTTACTTTCCCATAATAACCCCCCACCCACCCAAGCTCTATCAAGTGGCATCTTTCTCTTGAGTGCTGCTTTTTAAAATTACAACAATGATGTCCTTGACTTGACATGGCTAGCATCTGTTTCCTGATGTTGCTAGAATTTTTCTTTAAGACATTTTAGGCATCTCATCATTTTATGCTAAGTAGATACTTATTTTCTATAATTTCTTATACACAAGGCTCACTTCACATTTGAGGCATCGGTCTCTGTGATCTTAAGACATATTTGGTCTTAAGTGGCAAGAATGGCCAGATGTGACTCATAAATACTTGAGAGCTCTGATTTCCTGGTCTTTTTACTAAATGGGAAAAAAGAAATTTTTAAAAATGCAATTTACACAGCACAGAAATCTACTGTAGTCAAAGCAAAGTTTGTGTGCTTTGGATCAGTAGGTGAGTCTGAAGCCCTTCTAATTGATCATTCTTCCTAACTTTTTCTCTCAGAATAATTTCTGTCCTCATCACCCAGGAAATATAGGCCCTTAGGGATTAGCATTCTGAAAAATAGAGTGACAGACTGGAGAGATGGCTTAGCATCAAGAGCAGTTGATACTCTTACAAAGGATGAGAATTCTGTTTCTAACAACCACATCAGATAACTCATAAATGCCAGAAACTCCAGCATAAGGCAATTCTATGTCCTCTTCAGTCCCTATGGTCACTATCATGCATAAGAACATACTAATACACATTTACATAAATGAAATTAAGTATTTTTTAAAGAAGAAGATTGCCATGTTATTAGTAAATTTATAGAGCGTTTATCTGCTTTTCAAGAAAATATCCCATCCTGTTTTCGGCATTGTACATTTTAATTATAGTGTACAGAAGGGATTCACTGCACACTACAATCTGAAGGTCACTTCCAACTGACCATTTAATCTTGTAAATGAAGTTAAATTGGATCATACACATTTGCATTTGTTCAATCTATGGTTGGTGTCACACTGCAATGATAAAATCTAGAAATGGCAGGAGAAGCCAAAGAGCCTAAAATGTTTGCTGTCTGCTCACTTAAATAAAAAGTGTGCCAGGAGAATATCATCTGGGAGCCTTATAATGGTGTTAGATATGTTAACCTAGAAGTTATGAATTGCAAATCAGTTATCAAAGTTATTAAAGTAACTGGTCTGGTATAATACAGCTCACCACTGTTTGCTCTTCTGGAATACATTGACATTTAATGTTTACCTTGAACTTTTTACTTTATTCCTTTCCTTTTTTGTTTGTTTATTCTGATAAAAACCTGTCTTCACCTTTCCAGTTCCATCTCTAAAAGAGGTGAAAATTTCCTGCTGACATTCTCAATTTTAAAAGGGCTTTGCATGGTGTAAAAATGAGTATGGAGGGAGGGAAGTTCTCCCTTCCCCCCATGCTCTCTTTGAGCAAGCCTAGATCAATGCACGAGTAACATCCTTCCTTTTATCTAATATGAAGAAGGTTGGTGTGCTGATGGCTTCTCAAAAGCTTTCCAAGTTGGCCCAAGATGAAATAAACTCTCCCTAAAGTGAAATAAATGGTACCCCACAGTGCTACTATACAGTACACACTATCAACAATGGCCTTACATTTTTAATAATACATCATAGCAAGGAGAAGCAGTTAATAGAAGAATCATCTCTTACTACTGAGAACAACCTGCAAGGGATTTGGCTCCACATTTCACTTTTAAACAACTGCTTGCTTGGACCCCACTCTTAAGAAATGCCAGGAACAGACAGATAATCATAAGAAAAAGAGAAAGCATTTGTTGGCTTTGTTCAAAGGGAAGTGCATCTTCAGTTGAATTATCAGGGTATTTTAAAAGTGATTAAGGGCTTGAGTAAATGTTTGATTTCTTTTCTGTTGGATCAATGATAACTTCCATTTGGTTACCTACAACACATAAAACCCAAGACACAGAATATTGCCACCCAATTTGGCTTCATTAGATTTTACTATCGAACAGTCTTAAGCTATATTGAACAAGGAGAAACTATAAAGGAAGAAAAAAAATAATGCTAATCTCAGTGAGTATCTGGACACAGTGTAAAGCCATGTGCCTCTTATTGGCAGGCTGTAGATATTTTATTTCTAAAAGTAGTTCAATTGCAGTTGTGGAAGAAATAATATGTGCTTTCTTCCTGCCCCATCTCCTCTTTTTTTTTAAAGAAATATTTAGTTTATTATTTATTTATGTGTATGTGTTCCTGTGTGTATAAGAAAGGTATGGAGATGCCCGACTGTGCCAGAAGACAGGGTTTTTATGTAGCCCTGACAGTTTTGGAACTTACTCTGTAGACTTAGAGATCTACCTGCCTCTACCTCCTGAATGCTATGATTAAAGGTATGTGCCACCACCACCCAGGGAAAAATATAATTTTTTCTTTTCTTATTATTATTTTATTTTCATTTTACACATCGATCCCAGATCCCTCTCCTCCCCTCCCTCCCTCTCTCCCTTCCTCCCTCACTCCCTCTTTCCCTCTCTCCCCCCTCACATGCTCCCTTCCTACTCTCCCTGCCCACCCCACCCCCCACTCCACATGTAGGGTGATGCCATCTAGGAGAGGTCATCTAAATCTGTCAAGTCATTTAGAGTAGAGACTAGGACTTCTCTCCTGTCTCTAGGTTAAGGGACTATCCCTCCATGGGGGATGTGCCCGCAAAGTCCTTTAGTGCACCAGGAATACATCCTGGTTCCACTGTATGAGGATCCTTAGACTGCTAGAAGCTGAGACCCATATTCAGGGGTTCTGAGTCAGTCCCATGCTGGATTCCCAGCTATCAGTCTGGGGGCCTGTTAGCTCCTTCTTGTTCAGATCAGCTGTCTGTATGTGTTTCTGCAGCCTGGTCTTGTCCTCCCTCTCTGCATCTGGATTCTAGTTCAGCTCAATGTTCAGTTGTGGGTGTTTGCTTCTGTTTCCAACAGGTACTAGATGGTGGATAAGTTAGTCATCGATCTCATTATCAGGGAAGGGCATTTATGGTAGCCTTTCCACTGTTGCTCAAATTGCTAGTTGGAGTCAGTCTTGTAGGTCTCTGGACAGTTCTTTAGGTTCAGTTTTCTCTTCAATCCTATAATGGCTCACTCTTTTATGCTCTCTCTCTCTCTGTCTGTCTCTCTCTTTTCTCTCTTCTATTCCTCCCCTGACTCAATCTTCTTAGTCCCACGTGCTTTCCTCTCCTCCCTTCTCTTTCTCTTAGTTCCCTCTCCATTCACTGCCCCCCCACTCCCCATGTACTCTGGAGAACTTGTCCCTTACCTCTTCTGTGAGGGACCTTATATGAATCTCTGGCAGTGTGAATTATAGGCTGGTGATCCTTTGCACTAGATCTAAAATCCATATATGAGCAAGTATGTACTATGTTCCTCTTTTTGTGACTGGGTTACCTCATTCAGGATGGTTTCTTCAAGTTCCATCTATTTGCCTGCAAATTTCAAGATTCCATTGTTTTTTTTTTTCTGCAGAGTAGTATTCCATTGTATAGATGTGCCACATATTTTTTACCTATTCTTCAGTTGAGGGGCATCTAGGTTGCTTCCATGTTGTTGCTATTACAAATAATGCTGCTACCAACATAGTGAGCACATGTCTTTGTTGCATGGATGTGGATCATTTGGGTATATGCCTAAGAAGGGGATTGCCAGGTCCCCATTACCTGAGGAACCACCATACTGACCTTCAAATGGCTGTATGAGTTTGCACTCCCACCAGCAGTGAAGGAGTGTTCCCCTTTCTCCATATCCTCTCCAGCATAAGTTGTTATTGGTGTTCCTAATTTTAGCCATTCTGGCAGGAGTAAGATGGTATCTCAAAGTTGTTTTGATTTTCATTTCCCTGATATGTAAGGATGTTGAGCACTTTCTTAAGTGTCTTTCAGCGTTTTTTAATTTCCTGTATTGAGAATTCTCTCTTCAGTTCTGTATCCCAATTTTTAATAGTGTTATTTGGTGTTTTGTTGACCAGTTTCTTGAGTTCCTTTTATATTTTGGAGATCAGCCTTTTGTCAGATGTAGAATTAGTGAAAATCTTTTCCCAGTCTGTGGGCTGCCATTTGGTCTTGTCAACTGTGTCCTTTGCCTTACAGAAACTTCTAAGTTTGAGGAGGTCACATTTGTTAATTGTCGCTCTCTGTGTCTATGCTATTGGAGTTATGTTCAGGAGGTGGTCTCCTATACCAATTTGTTCATGGTTACCTCCCAGTTTCTCTTCTAAGAGGTTCATGTGGCTATATTTATATTCAGGTATTTGATCCATTTGGACTTGTGGATGGCGATAGACATGGGTCAATCTGAAGTCTTCTACACACCATCCAGTTGTGCCACCACCATTTGTTGAAGATGCTTTTAGCTGTTTTGTCAAAAATCAGGTGTTCATAGGTGTGTGGGTTAATATCAGGATTTTTGATGTTTCTCTGATTTCTTTCCCCTTTGTGGACTGAATAAAGTAGGGCTACTGATTTTTTTTTTTTTTTAGTTTATCTTGTATCCTGCTCACTTGCTGAAGTTGTTTATCAGCTGTAGGAGTTCCCTGGTAGAGTTTATTGGGTCACTTATGTAAACTATCATATCATCTGCAAATAGAGAAAGTTTGACTTTTTCCTTTCCAATTTGTATCCCCTTGATCTCCTTTTGTTGTCTTATTGCTTTAGCTAGAACTTCAAGTACAATGTTGAAGAGATATGGAGAGAAAGAGAGAGGGAAGCCTTGTCTTGTTCCTGATTTTAGAGGAATTGGCTTAAGTTTCTCTCCATTCAGTTTGATGTTGGCTCTTGGTTTATTGTATATTGCTCTTATTATGTTTAGGTATGTTCCTGTTATCCCTGATCTGTACAAGACCTTTATCATGAAACAGTGTTGAATTTTGTCAAAGGCTTTTCAGCATCTGGGGAGATGATCGTGTGTTTTTTCTTTTTCAGTTTGTTTATATGGTGGATCACATTAATAGATTTTTGTATGTTAAACCATCCCTGCAACCCTACTTGGTCATGGTTGAAGATTTCTCTGATGTATGCTTTGATTCAGGTTGCCATTTTATTTATTAGTTTTATTTTATTTAGTAGTTTTGCATAGATGTTCATGAGGGATATTGGTCTTTTTTAGTTGTGTCTTTGGGTACCAAGGTGCTTGTGTCCTTGTAAAAAAGTTTGGTAATGAACCTTCTGTTTCTATTGTGTGGAACAATTTGAGGAGATTAGTATTAGCTCTTCCTTGAATTTCTGGTAGAATTCTGTACTGAAGCCATCTGGCCCTGGGCTTTTTTTGGTTGGAAGTCTTTCCATGACTGCTTCTATTTTGATGTTCTTGATTTAATTTTGGTAAGTGATAGTCCAGAAATTTGTTCATTTCCTTTGAATTTTCAAATTTTGTGGAGTACAGGTTTTCAAAGTGTGACCTGAAAATTGTCTGGATTTCCTCTGTGTCCATTGTTATGTCCCCCTTTTCATTTCTGATTTTGTTAATTTGCATGCTATTTCTCTGCTTTTTCATTAGTTTGGATAGAGTTTTGTCTATTTTGTTGAGTTTCTCAAAAAACAAAGTCTTCGTTGCATTGATTTTTTTTTGTATTGTTTTCCTGTTTCTACTTTATTGATTTCAGCCCTCAAATTGATTATTTCCTGGCGTCTACTCCTCTGGAGTGAGTTTGCTTCTTTTTGTTCTAAGGCTTTTAGTTGTGCTGTTAATTATCTAACATGACTATCCTCTGTTTTCTTCATATGGGTACTTCGTGCGATGAACTTTCCTCATAACACTGCTTTCAAGGTGTCATATAAGTTCGGGTATGTTGTGCCCTCATTCTCGTTGAATATTAGAAAGTCCTTAATTTCTTTCTTTATTTCTTCTTTGACCCAGGTATGGTGCAATTGTGCATTGTTCAGTTTCCATGAGTTCTGCGATTTGTGTTGTGGTTGAATTAGAATTTTAAAGCATGGTGGTCTGATAAGATACAGGGAAATATTCCAATTTTTTTGTATCTGTTGAGGTTTGTTATGTCACCTTGTATATGATCGTTTTTAGAGAATGTTGCATGTGGAGCAGAGAAGAAGGTATATTCTTTTGTGTTTGGATGGAATGTTCCTTAGATGTCTGTTAAACCCAATTGAGACATAATTTCTGTTAGTTTTTTTATTTCTTTGTTAAGTTTCTGACTGGTGGTCTTGTCTAGTGGTGAGAGTGGAATGTTGAAATCTCCTACTATAAGTATGTGAGGTTTTATGTGAGCTTTGAGTTTTAGTAGCATTTCTTTTACAAATGTGAGTGCCTTTGTATTTGGGGCATAGATGTTCAGAATTGAAACTTTGTGCTGATAGATTTCTCCTGTGGTGAATACGAAATTACCATATTCATCTCTTTTGATTAGTTTTGGTTTGAAGTCTAACTTGTTAGATATTAGGATAGCTTCACCTCCTTGCTTCTTGGGTCCATTTGATTGGAAGATCTTTTTTCCCGCCCTTTACCCTGAGGTAATGTCTATTTTTGAAGTTTAGATGTGTTTCTTGTAATGTAGCAGAAGGATGGATTCTGTCTTCATATCCATTCTGTTAGCCTGTGTCTTTTTATAGGTGCATTAAGACCATTAATGTTGAGGGAAAATAAGGACAATTGATTGTTAATGCTTGCTTGTTTTATATTTGTTGTTGGCAGTGGTATTGTGAACATATTTGTCCTGCTTTACCCTTAGGTTCTTGTGAAGTGGGATTATCTATTGCCTATGTCTTTGTGAGCATAGTTAACTTCCTTGGTTTGGAGTTTTCTTTCCAAAACTTTCTGTAGGTCTGGATTTGTAGATACAAATTGTTAAAATCTGGCTTTGTCATTAAATATCTTGTTTTCTCTGTCTATAGTGATTGAGAGTTTTGCTGGGTATAGTAGCCTGGCCTGGCACCCATGGACCCTTAGTCCTTGTAGAACATCTATCCAGGACCTTCTGGCCTTGAGTGTTCCCATGGAGAAGTCAGGTGTAATTTTGTTTGGTCTGCCTTTATATGTTACCTGGCATTTTTCCTTCGTTGCTCCTAACATTCTTTCTTTATTCTGTATGTTCGGTGTTTTGATTATTATGTGTGGAGGGGTCTTTTTTCTGTGATCCAGTCTATTTGGTGTTCGGTATGCTTCTTGTACTTTCATAGGCATGTCCTTCAGATTGGGAAAGTTTTCCTCAATGATTTTGTTGAATATGTTTTCTGCACCTTTGAACTGGGCTTCCTCACCTTCCTCTATGCCTATTATTCTTAGGTTTGGCCTTTTCAAGATGTCCCACATTTTTCTGGATGTTTTGTGTTAAGGATTTGTTGGATTTACAATTTTCTTTGGTCAATGAGTCTATTTCCTCTAGTTTGTCCTCAGCGCCTGAGATTCTGTCTTCCTTCTCTTGTATTCTATTGGTTATGCTTGTGTGGGTAGTTCCTGATAATTTGCCCAGTTTTTCTATTTCCAGCATTCCTTCAGTTTGTGTTTTCTTTATTGACTCTATTTCAGTTTTTAATTTGTACCGTTTCCTTTACATGTTCAATTTTTTTTTTTTTTTTTTGGCTTTCTGTACTTCAAGAAATTTGTTCATTTCTTCCAATTTTTTGTTTGTTTTTTGTCCATTTCTTTAATGGATT
Organism: Phodopus roborovskii; assembly: GCF_943737965.1. Lineage (NCBI taxonomy): Eukaryota > Metazoa > Chordata > Mammalia > Rodentia > Cricetidae > Phodopus > Phodopus roborovskii. Next base: position 4,621,814 of record NW_026126409.1, read on the forward strand.
TTCTCACATCATCTTTGAGAGCCTCTGTCACTTTTATGACTATAATTTTGAAGTCATTTTCTTCTGCTTCTTCTGCTTTGGGGTGTTCAGGTCTAGTTTGTGTAGAGTCTCTAGATGCTGGTGGTGTCATGCTTGTCTTTCTATTGTTAGGTTTTTTCTTGTATTGCCATCTTTCCATTGCTTCTTCCAGTAGGTGCAGGTGGGGTCTCTCTCTATGGTACTTTCCAGGTGGGTTTAGGCAGGTCAGAAGTTCAATGTCTGTAGCTCTGGGTGGTCCAAGCTCTGTAGGAGGTCTCTCTTCAGACAGAGGCCCTATGAGGGCCAAAGATCAGGCTTCAGCAGAAGACTGGCGATGGGGGATCAAAGATCCAGAAGGCTGGGACTCAGGATGTTCTGTGCTCTGATAGGGAGATCTAGCCTGGGACTGGCACACCTCCAGCTGAGGCATTTTTACCAGGTGCCCAGCGATGGGAGTCAAGGATCCAGCCCACAGTAGCTCAGGATGCCCCCAAGGGGATAGGCAGATTTCAGGGAGGGGCCCAGAACTCCAGTAGAGTACTTGAGGTGGGGGTCAGAGGCCAGGAAGGTGAGCATTCCCGATGGTCCTGCATGGATAGGCAGGTCTAGTGTGCTCAGAACAGTTCTAGGAAGTTCTCTGAAGGTGGCAGGATTGTTGGCTCCACCCTTTGTCCCAGTGCTCAACCAGACAGTGGGCAGGGTAGGGCACAGGGTAAGGGGAGGGCAGGCTCTTAGTGGGGGTGGGTGGGTATGTATCAGAGCACCAGGAATACTCTTGCTGGGGACAGGACACAGGGGGAGCAAGATCCAGCCAATCCAGGGAGTTCTCAGGGAAGGGTGTGTGGGTGGGGGGGTATTCAACCTGAATTGGTCCCAGACTCACCTCTAGCAGAGGCCTGGCAATGGGGGGTCAAAGATGATGGGGGTCAAAGACTAGGGTGTTACTCAAGATGTTCCCGTGCAGATAGGTGGATCTAGCTGGGGCCTGGTACTTTCCAGCTGAGTCCTCTTTAGAGGAGGCCAGGCGATGGGGGTCTAGGATCCAGCCTGCAGGGGCTCTGGATGGCCCTGAGGGGATAGGCAGATCTCTGGGAGGGGCCAGGAACTCCAGTAGAGGACCTGGTCAAAGACCAGGCAGGTGGTGATTCTGAGTGGTCCCACATGGCTAGCCAGGTCTAGTGTACTCAGAACAGCTTCAGGAAGTTCCCCAAAGGTGGCAGGATTGTTCGAAAAATATAATTTTAATGAGCTTCAAAATACATCAAAAAGGGTCCAGTTCCTATTTACAAAAGCCATTGGTCAAGTCTTAGAACAAATATCTGGGTAACTCACATGCTTCTACAGTGACTTTGAAATGTCAGTAAAGGACAGAGAATTTATGTCAAGTATCTAGTAACCCCTGAGTTTTACATGGGATGTTTAAGTTATAGCTTGTCATGCATACACATTAACAAATGGGGACTTTTTATGAAGACAAGAAATCGCTGAATTTGGGTTTCTTTTGCATGTCTGTGCTTTCCAAACTGCTAAAATGTCAGGGTAAAATTTCCTTGTTGAATTTTTGGATAAATATTTTAAGTGAAATATTACACGTTGAAATATTTTATGCAAATGTTATAGTATTGAATGGCTTGACTTTTGAATACATGAATTAGTTATATCAATTTTCTAGTGATTTACGCTTATATTCATATGAGTATAATGCATATTATAGTTGTGAGGTAAAATGTGGATAGTGTAGAGATCTATGCTTTGAAAAAAAAAAAGAAAAAAAAAGAACAGTGTTTCTAATACCATGGCCTCTAAACTTTTTTTTTTTTTTTTTTTTTTTTTTTTTACATAAACATAAAATCTTCTTTGGAAATGGCTTTTTTTTTTCTGTAGATGCTTACTAGGTAATATTGGGGTGAGCCTAATTTCAACATAAGTAAAAATATTATACATCTATTCAAATAAATATATTATGTCTGTGTAGCTCAATATGTGTGCTTAAAATTTTATTAGTTGCTTCTCTTCATTTAAATATCAGTGAAAATTTTTTTTCTGCCTCCTTTTCTCCATCCCTCACTCCCTCCTCTTCTTTTGTTTTAGACTTAAAAGTATACATAGATTTTTCCCCTCCCATCCTGAGACAAGGAGATTACCTGGAAGTATGCAAGGGGCTTAAATTCAGTGTCCTTCTTAGAAGATGGGGCATAGACACAACTGGAGAAGGGGAGAAGAGGGACGTGCAAACATTTTACTTTGCTCCCTGCTGCTATATTTTCAACATTTAGTCACTATAGTAGGTAAAAAATTATCATCTCACCTTCAACAAAGGTTTCTTACATCTTAACTGCCAGACAGAAAGTATAACATGTTTGAAAGTAGCAGTTTTCTTTTCTTTTTGTAGATGCCATCAAGTTAGCGTGATCATACTAGTAGTTTGAAGTGAGCCTGACTTCAATGAATGCCTCCCAACAAGGAAAGAGAAACTTGGATAGACTTGGAGAGGAGAATGGCATGTGAAGATGGAGCCATACACTGTAGATTTGTCTGAAAACCAAAGAACACCAAGGATTGCCAGCAACTATGCAAAGCCAAGTTAGAGCAAAGAACACTTTCTTCTATGAGCCTCTGGAGGGGACAACGCCCTGTCAGCATCTTGATTTTGGACTCCTGGCCTTGAGAACTGTCTTGAACTACTCAGTTTGTGGTAATTTGTTGTGGCAGCTACAGAGAACTAATGTAATCACTCAATTACCTATTTAGGAACATTTCTGCTATATCAAACATTTGTCTAAAATTATCTCTGGATTATTGTCAGTTTTAGTGACATCTCAACAATAAAAGCACACAGCAAAGGGGCCTTGGGTGTAGAAACAGCATGATAAAATGGGAAGGAAAAAATAAGATCCTTGAAGACACAGGAATAAGACTGTTTTGGAAACAAGCCAGTTGATTGCTTTTACTTACAGCTTCTAATTTTTACTCTGATATGGAGAAAGTAAGAGTAAAGAAAGGGAAGCTCAGCTTGAGCCCATTGTTTACAGTAAAATTATTCTATCTAAATTTGCTTTCTTTTGTTTTTTCTAACACTGAGGCTCATTCATCTTTTTTTTATTATTATAATCAAAACTAATCATGACCTCTTGAGACTTCATATCACTAAAAATATCAGTACCTACAAACGATATTCAATTCCCAACGACTTCAAGGCCTAGCGTAAGTAAGGAACACTCGGATATTATAATGAAGCCTGAATTGGTTGCACATCCAGGAATATTTGTTTATTGGATCTGATGTGAGGTTCAGAAATTGGCACGCATATTTGTTTTTTTTTTTTTTCTTTCTTCATAAAACAGAAAACCACCCAGTAGTTTTGATGCTAGGGATCCATAGCCACACTTGGAGACTCAGCTGGGCCATCCTAGCTCATTTGATGGCAGCAAGCCCTCACAGGAAATCCAAGTGTACATGCTTTCTGTCTCGGTTTGTAATTCTGTGGATCCCAAGCATACTCTCTAAGGGAATAGAGCTGATTTCTTTTCCTGTGATTCTCAGAACTACTGCTTACTTATAAAGTTCTTAAGTCTCCTTAGCACTTTCTTTTGTTTCCCTGGTACTTTATTCTGTTTTCCTGTTCAGGGGCATTGCAAGGAGTGGATGAAGAGTCGCCTCCCTCCCCCCAGGTACCACGTGCCTTTACCATTTAATTTTCTCTTTTTGCATATCCCAATGTGGGGAAATAAGATCTCATTTGTCCACATAACCCATGATCAGAATTTGGCATGAGGGCACCACAAAAATAATCAAAGAAACCCAAAGTTTCTTTACTAGTACCAGGTCAAAGAAATTGTATTTACCTTTGCTGTTACTGTTTTTTGTTTTTGTTTTGTTTTGTTTTGTTTTTTAAATTTCTGGTTCAAGGACCAAATTGAGAGCCTTGCACTTGCTAGGTAAGTGCTGTCCACTGAGAGAAATCCCAAACCCTTCATTTTTTCATTTCCTGTGTTTTAGAAACCAACAAGAGGGTGCCCTCTAGCAATGGTATGGGCTGAAATCCATACTATTTGTAGTTTTTGGACTTTAATTGGGACTCAAGAAGTATATTTTTTAGCTTCTAAGTTTTAACTAAAGATAAGTTTTGTGTTTAAATGCACTAGGATACACAGTCTCAGCTGGCTCACATCTGGATGCTGGAGCAGGCATTTCTAGTATCATGAAGCTTGTTCCAGGAACACGGGATGCTAATTATTTACCATTGTTATTTTCTCTGACTCTAGAGAAAAGTCAGTGCTGTGAAAAGTGCAAGCTTAAAGGAGAAGACTAAATTAACGATAGTAGAGTTGATAGTACTGACCTTCTCATTATGTTTTGGATCCACACTGAAATGGTAGTGTCCTTTTCAGGAAAGCATAAAGGAAAGACTGTGTTTGATTAGTTTTCTTCTTTTTATTTAGATCATAGTATTGAGCTATTTTGTATTTCCCCTTTTTAAGAACCTCTTGGATGCTATCACATGATTTTCATGAGCTCTTAAAGATTATGGAGCTGTGCCTCCCGGCAGTTCAGAGGTATCTCTGTTGAATCTTTGACATGTGATCACTTAGACTCTGCTTGACTAATAGCCACTAATCACAGGATACACTGTCTGGATGGAAACCAGCTTTTCCTTGGGTTAGTCTGAAGCCAGGTTATTAAACACCACCAATAAAATGGATAGTGGTTGCAATTAATCATTCATTTATGCATCCATTCATTTGTATATCTGGTTCCAAAAGCTTTTAATACTTTCTTATGGGAGTAACTTTTTCCTTAAAGATAATATATTTTATGGTAGAAGTAGTCTAAGATAGTTTGTTTTCATAAACTTCTTTTAGGACACTAAGCTAGATAGTTAAAATTCTAAGCCTAATTTATCTCACATGCTAACAAGGTTTTAATAACAGTGTTTAACCTAATTGATTTGTGAGGACTGAGCATATGTTAGCAAGTTAGCAAGTAATTCATATTTGTCATGTTTTCCTTTTCTAGCTTGTATTCACTTGTTATATAGTAGGAAGGAAAATTATGAGACACTGATAATACAGTGGGATGACAGCAAGGTGTATTTACTTGGATATTTGGTGAGTATGTTAAATTTCCCATTGCTGATCTAAAAAAATATTATTGCAGAGATATACTTTGGGCAAGGGAGATTTGAGAGAAGGGAATGGAAGGAAATGGCTTCTAGGGCTATGAGGAGCTATTGGAAATAGCCTACAGCAGCAGCAACTTAGTATAGTTATCCATGTTCCAGCAAAGAGCCACACCCATGCCTGTCCTCATGCAAGTAACCATAGTTAGACTCAGTGGGTCATACACAAGAGTAACAAAGTTAGAGGGACTTTCTGGGAAAAGGGTCCTTTCTGTAGAAAAGAATGACAGGATAATGAGGAATGAAATGACAAAACTTCACTAAATATGCATGAAATTGTCAAAGAATTTAAAGCTAAAATTGAAGACTAAAATTCCTTCTCTGTCCTACTTTTGTAAAATACAGTAGAGGGTATTTGTGTTACAGCAAGGGGGGGGGCAATCCCATGATAGTGTTGAACATGAGAATGTTGAAATTCATTGTTTAATGTACGATAAAAGTAAGATTAAAAAATGTAAGATAAAATATAAAAGTAAGATAAAAAGGGAATCATGATTTACCTTTTCATTCAACTAGCATTCATGGAGTCCTTGTCTGTTGTGGCTTCTGGGGTAAGTCCAGAAAATGAAAATGAAAAGTAATTTTTCCATTAAGTTTAACTGAATGGGGAAGAACAATGGATATGTACATTGCAGTCTGGTAGTAAATGGGATGTCAGTGGATGGAGTTTATTTTATTTATTTATTTATTTATTTATTGTTTTCTTTTTTATTTATTTATTTTATATAACCAAGTCCATTTAAATGAAAACAAACATTTATAGACAATATTTGGGAATTTGGGCGTTGTTCTTTCCAAACTACTTCCTGCTGGTAAGGGGCGCTGTCTTGCGGGATTCGAAGAAGATTCAGAAATCCTGGCTGTAGTCTGTAAGGCTGCTTTGTCCAGATGTTTTGAATGTAAGATCACCTGGTACTCTGTTTCAGGTGGTCTGGCTTGATCAAACCACATTAGTCTGGAAGGAAGCCACATCTTTTCATTTTCTGTGGAAACAAAAATAGAAATCCTTTTCCCCAGTAACTTGTCCTTCAACTTAAATTTTGGAGTCAAAGCATTTTTTTTAATTTAATTTATTATTTTACATGTTGATCCCAGTTTCCTGTCCCTCCCTCCCTCCTTTCCTCCCTTTACCCTCTCTGCCTTCTCACATGCACTCTAACCACCCTCCCCTCCCCTCTCCCCACCCCAATTCCATATGTAGGGGAATGCCAGTGGATGGAGTTTATTGAACCACATGACCAAGACTTCTGTGACAGCATGAAGATGAGTAGAATTCCAAAACACGAAGTAATAGATGAGATTGGAGGGTAGAATATTCCAGGCTGAGGGAAGAACAGACCACACATCCTGTTCACCTTCTAATTAAAACATCAAAATAGCTCGACTGGAGCAAGATATAGGAGTCCCAGAAAGTGGGATCAAATCAATAGCCTGGAGCAGCTGAGAAAAAACCAGAGGAAACTAGGGTAAGAACAGAACTTGAAGAATTTAGGGACTGAGAAGGAAGATCTTTTCTTTGTGATTCAAAAAGTGGACAGAGCAATCAATGAGAGCTTCTTAGGGAATGCTTGGGCAATCATTTCTAGATGTTAGGGATGAAAGATCAGATCCTCACTCACACAGGGAACTCTTCAGTATAGAGTTCTCTAACACCAGGAAGAAGAAATCTAGGAGGGAAGCCAGAATCGATTAGATATGGTGGTAGTAGACTGTAGGGGAATCTCCAGTTAAAAATCCCAGGTTTTCTTTCAAAGCCTGACAATGGAGAGAAGAGAAAGAGAAGAGAACATTATATAATTTGGTAAATATGCTTCTTAGGTTTGGGGCAAAGGCAGTAGACATAAAATCTGAAAGTGATGGAAAGAAAGAAAGCAGCCATTAGAGATAGGTAAATGCTAAGTACAAGATACTTTGGAAATTAAGGCAAATTAATCAAGGATTCCACCCTGAGAGTTGTACCATTTTTAAATAAGGTTGATTTTTCTAACAGATCTGAAGTTTTTAGGTTATTATTCAAAAATTTCATAGATTCATATCAGTCCCGTACTCCCTCCCAACTCCTCAGCTTCACACACACACACACACACACACACACACACACACACACACACACACACAGAGGTGATTTATATGTATCTCCTGTTGTGTCCAGTCAGTGATGTTCATATATACATTACTGTGAGGTTGTCTACTGGGGGGTGGGTAGCCTGCAGGTCACCATTTCTTGAGGAAAAATGGCTACCCAACACATAGCTACCATCCACTGCCAGTAGCTCCTCAACTAGGGTTGGGGCCTCAGGAGTCCCTTCACCATCCATGCTGGAAATTTTAACTGGCTTGATGTTGAACAAGTTTTGTCCAGGAAAACAAAGTTGCTGAAATCTCATGGGTCTGCATTTCTAGTCTGCATTTCACAGTGCCCCTCCCCATTCTCTAGCTCTTGCATCCTTCCCACCCCTCAATGTTGCCTGAGCCTTGGGGTTGATAGAGATCTCTATGGTTAAGCACTCACAACTGTTCTTCTCAGCATTTTGTGATGGTATAGATTTTTTATCATTGTGAATAATTGTTTATGGACAGTTATTCCTAAATACAAATTTCTTTGAGTTTAGTTTCAGGAACTCTGGCAAGCTAGGGAGGAAACTTGTTGATAATTAGCTATAGCCTCAGAAGTGAGGGACAGTGGGAAAATAATTTTGTAAAGCCAAATTCTGCGTTAGAAGACTGAGGTGAAGGAAAGACAGATGAGACCCCAGTTTTCTATGATCCAACTTTCTGAGATACAACTTTGTCTCCTGTCTTTTTCTTTTTGTGTGTATGTATGTGTATATGTTCCCGTGTATGTAAGTATACATTCCTGTGTGTGTGTATATACATTCCTGTTTGTGTGTGTTTAAATTCCTGCGTGTATATATCTTCCTGTATGTGTGCATAGTTTCTTGTGTGTGTGTGTGTATGTTCCTGTTTATGTGTGTACATTCCTGTGTATGTATAAATTCCTGTGAGTGTAGGTTACTGTGCATGTATAAATTCCAGTGTGTATACATTCCTATGTGTGTAAACATTCGTGTGTGTATACATTCCTATGGTGTGCATATGTTCCTGTATGTGTATACATTCTTGTATGTGTATATGTTCCTATGTATTCATATACATTCCTGTGTGTATATATAAATTCTTGTCTGTGTGTGTATGTTACTGTGTGTGTATAAATTCCTGTATGTATATGCATTCCTATGTGTTTGTGTATGTCTCTGTATATGTGTATATGTTCCTTTGTATATGTTCCTGTGTGTGTATACGTTCCTGTGTGTGTATATATGTTCCTGTGTGTGTATACATTCCTGTATGTGTGTGCATGTTCCTGCATGTGTATGTGAACATGTACATGTATGTATACATGGAGGCCAGAGGTCCTGATCTTTTAAAACAAGGTGAGGTCTTTCATTAAACTTTGAGCCAACTGATTTGGCTAGACTAATTAGCCAGGAGTTCCAGGGATTCCCCAGTTCCTCTGCCTCCACAGTTCTGGGATCATGGGTATACCCCTTTGTTTGAATTCAGGTCCTCTCTGTGAGCTGCAAGCACTTTACAGACTGAACCCTAATCAGGGATCCAAACTGAAGAGAATTAGATAAGAATAATTTGTTTCACTGTAGAATGATGGGAACAAAATATGACCAATACTTTTGTTTTCCAAGGGGCAGCAGGAAAATTATTTAAAGAAAATAAAGTGAAAAGGGAAAATGACAAAACCTTCAGTCAGCAAGAAGTGTTTCTTTCTCTGATGACCTAGGGGCAAAGAAAGGAACTGTTTAGAGAAGTCCAATGCAGTGTAATTAAGACTAATATCATGAACCTAAACAAAGGAAAAACTGAGCTAAGCGAAGGACCATTGAAAAAATTCTAATAGCCAAGACTGATTATAAAAGGTTCTCCCATGGGAAGGTACTTTAGCTAATGTGAAGTGAAATGTTTAAAATTAAAATGAACTGTGTGAGATCATGTATACTACTAAGAAATATGCCAAACACTAAGTGATAATTGAATAGGGAAATGTTTCTATGTCTAGTGTTTAACATCTTTATAAAGCTCCAAAGTTTCTTTTCTTAAGGCAAGAGGAGAGCTTGTCTTAGCGATTGTGGTTACTAATCTCACCAGAGATACTGAAAACTGGGAGAGAAAACAATGGCATAGCTTGGCTCATGTCCTGCTTTTAATCTATTCACTTTATTTCTGCCTGAAAAAAATTGCAGCAGCCTTTGGCTAAAAGGCCCACAAAAGCTTTCCTAAAAGACTAATTTACACAAGACATAATTTAAATGAATGTCTCCGCTGACTGTTGTGGGAGTCCAATGTGAGATAGCCTGCCTCTAGTATGTTCAAAAACCATGAAAAAGTTGTTTTGTCTGGGAGAGGACAGAGAACACAGTAGAATTTTAGGGCCTATAAATACATAATCCTTTTTGTTTGGACAGAAGAGAAAGTCACTTGAAATACAATATTTGGATACTTGTCTCAATTACTGTACTGCATAGCCATGGGTCTGTTTGTGCCAACAAGAACTGGCAGCTTAGCAAATGGTGCTGGCAGCCCCTTGAGATGTTCTCTCCACCTTGTAGGGAGGAAGGGATACTGAGGGACACTAAAGCTAGACGCATTGGCTGCAAACAGAGCAGCTGATCCTTGAAGATCCCTGGTCATGACTGTCTGAGATGTCTGCTGGATATCACTTCAGATAATTGTATTTTGCTTGTCTAGTGCCCCTAGCAGTTATGAACAGGGGACCTCATTGTCCATCAGAAATTGCTCTGCAGGTGAAGCTCTGCTTAATTAAACCTCTGCTGTGTAGGTGTCCACAGGTGGGACTTTGGTTAGTGGTCTCCACAGGCTCAGGCCAGCCATATTGTCTCAATGTGCATTTTCTCCAGGGAGCATTCTCATCCAAGGTCTCCAGGAAAGAAAACCAATTGATCTTTATTAAATAAAGGAGGGTTGAGAAATCGAAAAGGACCTTGTATGTTTTCAAAGACATTGTTTTTATCTATGTATGTTTTTGAAAGGTATTTATTCCCTTCCCTCCTCCCATCTCTTCCCCCCCCCCCTCTTCTTTTGTTTTCTATTTTTCTTTTGATAGGACTCCATTTATTTGGATTGTTTATGATCTCTCTTTGTAGTTGAGAAGACCCTGAAGTTTGATTCAGCTGCCTTTCCTTCCCAGGTGCTGGGGTTACAGGTGTGTGTCAAAGGGTCCAGTTTTCAGTGGCCCTGGAGATGGAGATACATATATAGATCTAGGGCTTTGAATATGTTAGGCAAGCACTCTGCCAAAAAAAGCCACATTCCCAGTTTGCTTTCATTCATAAACAAGCAAAACCAGCTATATTTTTAAAGTTTAATCAAAATCATATCATTTCCTCCATCCCATCCTCTTCCTTCCTACCATTCCCACTTAACCCTCTCCCCAATTCAGGGTCCTCCTCATCTTTAACCATTGCTGTTACATGTACATGTAAAAGAATAAATACATGAATACAACCTTCTGAGTCCATTCAATGTTGGGTGGACAAATAATTTTTTAGTGTTGGCCAATTGGTATTGGATAACTGTTCAGGGGAGCTTACCCCTGTGGAAAACTAATTCTTCCCCTCTCAGCCGGTAATTGCTTATAATTCTAATCTAGGGATGGAGCTCTGTGAGACTTCCCCCATCCATAGTGACATGTCAAATGTTGAACCTATTCATGTCTTGTTTTGGCAGCCATGATGCTGAGATTTTTCTGTATACAGCTTCCTTGTCATAGCTAGAATTAATTAATTTGCAATCCTGCTGAAGGGCTCCTGGTCCTCTGGCTCTTACAATCGTTCTTCCCCCCCTCTTCTGGAATGTTCCTTGAGCTTTTGGTTCAGGAGTTGTGTTGTAGATGTATCAACTGGAGCTGGAAATACCTGTGTCATTTGTTTTCTCCATTTTGAGAGTTTTATCACCCTGTAATAGTTTCCTTCTGCAATGAAAAGATGTTTCTTTGGCAAGGAATGACAGATACTTTTATCTGTGGGTATAAGGAAGTACTTAGGGTGCAGTTAAGAGATTATACCCATTCCTTTACCAGAATATTAGCAAAGCTTTTCTTTCATATACTTGATGTTCTTCATTCCTAGTCACCCCCTCCATTTCTCTTTGTTCAGTATATAGACCAGTTTAGTCTGGGTTGTCCATCTTATTAGCTTTGTACAGGGATCTTGGAATCAGGCAGTCTTTTAGAAAGTGTGAATTGTAGAAGGGCTCATCTAGTTCACTGGCTTTCCTTCCAAGGATTTGGGAGGACTTGGTGCCCACACCACCAGAGGATCCTTAAGTAGAATTTCCGTTGTTTCACATTTACTAAGAATGTTCTCAGCTATACAGTTTCATTAGATGGAAACCCAGTTGGCAATCCAGATACAAAGTATTCAAGAAATCAGTGCATTGAATTGAAGGCCAATGTCATACTGCAGAACTTTTAGTATTATTTTGAATGAGTTTCAATGATGATTTTTTCCATGGGTCTATAATTCCTTTGTAGAAAAATTTCTACTTAAAAATAAAAGTCATTTTCATCTAGATTTAACATCTTGAATAATTAGGATAAACTTTTTATGTGAGGTATATTTTGGTAGGTTCTGTCAGCGTGGTATCTTTTATTAATTTTTTTAAAAAAGTCTTCTCATCAGTTTTCTACCACAGTTTCCCTTCCCACCCGTCTCCCTTCTTCCCCTCACCTCCTCTTTCCCCCAGATTCACCTGCTCTCTGTCTTGTCTTGTCTTAGAAAATAGCAGGCCTTCCAAGAATATCCACCAAATACAGCATAACTAGCTACAATAAGACGAGGTACACCACTAAGTCAAGGCTGGACAAGACAACACAGTAGGAGGAGAAGGGTCATACAAATAGGCAAAAGAGTCAGAGACAGCTTTGGCTCCTACTGTTAGACATCCCACAATAACACCAACCTACTCAGCCATAACATGTATGTAGAGGACCTAGGTCAGACCCATATAGACTCCCTGATCTCTGAGGACCCCCATGAGTAGTAGTCAGTTGATTTTGTGGGCCCTGTTTTCTTGGTGTCCCTGAACAGTCTGGTTCCTCCAATCCTTCCTCCCATTTCTCCACAGGATCCCCTAAGCTCCACCTAATGTTTGGCTGTGGGAATTTGAGTCTGCTCCCATCAGTTGCTGGATGAAGTTTGTGTAGTCTCTGATGACAATTTTGCTAGGCTCCAGTTGGAGAACACTTTGTAGGCAGGACAGAGCTGTAGGTAGTGGCTATCTGTAGGTTTGTGGTTGAGTTGGTGTCCCAATTCCTCTACTTGAAGCCCTGCTTGGGTTCAAAAGATGGTCTGTTCAGGCTCCATGTCTACCATTACTATGTATCTTTGCTAGGGTTACTCTTGTAGATTCCATGGATTTTGCATTGCAATATGTTTCTACTTCACCCCCAAAATGTCCCCAAACTCCCAGTCATTTCTCCCAGTATTCCCCACAAATTTGATCTCTCCTGTTCCCAACCCAATCTACCCCAGTTTACCAGTGAAATCTACTCTATTTCCTCTTTCCAGGGAAACCTTTTTATCCCCCTTAAGCCCTTTTTTATTCCTTAGCCTTTCTGTACCTGAGAAGTGTAGCATAGTTATCTTTTACATTACAGCTGATATCTACTTATAAGTGAGTATATACTATGTCTTTATGGGTCTGGGTTACCTCATTCACAATGATTTCTTTCTAGTTCCATCATTTGCTTGCAAATTTTATGACATATTTTTTTTATCTGCTAAGTAATACTCCATGTGTAACTGTATCACATTTTCTTACCCATTCTTTGGGTGTGGGGCATCTAGGTTTTTTCCAGTTTCTGGCTATTATGAATAAAACTGTTATGAACACAATTTAGCAAGTGTCCTTGTGATTGGACTGAGTGTCCTTTGGGTACATGCCCAGGAGTAGGTATTGAGGTAGATCAACTTCAAATTTTCTGCAAAACAGACATATTGATTTCCATAATGACAATATAATTTTTTTTTACCCTAATCAGTAATGGAGGAGTGTCCCTTTTGCTCAACATCCTCACTGTCTTGAGCTGTCACTTGTGCTGTTGATCTTAGTCATTCTGACAGGTAAAAGATGGAATCTCAGAATAGTTTTGATTTACATCCCCTGATATCTAAGATTCAATTATTTTATAGATTAAGAGATTAAACCAAGAGACTCTTGCCTGGCTACAGTCACTTTTGTTTATTGATAATTTGTGTTGTCCCCTTCAGTTGTAGTAAGAACAATAATGACAACGATGTCACATCTAGCATCTAGCGATTTTTAGATTACTGTGGAGATTATATCAATTGAATACAAGATGTATATTGCTACTGAATTGATTTTTAAAGTCACTATTTGAAAATAGAGTAATTAATTTCTTGACATTTTTATACATTCACAAATGTATTTTTTTATATTCATTTTCCTGCCACCTCTTCTGAAGCATTCCTTGAGCCTTAGTGGAAGGGAGTATGATTTAGGTGGCTGAGAATTCTACTAACACTTATTAATTGCATTTTGACCAGTTGTAAAGCTACTGTTTTTATATATGAGAACTAATACATTGTTTTTATTTGACAGGAACTGTGAGAGGGAGAGAAAAAATAATACTTCTTTGTTTTGGATCTTCCTTCCATCATTCCTTCTTTCTTTTCTTTTGAGCATAATAATACATGTATTTGCCTACATGCCTCAGTAAGAAATACACTCAAAAATCAAGTTTTAGAGTAAAAACATACAAACAAAACAAAACCAAAAAATCAAAGCCATAGTTAGCTTGGTATGTTCATACAAAATATTCTCATCATAATTACTGGGAAGCTTTCTGTCGTTACAATCACTGGCATCTATTTTAATGTCTTGTAGAAAATATCAGAAGGAAAGTTAAAATTTCCAATTTGTTTCTAAGGTGATAAAAATCCTCTTGTGAAACACCAAATATCTATTTTCTGAGGAAATAGTCTCTCCAGCAGCCTAACTAACTGCCATTTCTAAATGGTGAGACAGTGGCCACCAAGATTCAAGTTATCTCTCATTACCAGGAATTGTGTGTTCTACAGTATAGTTTACATTTCCTAACTCTCACACACCATTTGTATTTATACATTTACCACCCCTTTTTTTCTTAGTTCTATTAAAATGATTTATATGTCCACAGAAAATAAAACAAAGTAACATTGAATGGATATAAATAACATGAGTGAAGAAAAGGGGCTAAGGGAACCGGAGAAAAATGGCCAAACATTCATCTGGAGGCAGGAAGATGGAAACGGGTGTTTCAGGTCTTCTTCACTTCTCGAAGAGAATCATGAATTTGGCTTTCTCTTGTGAGTAGAACATGGAAAGCTGAAAAACAATAGTTTTCCCTGGAGAAAACCAATCATTTTTGACACTGAAATTGGCACTGGTCCCTCCCATGAGTCTTTATCAAGAAGACAGCTGATGAAAAGTATCCTCTCTTTACTTGGAGAAAGTATGATAAAGTTAAGAGTTACCTAGTTCCTCTTGATATCTGATGCTGTGAATATATGTTTCTCTCATTGGTTGATGAACAAAGTTGTTTTGGCCAATGGACAGGTAGGATGCAGTGAGACAGGAAGTATAGGCAGGGCTACCAGACAAAGAGAATGCTAGGGAGAGGCATTCAGAGTGTTAGTTGAGAGAGAGAAGACCATGTAGCTCCTGAGGAAGAAAGATGCCCAGGCATTACTGGTAAGTCAAGACCACATGAAGATACACAGACTAATAGAAATGGGTTAATAATTAAGAGAAAGATAGCCAATAAGAAGTCCAAACCATTGGCCAAACAGTTTATAAATAATATAAGTCTCTGTGTGTTAATTTGGAACTAAAGAGCCGAGGGACAGGGTGGGAAAGAAATTTCTGTCTTCAGATTTCAATCCAGGTTCTATAGTTTCATAGCTAGTTCTATGGCCCAGAAAACTATGAAAATCTCAGTTGAAGCATTTGTAAAGTGTCTGACTCATAGTTGTTATTAGACTTGACCAATATAATGCAGACACAATGCCCAATGAGTCACCCAGCATGTTGTAGGTGCACAATGAATATCAGGTTTTAGGAATCTGTTAAGTGCTTACTTGGGGGAAGATTTTACCAACACACTTGATGGTTAGTTCCAATAGTCATGATTCCACAGGCACTTTGATACAATAATTGAACCAGCAGAAAGTCCAAGTGCATATTTTTGAATGCACATACACAAACATAGTTTTGATTTTTTAATCTGTTCTTTAGTCATGTATTTTAGCCTAATCATCTTGCATGTGTTGAAGAAATTTTAGCATTTATGTATTACCAACTCCCTGGTTGATGATGAGAATAATATTTTTATGGGAAAATGTCATCTCTGCTAAGGGCTGAGAATGGACACAAGGTGTTTCCAGAGTCAGCAAAGAGGATAAGAAGAGAATTCAGACAAGCCAGCAGACAATAAATGAATCTCTTTATTGTTCTATTTTTTCCCCTTTTTACAAATCATTTCCTCATTTTAAGTAAAGAAGGAAATAGAGGGCTGAGAACTTTGGCTGCAACTGGCTTTTTCAAAGCATTTCTCACAAGTGCAGAGAGGAACTGGGGGCTGCCGGGTTCTGTAGGAAGAGCAACTTAGCCACAGCTACACAGATGAAAGAGTCACATTTCCCTAAGAATTTTTTTCTGTGATTGGAGTTTCAAAGAGTGATGGATTTAAGAGGCCAGCGGTGGATGCTTGCTTTGTGGCATAGTTCTGGCTGGGAAGTAGTATGCTCAGAGAGAGTGGGACACTTCACATGTGACTTCTAAGTCTTCCACGGAAGTAACTACAGTCAGAGAAATAAGAGGAGTAGAAGAGAGAGGTGGTGGCTCTACTCGGTTTGTTGGATAATTAACTTGGCATCCCCAGATCCACTAAACCGGTTTGGTCATCTCTTAGATAGACATGGTTTTAACCTCAGAATCAATACCATGGGAACTGAAATTTTCAGATATCCTTTCTTTTCTCAAACCATAAAGCTGCATACCACTTATTATGTTTCTCTCCCTTTACTCACTTCTGTTGCAGACTTCAGTGGGCACATGCATTAATTATGATAGCATATCCCCGAGGCTTTCTTTTGCAGTTTTAGAAATTTTTCTTTTTGTTGTTCTGTGGTCTGAGCTCAGGGTTCAGTACAACACACTAAGCTAAATCCCAGACATTTTCTTTTCTTTAGAAGTCAGATGTCACTAAGTCACCTAAGCTGAATTTGAACTCACTCTGTAGCCCATACTAATAGAATATGAAGGAACTTGTAATCTGACTCAACCTCTAGAATAGCTGAGATCATAGGCTTGGGCCACTGGGCTTGGAATTTATTTATTTATTCTATTTTTTCAATATGTTGCCCAGACAGGCTTTGAACTCACTATGTAGTGCAATTTGCCTTGAACTTGCAACCCTGTCTCCTGTTCAAGGCCAGGATTACAGGTATGTGATATTGCACTTGGCTCAGAGATTGAGCAGGTTTGCTTCAAAAATAGCCTATGTTTGTTTCTTTCCTTAATACAAAGGAAGGAACACAACACATTTAAAAGTTACTGTGCTGAGTTAGGAGAACACAGGTCCTTAGTTTAGCCATGCTGCTGAACATATCACTTGAACCATGTGTCTTCAGTTGATCTACACTTCCTCTTCTAGTCAAACTTAGTGATCTTCACACAATTCCTATTTTTAATCAATAAAAACATTTTGAAATAAAAAAACTTTCCCTAGAAACCCACCATGTAAACTGACAGTTAGTGGGTTAAATCATGTGGTTTTCTCTCAAAGGTGTTCCCCTTCCTGATTCTGTTACCTGGGACCTGGCCA
Organism: Phodopus roborovskii; assembly: GCF_943737965.1. Classification (NCBI taxonomy): domain Eukaryota; kingdom Metazoa; phylum Chordata; class Mammalia; order Rodentia; family Cricetidae; genus Phodopus; species Phodopus roborovskii. The sequence continues at coordinate 4,638,931 of NW_026126409.1, forward strand.
TAGTTGTAAACCCCCTACAAACACTAATATACATATTTCATAACCTGCACATGGAAAACTTTACTTCTTCTAGGCAATGAAATAAAGGTCTTTTCAGTGCCCTTCAAATGAATATCATTAATTTTGTATTTATCTATATTAGTTCCTTTTAAATTCTTTATTTGTGAATGCAGAGTAACTTATGAGAGCTAAGATATTAATCCAAATTTTTTTATACTTAACTATGCTCTATGTCAAATAAAAGTTAGATATGGCCTGTCCACCTAAAATTCAGTGGGCTGGAGTGAAAGCACAGAGTTCCGATATGTGTTTAACTCATTTATCACTTACATTTCAACAGTTACATGCAGCTCAACAATTGTCTTTAAAAGGTCAAAGCCCAAAATAATGTTAATCCCAGAGTAGAGTTTTTCTCACTCAGAAAGTAGTGTGGGGGGGTAGATAATAATGATACCACCTCAATCTTGGAGCAGTAAGGTGTACTAAAAACACAAGCTAACTTTAGAATTTGCCAAATGTAACTACTGTAACAGCTCCTAGGGTATTAATTTCCTAGCTAAACTGAATTGCTGAACCAAGCATAGCCACCTTTACCTAAAATCATCTCATTTTACTTCACCACTCAAGCACTGCTGATTTTGATAGAATATTCTTTGAATGGAAACACATGCATGTCTTTATTTTCTTTTGCTTTGCTTTAGGTCAAATGCCTTTGGTAGTGCTGGTTGTGTGTCTAAAAGTGAAGAGGGATGAGTCACACTTAAATCTTTCCTAATGGATTTCTAGGTAGAAATTCAAGTAGTTAAAGTTCCGGTCCTAGTTTCTTTTCAGTTGGCTGTGATAAAATACTGTAACAAAAGCAAATGAAAGATGCAAGACTAAGAGCTAGACAGGTTCTCTGACAGGGAAAGCAACCATAAATCCAACAAATATCACAAACTTCTAGTTTCTTCCTTATCTCTTGACCTGAGACTAAAGCCTGGCAAGATTTTGCTCCTACCTCTTCTGGCCTGGTTAAGCTCCCATGGACATAGGAGCTTGAGGCCAGGTTGTTACATTTGGATAACACCTCAAGGCCTTGACCCCAGCAAGACTCCACCTCCTAAAGGTTGTACAACTTTCCGTGAGAGCACAAGCAGCTGGCCGTCAGTGTTGAAATGGATAAGTGGATAAGGGACATTTCACATCCAAACTATAACCATTCCCAAAAAGGCCTCTGGCTCTTTCCCCAGATGCCTCCTGGGTGTTATTATTTGAGTTACTTTGTAATGATATAGATCCTGTACTTCAACTTTCTAGGCTTGGAAGGCTGGCTTCTTAATTCTCTGAGGGAAAGAAACTGCAGTTTGGTATACGCGCGCGCGCGCGCGCGCGCACACACACACACACACACACACACACACACACACAGTGGAGAGGCTGATTCATGAAATGCTTGCAGCATTGTATGATATCGGAAAGGTTATGTGATGTACTTCACATCAATGCTTAATTTTGCACCGGCAAGCTGTGTGCCACATGTTTGCTTGTGAATAATGACAGAGCTAGGTTTATGATCTGAATGTTTCAAGGCACCGAGTAAGGAACATGAGTGTGCTTGATGCCCACTGATGATTCAGGGAGAGAGAGAGAGAGAAAAAAAATTAAAGCTCCAGTGTTTGCTGTTTTTATCTGTGAAACCTGTTTTCTATTTGTTTCTCTAACTATATTACTCCACCCCTTTAGACGATTCTATATCATTTCTACTTGAAATCATGACAAGTTGAGCTTAAAATTAATCCTCCATGGACCAATATCATTTACTCTATTTTTAACTTGTCACAGACAGAGTGGTGTCCATAGAACCAAAACATTGTGCCGTGCAGGCTCCTCACAAAGGCACTCCATGAGTTACCTGAGGATTAATTAAAGGCCTGTACCCTAAAGCATCTTCAGAGAGCGGCTCTTCGGTAGAACTGACAAACACTGGCTTGTTTTTCCCGTGGCTTCTGAATGCTCTTATTTTCTATTGCTGTAGGGATGCCCTGCTTCTCCCTACCCTGCATATTGCTCTGTAGGTGGGCTGAGAGAAAAGGTAGCCCTAGGCTTTGAAGATGAAAGTTAAGAAAGTAGCTCCAAAAAAAAATTGCTTCACGTGCTTACTGTACAGCTTCCCTTTGATTTACTGAATGCCGACTGTTCTCAGTGTACCATGCTAATTACTTTATGTTGGCTGCCAGCTGCCAGCTGCCTGGGTTTCCTCAAGTCTCAGCTTGTAGAAAACTTGTGATCCCACAATATTTAAGTAAAAATGACTCGAGGTCCCAAGGGATCGCTCACAAAATTAATGGCAATTTCTTAGTCACCTCTTCCTTTAAATTTTCTTTTCCATAGATATTTCTATTTTGCTTGGGTTGTGTCACTACCAACTGTGGCCTACTTTCTTCTCTCTGTCAATGGAACAAAGTAATATTTTCATCTCCTCAACTGCTGCTCACAGAGGATAGAGTAACAATCTTGTTATAAATGATTTGTAGGTCATGTAACAGACTTGGGAGCTAGATTTAAGAACAGCTATTGTCTCCTTAGTTGTTAAGTTCTACAGAATGGTTGATATTATAAAAAATATTGCTTTATATTTTATGTATACGAGTGTTTGTTCCAATGTGTACCACGTACATAGTGCATAAGTTGGTACAGTGAATGCAGTGTTGACAGATCATGGTTGTTAGCCTCCAGGTGGGCATTTAGAACTCAACCTAAGTCCTTCAAAAAAGCAACAAGTTCTCTTAATGGCTGAGTCATTTCTCAAACCTGTAGGCTAACATTTTAAAACCATTTTTTAAATATAAAAAATGGGAAGAGATTTGTTAACTGCATGCAGCAGGCAATAAGAGCATAGGGATTATCTCCAAACCAATGCCCTCAAAACAAAGGAAGTATTGGGACTGTAATTGGAAGCCTCTATATCTATTAATTTAAGAATATGTTTTATGGTTAGATGCATTCTTGAGCATGCTCAGTTTAAGGTTATAGTTCAAGAAGGAAAGGTGATGAACGTATATTTGGGCATTAAAAATAAAGTTAGTGTACAGATAGGAACAGTTTGGGGCAAGCTACACTTACACTATAAATGGTAGAGGCTAGAGGCATCTTTGGGCATGTCCAATTTTCTCCAGTGTAGGGTTCTTTCTTTTAGATGGGGTGGGGTTTGGGGGTGGTCTTTTATTTTCTATTTCTATTGGCTTATATTAACTACACAACAACATAATAGGTTATATGAATTCTATGATGTCATGGTGACATTTTTGTATATTCATATAATGTTCTTTGCTCATGAAATGACATTTGAATGGACTTTCCCCTATGAAATAAATTCCTGCTTCACTTAGTGTTTGGCAAATTTCCTCTTAGAAACATCTTGCAGAAGTATCTATCCTTCACTATCTGCCACTGGAACATTCTAGAAACATCTCAATCACAAGCAGTAGTGCTTTGTTTCTGATTGCATCATTTGTTCCTTTTTTACAGCTTTGGATCAGGGGTAGTTTTCTCACCCTATCCTTTGGCTAGGCTGGCTTGTCCCCCAACTACCTCCCTCTATCCTCCATATTCTAAACTTTCCCTCTTGACCTGCTGTTGGAAACTCAAATTTACTTTTTGTATTGAGATCATTTATTTTTCTCATCATCTTTCTGAGTGTATGCTTAAGGATGCATGTCAGCAGACATGATGGTTCACTGGTAAAAGTGCACTTTTTCAGAATGACCCTGTTAGCAGTTTTTAATTTTTTTTTTTTTTTTTTTTTTTTTTTGCCTCCTACAACTGACAAATCACAGTGATAGTTAAGGGGTGGTAGAAACTAAACTTCATTCCTCTGTAAAAACAACAAGTGTTCTTAACCACCAAGCCATCCCCAGCCTCACATTTTTTTCCCTTTTTCATGAGTTCTGTGTAATTATACTATGTTCAGTTTTAACATGTGCATATGGCAGCACAAGCACATAATTGGGCGTTCCCGTGGAGGCACTCTCAACCAAAAGCAAAGCTTGCTGGGGTGATCTGCCACTTGTACCTTCGGAGGCCAGAATGACAGGAGGGCTGTCAAATCCACTCAGTATTTGCACAGGATGTGGGGATTTGAATTCTGGCCCTCAAATTTGTACAGCAAGCAAGTAAACCACTGAGTCATCTTTCTTGCTCTGTATCATCCTTTACAAAAGTTATGTAAAGCATACTTACCTTCACACTGTGGGGTCTGTACAGGCTATTTGATGTTTGCAATAATAAAACCAGCAAACAGCTGAGCATTACTGTACAAATTCTCAAAAGCTCCTAAAGCAGCAATTACATTGTCCTCTGTTATTTTTAATTTTATTTTCTGTCAAAAAAATAATTTGAATAACAAAAATGTCTTAAGCACATAATTATCAGCATCATTAAATATTCATTAAGTGCCTGGGCTTCTTTTTCTACTAAAGTATGTAAAAAAAAAAATACTCCTTTTGTTTTTGGTGAGCCACAGCAAAAGGCAAACTAGGGGAATGAGATGGCTCAGAGGGTCAGGGCAGTTGCTACCTGAATTGTAGAACTGTGTTCCATTACCTGAATCCACAAGGTGGAAGGGATTTGTTCTCTGACTTCCATGTGGGTAGTGTGACTCACATCTCTCCGCTACAAATTAATAAATGTATTTTTTAAAATAAAAGCGTATTTCTCTCCTGGTTTTCTTGCTGTGGTTAAACAGAGAATAAAAACATGAAACTGCTGGGAGGCACAAGCCAGCAACACAGGCAATTCCTGAAGGACCCTTGCTGAGGGATTCACGACATCCAGAGAGGGCTGTGACGCATCATCCTAGAAAATTAAGTTAATTTGTGGGGGATTGGTCATGGTTAGTCAAGATACTTAGGGGAAATGTAAACTGAGAACCTCAGGGATATAAGGAGTTACGATATCATGCTACCAGGGGAACAGACACCATTAGGTTAGTTAAGGAAAAGTACATTGAGATGGGTGAGCTTGAGCACATTATTAAAATAACGCATGATTCTTAACAGCAGGATCTGGGGGGGGGCGGATTAGGGTATTACATTGAGCAAATACACTTCAATATTTCTAGGGTTCCCTTCATCCATCACTTTCATTTTTATGATTGCTGTAGGGAGCTAGTTAGATAGCAAGCAAGCTGGAATGGAGAAAGTGATTGCCAACATGGGCAACCAAAGAGAGCTGTCCTTTGTTGTTGTACTTTGGCTGTGGTCTTTGGGGTGCTTTGCAATTGAGTTAAATTATGAAACTTTTAGGGCAATGTTCTCAAAGCACTTCTTACAGGATTTGAGGATAGTTTTCCAAGAGAACATTTTCCCTGTAAGTTTCAATAATGCACATTTGTTCATTTGTGTGCCTTGAGCTAGATTATTACTAGTTTTTATTAAAAAGTAATTTTCAGAATCTGTTCAGTTCCCCAGCTGGAATATTATACATTTGTACTTGCATTTTTCTGTGGGTAGGTAACTTGATTGCACTACATTGCACTACATTGTAGACAATTCATTGCCTTCTTTTGGATCAGGGTGTTCTGTTTTACCTGATTAGTTATGTGTTGGGTGTATTGTTGAGAGTCGGAAGGCACAAAGTGTACTAATCCCATTACTATAGTCTGCAGGATGTTTCTCTATGAACTCTCACTCAGTTCTGCACCATCTAGACAATAAATCTGGTTTCATAAAGACATCCTTAAAATGAAAGCATTATAAATGCTTAAAATGGAAAAAATAAAAAATAACCCCCTTCAAATACATTTCTTCATTTTCCCTCCCTGTCACTGTCAAAAAGTCTTTTTGTTTGTTTGTTTCCTTTTTATATTTGAAAGAAAGTTATTAGTGAGATAAGAAAGTCAAAATGGGGATGTAAAATGTGATCAAATACAAAGCACTCTAAGGAGAAAAGTGAAAGTTTACTACTCCTGAGTAGTGAGAGTTTGCCAGGGCTGTTGAGCTCTGGAATTCTAACTGTCCCCAGATGAGGCTACAGCCTCAGGAGCACTGAGCAGAGAAATCTGGCTTGTCTTCATGGGAATGACTCTCTCTGTATTTTGTGATTCTTCATTCTATGAAATTAAATTAATTTGGGAGGGTTAGTCATGGTTAGCAGTGATGCTTAGGGGAAACATAAACTGTTAAGGACAACTATGCTGTAATTCTTATTAACATTTGGATAGTTTTCTAACCACATAAAAGTCCTAAGGCCTTAAAATTAAAATGAAGATGGAATGACTTTTATTACTGAATAAATGGTGTAGGGTGTGAAACTAGGGCATCTGAGCATCCTTTACATTTTCCAAAATTGAGGCAGAACTGGAATATTCTATCTAAACTTCACAGTCGTGGAAGAAGAGCTCAATAGGTTTGCACTGTATAGTCCTGTACATTTGGGAAGAAAGGATTATCAGCATAAACCAAACACTGCTCTATCTCAGGACACATACGTAAGTGATTAGTTTAGCTATAAACATTTTGCTCTACTGTTAATGTTCAGTCTATGTATTGGTATTTATTCATTTTCTTTTTAAATCATTTGTCTTCCTTCTATATAACTATAGATTTGAACAACATAGGTATATTCACGCATACATATGCATGCATATGCACTGATATATGTGTGTGGGGAGAGGTATGTGTTTACCTTATTCATTGACACTTAAATTTCAAATACTTATAAGTCATTACATACTAATGAGATAGTAATCTTACATGTTCACTAATACTAATAAAAAAACAGTGTAGTTCACTGTGAGCACATCACTCACATATTGAATGAAGGATCAGCAAGATGCTGTGGTTTCACTGTCATTCTTTCTGAGTTATGATTTACAGCATTCTGACAGGTAACCTGGATGTGTGAAGTGATTCAATGGCTTCCTCATATAGTTAGATATTATTGGCAGTATTAAAAAAACAAACAAGCAAACATGGCTTGGAAATGTCACTATATTTCAGCATCTTTCATTTAGAAAGGTAATAAAATATATTTCGCCTGACATCTATCTATATGTGATTGTTTCTGTTATAAACAACTAGCCCACAGAGCTCTTAAGAAAGTGCCTTGTAGTTATGAGTCAGTGGCCACACCTTCTTTGAGAAGGCCACCATAGAAGCAACCAATGGGAAAGGTAGGTGTTTTATCATCTGAGATGATGTCAGTCATAATAAATACTAACAGATCTTCACTTCGTTTGAAAGTAAGTGAGATGCCAGAGTTAACAGGTAGATTAGGGAATTTTATCTGCACTGTCATATGTATTAGCTTAGAGTATAGCTGAGTAGCTCAACCCAGTGATAGAAACTGGAAGCAAGTTATAAAGTCTCAAAGTGCAAGTACTTCTGGCAAACACAGTCCCTTCAAAATGACTTTGGCTTTTCATGTTGAGTCATTGAATGACTTGGTTGACATAGGCCTTTCTGTTTGAATCCAGAAGTAATATCCCTTAACAACTTGAGATGGAAAGGTCTTTGCGGAGGATAAGCTTTGCCAGTAAATGCCCCAGTCCTCCTAACATGATTCCAAAGAAAGTCTGATTTATGGCTCAGTCTCTGGTGTTGGAAAGAGGCCTCAGCCACTGGAAATCTCCAGAGCCCTGGGAGAGCAGAGGCTGTGGTCCACTGTACTTGTGGAGTTCCAAGACCCCATTTTCTTTTGGCCAAGTCTAAATGGTAATGGTTTGCTAGGCTCTTATTTACTAATCCTAGCTCTGTTAAGAAGTGAAGGAGGGACTCTACATGGTGTCCTTGTGGTTTTAAACTACATGCTCTATCAGGATGTTCAGTTACCTAGGGATATTTTGTAAAAAATAAGTCACTGTTGCATTTCCAAGTTCTTTTGAATAAAGCAAAACAATTTCTTCTTCTTTCTCCTTTTTTCTTCTTCCTTCTCTTCCTCTTTCTTCCCTTCCACAACCCACCCCATGACAATGAAGCCTAAGGGGAAGCCTGTTTTATCAGTTGTTACTCTTGGGCAGGGGGTGGGTCTTAGGACCCCAATTTGCTCTCCTATCCAGGTATTCTATTGTCGATCTTCCTTTTCATTCCCAAATGTGTACATGTTTAGAGATTAAATTCCATGGCCTCTCAAGTTTTACATAAATGTGGCATTCTTTGATATTTAGCCATGCATAATATCCTAAAGGATGCTGCACAGAAAGCAGGATAGAATTTGAGAGGATGCTCCAATTGACTTCCTGAAACACTTGCTAACAGATAAGAACTTTGGCCCAAGGATCCTAGAGATTATTCAGAAAATTTCATAGGGCTCTAAGAATTAGTTCATTGTATGAAGTCTCTGACAAAGCTGTTTCTACATTATTTAAACTTTGTAACTTTTGTGTATGTGGGTGTGGTGTGTATGTGGAGTATGTTTGAGTGTGTGGGTGGATGGGCTTGTGTGTGTGCATGTGGTGGCCACAGGAAGACGAGCCATGAATTGGCCTGGGGTATTTACTTGACTGCTGATTTATGAGGGAGGGACAAGGTCTTGTCCTTTCCCTGTACAACTAGACCTGGGTGCATAAGAAACATAGGCGAACAAGCAACTTTCTCCTTGGTATCTGTTTCATTTGATGCCTCTAGATTCCTGCCTTGATTTCCATCTTTGGCTTCCCTCAATGATGGACTATAAAATATATAAGGCAAATAAACCAATCATTCCTAAAGTTGCTTTTAGTTATTGTGTTTATCAAAGTAACAGGTGTCCTCTATTCTCTGCCTTGTTTCCAGCAGTCAGTACTCTCACTGAACTCGGAATCTGCTTTTGTTTGGCTGAGCATGCTGGCTAAAATCCTCAGTGATTCCCCTGGAGTGTTCACTGTCCCTCTGCACTGGGGTTGCAGGTATGGCCACATGTGGCGATTGGAAGCCAGCTCCTCACGCTTGCACAGTACTATAACTATCTTGGCCAGCACCCCAGCCCCACTTGCTATGCTCTTACATTTATGTTTAAGTTCTGATAAATTATTTCACTGATAATGTTTTCCTTTTCTGCAGGACTGCAATGAGGGGATTCCTCTTTCCTGTTATCGTTCCCATCCTTACATGGGTTGAATAGCTATGCAGAAAAATGATTCTCAGTTGAGAAATGTCTGTCAACCTAGAGAACGAGAAAATAGAAATGTAAAACGAAGGGTTCTTAGAACAAAGGGGTGAGGTAGAGTACTCTGCTACTGAACTTGACTGGAAGGAGTGATCAGCAGCCTTTAGGTATCAGGTCTCAAACAACCCTTGCCATTTCACTTTAGCACGTCTACGGTATTGTCTATATTGTCTATGCAGCATCTAGCCTTCCACCTAGAAAACACACACTGTGTGTCAGCATGGTGTTTCTCCCTTCTGCCTCACTAGGCTAGGGTATAGACCGGAATCTTCCTAGGGATTTCTCATTCTGCAACAGAATCAGTATGTAAAGATGGAGTTGTCAGGTGGAAACAAACCTCTACAGAGAACAAAGCAGGGAAACTGAGACAGAATTGGCTGGAAGTGAAAGGAGAGTCAAGCAGGAAGGAAGGGAAGCTGCTGGAACTTCCCACTAGTTCGAGGCTTCAGAAAGAATAGATGTCTTCCTGTCCTTGAACTCGTTGATGCACTAAGTTGTCTCCATTGATCTAAACATGTTTGAGTGAGATTACTGGTTAGCAAAGTGCCACTATAGACCTCAGCTATAGATTAGCTTTTGAAAAATTACCCACAATAAGAATTTAGTGGCAGAAATACTTTTATTATGTTAGGAATGGGTTGCTACAGGACAATTACATCTATGTTTTAGAGAAAGGAGAAAAACTTAGAAATGTCACTCCTTAGACAAAAATCAAAGATGACTGAGGGTTGGTGCTAAAAGCAAAAGGGGCCTCGTAAGTCAGAGAGGTAGATTGGTAATGAAAAGTAGCAAGAATGGAATTTATTAAAAGCTTAGAGGCTTTATATATATATATATATATATATATATATATATATATATATATATATAACATTTCAAACATTTAAAAAATGAATTAAAAGAAAATGATGCATTTTTAGTTATGTGAGATTTAAAATAGTACAAAAATGTTCTAGTTAAAATGAGCTAAATTAGGCTACTGTGATACATAGTCACAGCTTCTCTGGGATTAATCCAGTAAATATTTAGACACTGGTGTTAATTTAACTACTGGGGCTTCCACCAGGGAGTTCCTCAGTGTGTGGCATGTGGATATCCACACATATTGGGGGCTAGGAGAAGATCCCAACAACACACTTCTACACTTCTGCCAACATGCGATGCCTCTGTGTCAGGATCCCAGTGTCCTCAGTTCTAAGTGCAGCCAGCTGGGCTATCCCATGTGGATCGCCAAGCCTCATTTTCTCCACCTGTAGAAGGGGAAGGTGTTTTTCAAATGTTCCTAGTGTAAGGATTCATAGCAATAGTTTCAAAGGAGAGCTTTGAAAACAGGATACTATTCAAGTCCTGGGTATGTAATGGTGGTGATATTTGTCCTCCTTTCCTTGAACTCAGTGATATTTCCATCCCTAATTTTTCAGGAGCCACCATCACAATTCTTTACTGTTTATAATGTCGTACATCAAAATAAGGTGTTACTCCTCACTCAGGCAGTAGATGGAATATTTTTCGTAAGCACAGGTTGTAGAGAGGCTCATATCTACTAATTAAAAAGCATGAAATGTGACCTTAAATTTTGGTGTTGAGTTATTCCTTCTTCATGGCCACATTTCTTCTTTAACTGGATTTCTTCAGTCTGAAGGAAAATTAGCACATTTTTCAAAAACAAACAAACAAACAAACAAACAAACAATCTGCTGGTTTCCTAAGGAAAATTTAAGTCACATCTCACTGATTTATAAATGTTGGAAGTCTAGGCTACAAATTTTTGAGTGAAACCTACTTTATTCCTAGACTGCACCTTCACAGTTTGTTTTAATTATGATGGAGATACAAATGAGGCAAATGATTATGTCTTCACTGGACTCCCACAAGGAAACTCTTTCTGGGTTTCAGGTGGTTGTATTTTGCTATGAATCACTGAGACTATTTCTACAGATCTGTGACATCATATTTTAATCCCATGAGACTTTACAGCTATGATTTATAATGTTGGGGTTAAAAGACTCATTTCAATAGAACATTAAGATTACACATAAATATTCTATGAATTAAAAAAAATAAGCCAATGAATTTACAACAAGCGCTTTCCACATACTGAAGAAATTATACAAGGAAGTGACCTTTCTGCAGATGATTTAGATTTACCTAGAGAATTAGATAATGTGGATAATGGTTTCAGAAAATATGCCTTCTGTACCCCCCAGAGTCTTCTCTATTTCTATTACTTCCACTTGAAGAAAGCATTACTTCTGACAAGTGTATTTTATTACCCCTCCTATTTTTTATTTATTTTACATTTTTTTTTCTTTCTACTATTATAATCTATCATTACTCAGCTTTCTTAACCACTGAAATATTTGTTTCTCTTACTTCCAAAATATTGTCAAAGTAAACAAATGTTGCAAAACTTGGTGACGCATGCCTTTGATCCCCCAACTCAGGAGGAGGAGGCACACAGGTCTCTGTGAGTTTGAATACAGCTTGGTCCACATAACAAGTTTCAGGCCAGACAGGACTACATAGTAAAAGCCTATGTCTACTAACAAACTAATTAAATGTTGTAAAGTATTTTTCAAAAAAATAATCAAAATTTGTTCTTAATAATTTTAAATTGTTACATAATATAATCAGTACATCTTTTTTCTTGGCTTCTATTATCTTCTTTTAAAAATGTACTTTTATTTCACTCTATTTTTTATTTTTATTTAAATCTTGTTTGTGTATGTCACTGTAGGTGCTATGTGTCACAGTGCATGTGTGGAGGACAACTTTCCAGAAGTGTAGATTTTTCACCCTAACTTGTCTGAGATAGGGTATCTCCTGCTGTATCTGCTACAGCTCTGTCAGGCCCCTGCTGATTGGCCTGTGAGATGTCCACCCATCCTTGCCTCATCTCACAGTAGGAGTGAGATGTAGGAGTGTGGCTGTTACATTTCAACTTTTGCATGGGTTCTGGGGATAGAAATCCTATCATCAGTCTTGGGCAGCTCACACCTCTTTTTTTTTTTATCCTCTGAGCCATCTTCCTGGTCCTCTACTATCCTCTTAGTGGCATTTATATCAAATCTGGATATAATTAATAGCAGTGTATAATTACTCACATACACTCTTCACAATTTGATATGAATTTCTTTAGTGCTACATATGCAAACCTTCAGAAGACTGAATCTTCTACACCCATTCTGTCAGATATGGTGCTATTAGCCGTACATAACTATGGAAGACTTAAAAAGTAGCCAGCAACTGAAAAACTGAATTTTTAATTTTGATAGTCTGAATATGCATAACTACAGGCAACTACTCACCTGTAGATAGTACAGATAGATTACAGATAAGGATTCATGTTTTCCTTTTGAAGTATATTAGACCCTTACCAAGTAGCCTTGACTTTATTATCTATTTTTACCAATATTAACATAAAGAAATTTCACAGGGTCATTGGAGGAAAGTATTAAAGGACATCTAGTGAATTACCAAGTTTAGAATGTGCCACCTCCTCCTTGAACCACAGCTTGCCTTGTAGACTCTGTGTCCTGTTCTTCCTGTAGTGAGTGCTTCCCTCACAGTTCTGATTTCTCATAGTACTTGACATCACTTATTCAAGTTCTTGTCTGAATTGCCTCATGCAATTGTTATTTATGCACCTATATTGTCTCCTCTTCTAGCTACTTTGAAGGCAGAGGTCAGAACAGATGTGTGCTTGATCTTTACATCAATCGCAGAACAGTAACTTCCATCACTGATGTTGCTTAGTGGTTAGATTTAGGAAATGGAGACTGATATTCTCTCAAGGTGACCATCAGTTGAAGGTTTATGAGAGCTCCCACTGTGTAGCCCGTGCTCAGATAAGATGCATGGTCTCAGATGGGAAGACTTCCTGTGATTTTTTTGTTCCTGAGTTGCTCTGTTGAACTCTGACTTTACACTCATTTGACACAGCCTTCCTCTGGGACCAGTTTGAATATTTCCTTTGCTTTGTTCTATTTCCTCCTTTTGCTTCCCCTCCCTCAAGATGAGCCTTTGGCTTCTAAAGCAAATTTCTTTGGGTGGGAGGGTTGTTGACTTCAAATTCATATTTTTATAATATTACAACAAACTAGCAGTGATGGCTAGGACCCATTAGCAGAAACATTGTGACAGTCTGGTTATTAAGTTTTTTCCATCTTGTGTTTCCAACTTCAGTCTCAAGAGCCATCTGTAGCAGTTATGACTTGGTAAAACCATGGTGTCATTAGAATAACAACCACATGGAGAAAGATAAATAACCACAGAGCGAACTTAAGTGCTGCAGGCCAGAGCAGACAGGTGAAGAATCATTATTTAATGATGTCTCTGTCATTAATGGCTGCATTGCCTTGGAGTTTAAACATATGACATTCCCATATTGGTCACCCAACTGTCTCTGCTGAACATCTGTGTGCACAGAAGTATCCTTGCTATGTCCCTTTGACCTGTTTCATTTGAACTGTTTGGATGTGAACTTTTTTTTTAGGCACTAAATCTCAATGTAGGGTGTGAATCACAGATGGGTGATGATAGGTAATTGGACAGGGAATTTACCAGGGGCATGAGAGTAGTGGTGATTCCATGTTCTCAAAGCAAAGAACTTTCCTGAATAAAGGAAAGTAATATTGGGAGGGGAAACCCTTTCTTTTCCTGGAGAAGTTAAGTGATTTTTAAAAGAAATTCTATTTTAATACCAGGCCAAATATTTTAACAACATGCTTAAGATTTATGCTGCCTGATCACAAATCTTAGTATTTTCTTAATACTTTAATTAATAGATATTTTTAAAGTTCATGCTATGGGAATTAAATATGTGAAAGGCATGTCTGCTATTTACTCATGGGATATTTTGCTTGGATGAAAACTAAACCACTCATCAGCTATGCTCTTTCATGTATAAGAACACAATACAGTTTTAGTACTGTGCTTAAATTAATGCATAATCTCTTGTTCGTGGGAGGTCGAGAAGATGATTGTTTTTGGCTCAATTACAGAAAAGAGTTTGTCTTTCCATGTATAAAATCTGAGGGCTTGTAGTTAAAGAAGAGAACTAAAGTAAAGTATGTATCATTGCACAAAGAGCGCTCTCCAGGCTTGGTGTGAAATGGGTGGAAATGAGAGTTTGCTGATGGAGTTCTAACACATCTAATAGAAAGTAGATTCGTCCAACAACTTCCAGAGCTCTGGCCTTGACTCTATAGTAGTACTGTGCTGAACAAAGCTAAATAAACAGTATATTGGTAAAGGAAGGATATCAGAAGTACTTCATGTATGTTTCAGTTTGCACAACAAGAATGTGTATGCAGTTTTCAAGTAAAATATTAACTGCATTAAAAACTAAATAACTTAGAGCAGTACTTACATATTTATGATATATTTCAACATCAAACAAAACTCACATGGGTTCATGTGGGTCAATGATATGATAATACCAACCAAAGAAGTTGTTTACTGTATGATAGGTAGAGACTCTCAACTGGAAATAGGTTCTCTGAAGTTCACTGAGCTTTGCTTAGAATAACTAGTTTCTTCCTGTCCTTCCACTTTTTTTCATATTAGGTTGTTACTAGAAGAAACACTTAGCACACAGTTTCACATTAGATATTTTACTAATTCTTACACTTTAATTGGTTGCAAAATAAACACGAGTTAATGGTGGCATGGGTGTTGGAAAAGTAGAAACCACATGGCATCAACAGAAAGCATATTCTCAACATGTGCTGTCAATACTCTGGAAATGTCTGAAGTTCTTGATAAACTACTAAGTATTCTCAAAAGGATTTAAGAGCATTATATATGCAATGATTTATGGAACAGTGCATTTGTAGATCTTAGCAATATATAAATCGATGCAATCAAAGCTATTTTCTTTAAATAAATAAGTACATTATATTTATATTTGTTTATAGTTGGGACAGTAGATTTACCCTTCTTTTCAGCCAGTAGAATAGGCTGAAAGTTGAAAGAGTGAGAGGGAGCAGGTATTGGGTTCAAGGTAATGAAATAAATGAATGAAATAACTATGAACTCCTTTCACAAGGAGTCTGAAAATTATGTCAATGATTTCATAGAATGTAATCTGTAATTAAGATATTGCTCATACTTGATGGCCTCCATTCTCCCAATTGTAATACTATGTTTGATTTTTTTTTTTTAGTAATCTTACTTTAATTATATTCTTCAGGGAAATTTATTTCATTTATTCTATTAGCTAAAAAATGAGGAAACAAATAGAAACAAAACATAGTTGCCCAAACATTTAAAGCATTCTATTTTAGTTGCATTTTTGTTGTTGAAACCTGAACAACTATAGGAATGTGATTTTTCCTGAGGAGTCATAGATGAGATAGCTGAGCAGGAGCATAGGATGGTCTGGACTAGGTGAGGTCTGGCTGGAATGCCGGAAATATCCAGGCGTCAAGGAGGCAAGAGGATGCTGAGCAAAACTGTCATAAAATGGGTACAGAGAGATAGTACCCTGGTTCTAAATCATAATATAATCCTTTGTCTCAGTGAAGGATGTTCTACTTGGATCTGGAAAGGGAAGCAGGAAGTGCATGAACTGGGCAGCGGCCACCTTGGAGGGTCAGAGTAATCATTGCTCCAGCTGTACTGGACAATTTGACAAATTGTTTCATCCCTGAAATTCATAAAGCCACATTTTTTTTAAATAAAATGTTTTGAAATACCAAAGTCCTACTGGAGAATGGTTTCCAGAAGGAGTTGAACATCATGTCTTCCTGTGATGCTGTTTTCCTTCAGTTGCTCCCATTACTATTGGCACTAGGCTTGGGCACCAACACTGAAGAAAGCAGGGATGCCCAGTTGCTAAATAAGGCAATGCATGCTCCTCCCCCCGCCAGATTCTTTTATTTAAATTTAAAATAATCTTGTTTTACATATCAATCCCAGTTCCCTCTTATTTCCATCCTCCCCATCCCATACCCCTTCTGCTCCCCAGGGAGGGTGAGGCCTTCCATAGGGGATCATCAAAGTCTGTCACGTCATTTGGAGCAGGGCTTAGGCTTTCCTCTGTGTGTCTAGGGTGAGAGACTATCCCTCTATGGGGAATGGACTCACTAGGAATATTGTCCCATAAATGTGTGCTCTTAAAACTCATATTTCACATGTCCTTGAGCACTGAGTAAGTTTCTAACTTGGGTTTTATCTTGATGTGGAGGCAGAGAGAAAACACAGACCATTGGACATCACCCACCATGTTGTATTTTTACCTTTCTGGATTTTGCAGTCAATTTAGGCTCTGATTTAAAGATTTGAAGCTAGAAACCACAAATAAAAGCATTTTTCTTTCTGCATCTGGGCTACCTCATTCAGTATAACATTTTGTAGTTTTATCTCTTTAACTTCAAGTTTCTTGATTTTTTTCCCTTTGAGATATATATATCTGAATGGTATTCCTATGCACCAACTTTTCATTATCCACTCATCAGTTGAAGGGCATTTAGGCTATTTTCACTTTCTAGTTACTGTGAATAGAGCGGCAACAAACATGACTGAGTAAGTATCTATGGAGTAGGATGTTTCCACCTTTATTTTATGCTAAGGATGTCTTAAATCCCTAATCTAACTATGACACTCTAATGAAAACCACCACTTGTCCTTCCTTATTCAGAGTCAGATAGGGCTTCAAGCCTTCAAGCAGCAACCCTCTGCCACCATGTGCCAGATTTTTATAAACACAATACTTCATTTATTTGATGTTTTATTCAGGCAGGAGGCAAAAGGAAAGACTCAGTGGAGAAGGCCCATAGGGAAAAAGTATTACAAGAGTACAAACCTGCAAGAACAAAACATTAATCAAATGAAAAAGGCAGTGATGTCATGCTTATAAAGCAGACAATTTATCCTTCCTAACACATGCAAATTCACCTCATACAAGCTGTACATAATTTTAAAGCAAGTAGTCATTGCCTCTTGTGCCTGAACTGGTTGGGAAGTGTTATCATACTGTGGTATTCTGCATGGACTTTTCTTCCTTCTAGATCATGAACTCCCTAAGGGCAGGGAGCAGTGGCATTTATTTTTATTTCACTGTCAGTCATTTAATAGGGATGCCACAACAAAATACAATTCTGGCACACTAAGTAGCTTTAGTTGGTCATTGAGTTGTGTCTGTTAAATGACATCATTTCCCAAGTGTCTGTTGGTTTTAGAATTCAGTGGCTCTGTTGAAGTGTCCTGAGGATATAAACAACAACAGTTAAGATGGACATGCCACTACCAAACACAGTCTCCTATGTGACAACTGAAATTGCTTTCTAGTTTGTTAAATAGGAAACATAAGTTCAGAAACAACACTAAAAGGATGGAAAACACAGCCTAACTATCCAATGATCCCAGGCAGTTAAACGTTTAGAAATACTATCTAAAAAGCCCTAAAACCCTCAAATTCCAGACCCTGTCCTCTGCCAGTAAATAGGCAAAAGATCATACTCCTTGCAGCTTATCTGACTTTGTAAACTGCTTGTGAAACCCCCGCCCCAGTGACCTATCCTAACTGCCATTTGTCACCCCACCTAGGAGCCTGTGCAAATGCAGACCTCCGGGACTATAGAAAACTGATTGGTCAATAAAGCACGGGCTTGGATGATTTAAAATGATTGCTCTAAAAATTATAAAATGGTTTAAATTGATTGGCCTGCACCACGCGGGCTCTTGATGCTAAGAGATGATTGGTATACGATGTGCAGGCTTTGTTGTAAACCCTATAAAAGCTGTCTGAATTCTGCACTTGGGTCCTCAGTCCTCTACCCATGCATGGCGTATGACTGTGGACCCCAGTGCACTTGGAATAAAAAAGTCCTCATGCTGTTTGCATCAAGACTGCTTCTTGTGAGTGATTTGGGGTGTGGCCTTTCCTGAGTCGGAGTATGAAGGTTCATGCTCTGAGGGTCTTTTAACACGAGGTTGCTTAACATTCAGTTGCCTCCCAAATTCTATGTGGATTTTGGTTGTTGGAAGGTAGTAACAGTGTTGTCCTTCTGTGTAGGATTTGTTATGAGTTTTGTGGACAGAAACAGCAATGGGTCATACAAGGCGGGTGGTGTGCATGTGTTTTGCAGGATTTCCCACTTACTGCCTCCTTATCACATATCATTGACAATGGAACCGAGTGTGAATTTTGGGAACATAACAGTCCTTTAATCCCACTAGTAAAATGAATTTCTCATGGGTGGATATAGTATCATAATAATATGAAATTAATTTGGCAAATGCTTATTAACATTTGACTGACTTGTGCTTCATTATTGCATATATTTTTTTTTTTAAATCTTAATATTAGAATAACCCTGGAGAGTAGTAGCATGAAAATCAATGTAAGGAAAAGTTGGTTTTTGTGACAGTAAGACGCTTGTCACAGTTAGCATGTACACTGCATAGTGGCTGCTCAGGCATTTGCTCTTTCCTGCATCTGTGTTCCCTCTAAACGATGGCAACCTCATAACAGACATCAAGTGATGGGAGATGTCATTCTGTATATGTTTCTCATACTGGTTAATAAATAAAGCACTGTTGGCCAATAGGAAAGGAAGATAGGAGAGACTAGGAGACAAGGAGGAAGAGGAAGTAGGAAGGAGGGGCAAAGATGGAGAGTCTGGAGAGAGCAGTGTGCGGCAGCCGGCTCCCGGTAAGAAGACCACATGGAAATACATAGATGAACACAAATGGGTTAATACTTAAGACAGAACTAGCCGATAAGAAAGTAGTAACTGGCTAACAGTATAATATCTAATACAGAGTCTCTGTGTATTATTTGGGGCTGGCGCGGTGGCGGGACAAGACTGGCGGCAGGAGGAAAAACCCATACTCCTTACAATCAAGTGTTTCCTCTTGGGCTTCATCTATGTTCCAGCTTGTTTCTTTTGTCTTCCTCACTAGTGCCTTTTGGTTTTAGTGGCAGGATTTGGCCAGTGATGGTACTGGCCAATGGGAGTAAATGGACTTCAGGCACAAAGGAAAGGAGCCTTCTGTCTGTCAAGGCAGCACCCAGTGGTAGGCTTGTGTGTTTTTTATTTCAAAACTATTTTTACTGAGAAGTCTGAACTTGGATCATTTTTCTATTTTCTTAACGTTATACTTGGATTTTTGAGCTGTTAGGTTAAAACTCCCAGAAATATTGTTTGATGAATCATTTTTTTTATTGGTTTCAGGGGGAAGGAAGTAAGACTCAGACTGATGAGTGGTTTTATCTTTAAATACTGCACAAGTAGGAAAGTGAATCATGTTTCAAAACATAAGGCAGACAGGTCCTGAAGAACAACATTCAACATTGACACACAGCTTCCATATACAAGCACCTGCACTGACATGTATGCTTACATGTATGAACCACACACATGCACACATGCTCACAAATATGCAAACACACAGACATATATGTGCATACATGCACACACATGCACACCCCGCACATGCATACACATAGACACAGTCACATACACACTCTCACCATATTTGAGTAAAAGTTCATGGCAAATACAGAGATTATGTGCTCAAGAGAAAAAAAAAGCACTAAATTTGGGGGCTATTGAGGGAGATTGTTTTACATTTTCCAAGTAGATAGGAGTGAATAGGCAACAAATGTTTTTGGTACTAGCCTCAATTGAATATATTAAAAGAATGATGAGACAGTATTTGTATTATATGACTTCTAAAGACAGTAAAGTTGATGGCAAAATCAAAATAACAGATGACCCATGGGGGTTAATTCCATGATTTTCAGTCTATCCTGCTATTCCTAGTAGAAATACTCTTATGGCACCATTCCTACTTTTAGTAACCTCTCTTCATAAGCTGTACAAGCCTGTTCCAGTTCATTATATGCCAGTTGATGTCAAAATAGGAATGTGTGAAGGCTGCAATGTTTTCAAGTCCCTTCAAAGTTTTATGATAACATCGTTTAAAATATAGATGAGTCTCTAGTTCTATGTTTACCTCAAATCTCTATTTAAAACACAGAAATCCTGTCCTTTCCTTTGGTCGTGATGATTTCCCAATTTACCACCTTTTATGCATATGGACCATTGGGGTTGTGGGGTGAGGATAGAGAAGTGGAGAATGGGGGGTCATGGGTGGGGATGGCTGGGGTCAGGGCCTGGGGCTCTGCCTTCTACCTACTAAATCCAAATCCCAATGGTGGCATCCATCCAGATTTACATTTGCAGATGCCACAGAGGAGCCTGTCACAGCCATGCAAGCTCACTTGGAGATGCTGCTTTACAAAACAAAGGCTGAGACAGAGACCTTTCCTCACTTTTCCAAGGTAAAATAACCAAGAAACTTCCCGGGCTGCCTGTGTAAATCATTGTAAGACTTTTTTTTTTCCTGCACTAGATTAACAATTAATTTCTGTGCTATGTTTTGAAGCCATCCTTGTTCATGGGCTGAGAAACAAGACAGGTCCATTGTGGAAATGACTGTGAGAAATCAATGGTACCTGAGGTCTCATGCCAATGCCAAAAAAATTTGCCTGCAAAGCATCCCAGGCCCTTCAAGTGTCTGTATCTTACTCAGAGTCCCTGTTATGATGAAACATTTTCTCTGAGTTTCCCCTACTGGGAACTAAATCCCAGGAACTCGAATATCAAAGGAGGAATCCTTTGGGTTAATGCAG
This sequence comes from Phodopus roborovskii, assembly GCF_943737965.1. Taxonomy (NCBI): domain Eukaryota; kingdom Metazoa; phylum Chordata; class Mammalia; order Rodentia; family Cricetidae; genus Phodopus; species Phodopus roborovskii. The sequence goes on from NW_026126409.1 coordinate 4,659,701, forward strand.
CCATATAAAGGGTGTACTCCTCTGCCCAATGTAGACACAGCAGGAAGGCATACATAGGATGCTGGTGGCTTGATTCTGGGCTTTCCAGTGAGAGTAGGATTTAGTTCTTCCTAAATGCCCCAGTGGACCAGCACCTCAGAATGTCTGAACCCTCTCTTCCTGGCTCAACCTTTGTGACATTCCCCATGGTCAAAACCTAACCATAGAGACTGGGGGAATCAATGAAATCATGTGTTTGTAAATGTTTCAAGAGCCTGGGGAGATGGTCAGCTAAGCAAAGTGCTTGCCACAGAGGCACAGAAACCTGAATTGGATACCTAGCATCCACATGAGAAGCTGAGAGTTACCTCATCAAAGATGTCTCTTTTTATCACCCACAGAGGCTACTACAGGTCTATATGAGTCAAGATTCAGAGAGTGATTGTGCGATGCATAGACCTAATTGGTACAACTAACAACACAACTGCTCCATCTAAGGTTCTCAAGGAACATTATGGTTGGAGGAGAGGTTGAAAAGTTTTATGACCTGGAGGACCAGGGTGCCTGCCACAAGATAATGTCTTCTAGATATAATATGAAGCTGTACCCATGAACTCTCAACAATATGGTTACATAAATAAGGGCTCTACATTGATAGTACCAGGTGACATGCCATCATGAATGTGGGAATTTCACAAGGGCACACACCTAGGTGAATTACAGGCAATCCCTGACTTCTGACAGAGGAAAAATAGGTTCTCTCAAGGGGAAAACTCCCTGATAAGATTATCCAGTTCCAGGTGTCTGGCCCTAAACACACACGCACAACAGGAACACTAAAACCTGTATGTATATTTATATGTATGCAGGTATATGTGCAGAAATAATAATTATAGAAGAAATAATGGATTTGGGAGGGAGTAGGTGAGACATGGAAGGAATTGGAACAGGGAGGAAAGGGTGGGGATGTTGTGAATACAATGCTCATGTTTGAAGTTCTCAAATATTTTAAATAAAAAGATAGAACTACAAAATAATCTAGGCATAGTAATGTGTACTTCCCAGTTTTAGTTCTGGGAGGAAGACCCATATGGATTCCTCTGGTTCATTGGCCTGCCATTCAAGCCTGACCAATGAGGTTCAATTCCAGAGAAAGTCACTGTTTAAGAAAATAAGAGGGAGAGGGAACTGGGATCGATATGTAAAATAAAAATTAAAAAAAACACAGTATTCACCAACACACACACACACACAAAAGAAAGAAAGAAAGAAAGACAGAAAGAAAGAAAGAAAGAAAGAGAAAACAAGATGGGTAGTTCCTGGGTAATGTTACCTAATATTTCCTACTAACCACTCTACACAAGTGTTACAAGTGTGCATATACATGTGTTACACACACACACACACACAGACCTGCCCACAAAGTAAAGCAATATAATATGATACAGAACTTAGATGCACATCTTTGAGTTCCTGGCTATTATGCTTTCTGGGAATCACAGTGTGATTATTCCTTGTTTGGCAAAGTAGAGCTGTTTTCTGGGGAAGCCCTCAAGGTTGCTTTTCCTGGCTGCACAGAATCTCATCACAGTGGAAGAGTCTAGCCTGCTGTTCTTGGATTCTGAGTGTGCTTTCATCTTTTAGGACCTCATTGTTGTCTGTGCTTGGTACTCGCTGAGCCTAACATGGTAATGATGCAGGAGTTTAGAAAAGAGTGCTGTTCTCTCTTGAACATGTGCATTATGGTCTCCGAGCCCTGGAGTGGCTCTTTCAGTAAACAGCCCCATTAATTCATCTAAATACTGGACCAAAGATGCTCTAAATTCTTCCTGAGTGTGACAATTGCTTTTCCACTACTGCTCGGAGAAGAAGATTGCCTGTGGGAGCTGGGACTTGCCAGTTGGATGGGGTTTTCCACTTGAATTTCCTTTGTCACTCCCAGGAGGTCCTGGGAATATAAAGTGTGTACTCAAAACCATTATAGGAGGTTATATTCTCATTCAGGGCATATTAAAGCATTTGTGTGAGCAATTACTATTAGACATTTCCTGCTGAGATGTTCCCAGGTGCTAGAGAAGTTGACTTACTCACTATGAGAAAACACATTACTCACTATAATAAGTACTATGTTTTTTTATTGTCAAACTCAATTTATTGTATAATGTTATAAACATACAGAAAAACACAGAAGTTGTAACACAACAAATACCCATTATGATACATACATAAAAAAATTACAGATGAATGTTAAATTTACTGGAAGACCCCTGAGTAGCTTGCTGTGGCATCCTTGATATTATCGGCCTGAAGTTGGCTTTTCTGTTTTTAATGCACAGCTCTATTTTAATTGTATACATACATATATGTCATAAAAATACAAAATGATGCATGTGTTGAAACTTAATATGTGAATATGTGGAATAATATCAGTTTTACCTTTTTATGAAATTTGAAAATATGTTTATGTATAGTATATAGTTTCATATAGCTTAACTCTTATTTATTGTCATGAACATTTATGTACCTCAACTTATTTACCATAGTTTCCCCCTAGTTTTTCATTATTATTTGAATTTCTAAAATAAACCTTTAAAAGGAGTTTCTCACTGGTGCAATGATGGCATGAATGATGAATGTTATGGTGGTAATCAACCATTTTCTCATTGGATTGAAGGCCTGCTCTATAAGATAGAACTCATAGGTGGTATTCTTAACTGGGCTGAGCCCAGTCTTAATCCCTAAGACAAAAACTTCTATTTTCTACTAAATGGACATTGTATTAAGCTTCCTATTAAGTACTTAATCTTTGTATCCATAAATTAGTGCATTGTTCAACTCTCCTCAGAGCAGTTTCTTTTTTCAGTAGATGGTGATTAATATATATATCCTCAACTGGTCAGCATGTAACAAATAAGATACCGCAGAGCACTCAGCTTTAAATAGGAACTCTATGTTACACCCTTTACTCCCAAGGCTCAGGGGTTATCATGGAAGAGGGGGCCATAAAATTGTGAGAGCCAGGGTTATTAGAGTACTACAATGAAACTGTGTCTTCAGGACATGGTAGGGTCTTTTCACACATGAAATCACGGCAGTTGTGACTTCACCAGTAATGTCTGGGTAAGAGGAAGCTAGCACATATCCAAGCAAATAAGGTGAAGAGGCTGGCAAAGTCTCACCAGTAGCTGAGGAGACATTGGCAGTTCATAGTTGCTGCAGGAGCCAGAGTCATGTTTATTTAGGGTTGTTGTCCCTGATGTCCTCCCACCAGGTACATGCTGATGGCACAAAACTGACTCAATGAATTTTATAAAAGATCACATGAAGCTGGCTGGGAAGGGTGTGATGCAATGATATGGGAGGAATTGGGGGGGAGGGGATTGGTGCAGATTTGATAACAATAAACCATATTATACGCATGTGTGAAATCCTCAAACAACACAAAAAAAATGAAATAATCCATTACATACACATCTTCTTGTGAATTTGAATACAAATTCTCTTAGGCTTCACATGTAGAAATGAAATGGATTGGTTCAAGTCTGTCTTTATAAGAGCAACTTTCCTGGGCCAAGAATATCTCTCAACAGGCTGTCTTCTAAAAGCTTAAAAGTGTACTTTATACATTTTTAAATCAATCTAAAATCAATTTTCTGTATTGTGTGAGGGATGGATCATTATTTTGTTCAGCCTGGAAATCACTTGTTCAAGCAAAATTTATTGACTGGCTTGTTCAGATCCCAATAAGAATATTCTACTTTTGTCGTTTACCAAATCCTTACATTTCTGAATTCTTTATTTTATTTCATTGCCCATCTGCTTTCATGCCAGCACCACATGGTTTTAATTATTCTAGTTATACAAAACGATTTGATATACTAGAGGTAATGTAGCCTTTTCAAATTTTTAATTATTCATGCTTCTTTTATTATTCCTTATGGATTTTATCACTATCTTTGGAAGCTTTGTGCATATTTACCCTGGGGATTTTAATTAAAATCAGTGACAAATAGATAAAGTTTGGTACAACAAGATCTTCAGTTAGTGGAGTTTTCTATTCTTATAGGACTTTTGTTATGTAATGTTATTTATTTTTATATCTGTGCAATAATTTTATAGTTTTGGATTGTTCTTGTGTATCTGAAAGTTATTTTGTTACTGTAATTGTTCTTTCCTTATTGGCAGGATTCACTGTATGTCTCAGAATTCAATACCTTTCTCTTCTTGCAATCCTGGCCTTCTTCAACTTAGACAAAAATTTATTATTCCTTATTTAGGACTTAGTCCTTTCTTTCCCACATTTTTTTCAGCAGATGTTGGAATTCAGTGTTCCTTAGTTTCCCAAGCTTTGCCTATTTGCCAAGTGGTTGCAAGACTTTCTTGATTTTTGTCTGAATTAGTCTATTCAATTGTTTCCTTTCTTTCATCTGGCCCATATTTGGTTCTTTCCATTTTAGTAATAATATTTTTAATTTATGAGAACACTTTTCTTGTCTTTTTTGTGTATGTCTATGAATGTGTTTATACACACAAACACATACACACACACACACACAAAGAGAGAGAGAGAGAGAGAGAGAGAGAGAGAGAGAGAGAGAGAGAGAGGGCTCATGCATATGTACTTGTATGTATATAGAGGCCAAAGTTTGCTAACAGATATCTTCCTTGATTACTTTCCACTCTAGTTCTGAGACAGGGTCTCTCATTGAACCTGGAGCTTATTTGCTTAAGGTAGACAGACTGGTTGGCCAGCAAGCTTCAGGGTTTCTTCTGTCTTTGTGTCTCCAGTACAGGATTGCCAAGCTTTTATGTGGATACTTGAGATCAAACTCAGATTTTTATTACTACATGGCAAGCATTTTACTAACTAAATAATCTTCCCAACCCTTCTATGTGTATTGTTATTGTTATTAGTAGTATTAGTATTTTTAACATTCTGTGGATTAGCTATGCTCTTTTATCACTTGAGGGTACTATGAGAACATTTCAAAAGTTTTTTGTGTTCTTTATGTTCTTTATTTTTCCTTAGGATCAGATATTTCGTTAATCTTGATTTTTTTTTCTATATTGGTTTTCTCAAGCACTTACTATAAGGCATATATCTTTGCATTAAAGATTTGCTGGTTAGGATAGTGTGAAATATGGATTTCCTCAACTGTCTGGACTCAGGACTGGGCTATAAATGTCCTTACCTATCACCACAGTAGGAAGGTCCATGTTGTCCAGCATTTCAAGACTTCTCCTCTATGTTGGTTTTGTTTCCCTGTTTCTCCTGTGGTTGTCGCTAGACCCAAGTTACACATGAACTGTATGCACAGATCTCTGTGCTTACATTGCATGTTTGGTTTGTTTCCCTGTTTCTCATGTGGTTGTCTTCAGACCTGGGTTACACACAAGCTGGATACACAGCTCTCTGAGCTTTTATTACAGTTCCACAAAGCTCTAGTTATGTGACTGTTGCAAAGTCTTTCCTGTTTGTCACTGAAATGAAAAAAGTATCAGAACCTACCCTATAGAATCAATGTAGAGGTGATATGAATTAGTGCTGGCAATCTGTGTGGCACAAGCCTGCTATACAATGGTGCATTGTAAACATTGGCAGTTCCTGTTGTTACAATGATAACATGAATCTGGACATAACATTTTTAAAGACTTGCTTACTGTTATCTACTTTAGATTTTTCTTTATTGAGGAATGTTCAGCTCTGAGCCTTTTGTTCAATTCAGCAGTGGGTAGGGTGACAATGCAGACAGAGACATCAAGTAAAATTTTCACTTGATGTACTGATGACACCTTTGGGCTTTTTGTGTGGCACTTTTACTCCTGATTTCTGATTCTTCCCCCCCCCCTCAGTCCCAGAGATTTTCTGATGTATTTTGGAAATACTTTAGTTTTTTGGATGTGTAGTTTTCTTCCTGTCTCTTTCCTTGTTGAAGCTATATTTTTTTTTCCTTTATTAGAAGACTTTAGTTTTCTCAAGAATTAGATTATAGGTAGTGAGCTAGAAAATTATGTTTGTTTCATGATCTCCATCCAGATGCCATCTGTGCAAGTTAGTTTTAACTGTTAGCTTGTTAGACAAAATCAGGAATCTATTGGGAAAGTAATCTGAATTGAAAAGCTGTCTTGGTCAGGTGAACCATGGGAATGTCTGTGGGGGACTGTGTTTATTGGCAGTTGATATAAGAAGAACCTCCCACTGTGGGTGGCCCCATCACCTTTTTGGGGTCTTGAGCAGTATAAAAGCAGAGAAGGCTAGCTGAGCAGTAAGAAGTGAGCAAGCAAGGATGTTTCTGCTTCCTCTTTGTTCTTGACTATTAATGTGAGTAAATTCTTGCACTCCTTTTTTGACTTCTCCCTCAGTGATGAGCTGGAACTTGGAATCATCAGCTTTTTTTCTTCCTTGAGTTTGTTTTTCGTCAGGTTATTTTATCACAAAAATGGAAACAAACCTAGAATATTCATTTAGACTTTCATTGTATTTCATTTTCTATTGCTATGAAGAGATACCATGAAGAAAATAACTTACAGAAGGAAGAATCTATTGGGGCTTACAGTTTCAGAGGATGAAACAATTACCATCATGGCAGGGAACACTAGCAATCAGGCAGGCCTGGCACTGGAACAGTAACTGAGAACTTAAATCCTAACCCACAGGTTCAAAGTCTGGAGCAGAGGACTGAGAGTGGTTAAAGCTTTTGAAACCTCAAAGTATACAGGTTAATAGGAACTGCCTCCTAATGCTTTCCAAACAGTTCCAGCAGCTGGGAACCAAGATTTTAAATGTATGACCTTCTGGATGATATTCTCATTCAAAGCGTCACAACTCTGCAATACGAGAAGCCTGAGTGACTGTGTGAGAACAGTTCTAGTAAGGTGGTAGGTGGGACACAGACAGACACCAGAAGCTAAGAAGCAGGGAATTAAGTGTAGAAGTCCAAGCAGCAAGGACAGTTGCCTGATCAGTGGAAACATTTTCAAATTCAGCTATCTTCTAAGATGCTGCCGGGTAGTCGTAGTATCTGTGCATGTACACCAGAAGGCTCACATAGGACTTTAGAGGCACTAGCCACATGGAAGCCAGCATGTGCTCTGTAACTACAGAAATGTGGATCTCATGCGGAGAGAGTACACAAGAGGCTCTAGGGCCAACATCTGCTCAAATACAAATTTGTTAAGTTGCTTTGAACAAATTACTTAGCTTTGTAGAATATTATTTCCTGCCCATGCCCACTTCAGACTTGTTTTGTGAGTATTTATATGCAAAATATTATATATATATATATGTATATATATATATATATATATATATATATATATATATATATATTGAAAGGCTCTATATTGGCAAGGCTCCCATTGCTCATTTCCTCTCTGAAAAGGCATTTTCCAGGCCAGCGTTTCTGTAAATATTTGTCCTGCTTGTATTCTAATGACTGAGTTGCATGGTTAAAAAGATTTCTGAATTATAGCTCCAATCCTACTGAGTCAGAATTCCTGTAGATGGGCTTGACAATTTACTTCTGACTTATTGTAGGACCACTGCTTTAGCTCAGAGAGCTCTAGACATCTGCCAACAGAGGAGTTGATTGCTATTCCTGTTTGGTCACATCCATTATAATCACAGATTAACATAGGAAAGAGTTTGGGAAGAACATAATTATAATTCTCTTAAACAAGGGAAAACAGAAATTTGATGGAACCAGATTGTTCAGCTGTATATATTATAGGTGATCATACTAACATGTGGGAATGTCTGTCATCCCCCCACCCATGTTTCTTTTAGAAAATATTGCTATACTATGGAGTGGAGCTTTTGAGGCAAAGTTTGATAGTGTGAGGAATTACAGACTCCACAGTTTTTCTGATTCCATTCTTCATGGCACAGTGAGTGAAAAGAGTTTCAATTTATCCACCTATTTCCATCATGGTAGACCTGTTATAGGAAAAGAGGAATGCCAGCCTTAGTAACCTCTACAGGAGTAGCTGTAGCTCAGGTGAGACTTTTCAATCCAAGGAACCTGAAAATTGGAACTTTGAAACTGTGTGTATGTGCAGAGAAAATCCCTGCCCAGTTCTGAGAGACCTGAGTCTCAGCTCCTTTTTGCATCCACATGTCCACAGTTTCCAGGCTAAGGGTTGGCTGGTGACAAGATGTAGCATTGGTAGCGGAGCTCCATTGCCTCTATTCCAATATTGTTCCATAACTGATACACGGGAACACTTCAACCATTTGGCAATTACCTTGAAGTTCTTTTGATCTTGACATTGTTTTTAACATCAAAGGAAAAACAATAAATTGGACATATATATTTTGGTAAATATTTCTGAGTCATGTAATTCATAATTATATATCAAACACAATTGTTCCTATCCTCTCAATAAATGGAACCCCACCTATCCATACTAAATGGGAAGGGTTTTGGAAGTAATTATATCTGAGTTAAGGTTTTTATTCTTTTGGGACCTCTCATGGAATGTTCACTCCACTATCATAACTCTTCTCTACACAGGAGTAACATAGTCTTGATAGGAGACACTTAGATGCCCCTTACCTCTTTATATTCGTTCTGAAACCCCTAAGACCTTTGCTAATGAATTTATGGGTATTTCTTAAACGTCTTATTTTATCTTAAGCCAAAGCCAAATGGTCCCCAATGTGATCCTCATTACACCATGACATAATTACTGTGCAGATGGAACTGTAGAGCCCTTCAGGACTTATTCCTGTAAGGTATCGCCTTATGATAGATGAGAAAATCACTTAAGCACATTGAAAGTGTTTGAAGTGCTTGTAATTATAGACAAAAGTCAAGTGCATTCTTTAGTTGTCTAGGGGCTTATATATTGGGACTTTTTCTGAGAACATGTTTCTTGGATCTCTAAAGAGCTAAATACTCATTAAGTGTGAACTTTGATTTTTCTTTCTAAGAGTGAGGACAAATACTAGCTAATAAGAAAGTTGATTTAAGAGTTTTCCCAGGAGCTGCTCAGACGAAGGAGTGAACAAAGCAGATATTTTTTTATACAAGGGAAGAATAGAGTAGGAGAGGCCTTGAATGAAGAAGGAGTCAGCTATGCCAGTTTTGAGCATCAGCCTCTAGTAATTAGCAAACTCTAGCATCTCAATGAGTCAATCACAGCTTTGTCTTCATCTTAATGAGTCTCTGTGTATAAATGAGGTAGTTATTTTCTCAGTCTCTCCTGTCCTCTTCAACCTTCCAGTAAAAGTCTTGAGTCTTTCCATTGTTCATGTATAAATTCTCAGGTAATGGACAAATCAGAAGGAAAATGGCACAAGTTCAATCAGACAGGCTATTTACTAAATTGGGAAATTATGTTTTCATTCATCCATTTCTATGACAAATTGTGTTATGCATTTGATAACAATGTTGTTAATGTTTTAAGTACTTAAAGTTATATGAATTATGAGATTCTTCGATATGCTAACAAAGTTAAATTTTCTACTCTCCTCATATCAACTTGCTTTATGTCTGGCATGTGGAAATTATTTCATAGCTAATTCCTCAGGTTAATGAGATTTTATCACTTCTTGTCCTGTCATTCACTCACAGAAAAAACATTTGCTAGTTTAGGTACCAGGTGCCAATGAATAGCTCTTGAGGAATGAGAACATTAGGTTACAATGGTCATTTCTGAGCTCCCAATGTTCAAAGTTGTGGAATCTTTGAATGATTAAATTCAATACAGGTATTGATAGGGAATGAGTAATTTTGATAATCTGTACATTCTGGTCTGGAGTCTAGAGGCCAGGGGGCTTGAGATAATACACAGGGAACAAACTGGAAGTTTGGCATTTTAGATTTCCTAAGTCTTGGCAACCTGTGATCATCTTCTGGCCACAATGACAGAACATGTTTTTCCTGTAGAGTTAATCTTTCAGTTTAATGTGTCTTTCTTATTCTGCTGTGTTTTGTTGTGGGCCGTAAAGTATTTGGGTTTGTGCAGCACCTTGGGTTTCTAGGACCTTTACAGAGTCTGATGTAATTCAAATTTTACTTTGTGATATCATTCCTGTATCTTATGGAACTCTTTAAGGAATTTCATGTCTCCTTCAAGGTCCTATTTAGACTGTCATTTCTCAGTTTTAAATTTGACTAACACCATGGAGACTTTATAACATGAAGATCCAAATTAGAGTACAATATGGGTAAAAAGACTGAATGTCCATCATCTACTATTCCTGGACCTTTGTGTCCACTAATGTCATGAAGGATGTTGTTCAAACATGGTGGACATGCTCAGTAAAATGTCTCTATCATCGTGACACAAAATCAAGGCCTTGCCTGCCTCTATATCTCAAGTTGAAGTAATCATTCATAAGCAAAAACTATTTTTATATTTATTTTAATCATATATTTGGAATTTATAATTTTTCCTGTGAGCAATCCTAAAGCTCATGGAATATAGCAACTTGTGACTATAGGATGACCAGTATCCAGTTAAGCCTGGTAGGAAGCTCATAGCTACAGCAAATTTCTAGTTAGTGAGTTTTATAGTTATCTTCATATCCATATATGGCATCACAAGTTATTTATTTATCTATTTACTTATGTATTTAGAGTATATGTGTGTATGTATTTATGGCACATGTATGTATGACTGCTAGTGTTCATGGGACCTGAGGTCAATACTAGGTCAATACAATCACTATGTACCTTAGTTTGTAGGCAGAATCTCTCACTGAACCTGCTGCTCAGAGATTGAGGTAGACTGAGCGACCATCAGGTAACAGAGATACATTTGTCACTACCTCTCCAGCTTTATGACATGTGCCACTGCATCTGGTTTTTTTTTTTTTTTTTTTTTTTTTATGTGGGGTCAGAAATCCAAACTCTGGGTCCTCCTCCTCATGCAGAAAGTACTGTATTAAATGAGGCATGTCTTATTCCGCTGTTTTCATTTTTATGTCAGCACTATATATGTTTATAATTTATATATTTCACTATAGTTATAGTCTGAAAGTGGGAAGGTATAATACGTTTATTCTACTAATATGTAAGCAGTTTCATCAGGCCTCCAGTTTTGTTCAAGAGCAATTATTTTTTTCAATTTGTGACCTATTTTTAGCAGTGTGGAAGTTTGAATGTAATTGGCCCCCATAATCTCATAGGGAGTGGTACTGCTAGGAACCTTGGTGGGTATGGCCTTGTTAGAGGAAATAAGTCACTGTGAGGGTGGGTTTTGAGGTTTCCTATGCTCAAAATACTTACCAGTATCTCAGTTGACTTCCTGTTGCCTGCAAGATTTAGGACTCTCAGCTACCTTGCCATGTCTGCCTGTGTGCCACCATGCTGCCAACCATGATGATAATGGACTGAACTTCTGAAAGTGTAAGTGAGCCACTGCAATTAAATGTTTTCTTGTGGTCATGGTTTCTTTTCATAGCAATAGATCACTGATTAAGACAAGCAGTGAGTTATGTGGCATGTCACAGGGATTTTTCTGTAGGCTGTCTTTAGTTTTGGGTGTTGCTGGTGTATTTGCCACATTCCATCATAGCCTGCCTCTATAAGAACTATGAGGGATAGAAGTAGTTTTATGTAGTCATAATAGGTCTGGGTCATTCATCCCAATAATGGGCCTGAGCACAGAAGTTAGCTTGTCTCAGAAACATTAAGAAAATTACCTGGTGCCAAGCTTCTCAACAGTGGTCCCTTCTCAGAAAATAAATCATTTTGTGTTTTCTTTAAGATTCATTGCCAAAGTTTAAATATTTACAGCTTCAGATGAAGTAGGAATTGTGGTTTGAGTTTGCAGAACATGATGTTGAATCCTAATCCCTGTAATTAATAATAAACTCTGTATTTACACAGATCCAACAGGTGTGTTGAAGATCTGTGCTACCTGGCTGACAAGAAGAGAAGACTGAATAATGAACTCTTCAGGGTAATTTTTCCCATGGGAAAAATGTGCAATTTTTAAAATCAAGTTAATAACTTAATCTCACTGTCTGGAGACACGTGCCATGATAATTTTTGAGGAGAGAGGGGCAGGCCGGGCAATAGAAGAGGCTTAGTGTTCTGGTGAGTAGTATCATAGTCTATCCAGTCACTGACTACAAAAGCGGGCTACACCCACAAGTCTGAAGTTCCTACCCCAAAACCCAACCAACCAACCAACCAACCAACCAGCCAAACAAACAAACAAACAAAAAAAAAACTTTCCTGTGGTTCTCAGTGGAATGAAGAGAAGGGGGCAATCTGCATAATAATGGAATATGTGTAGCCCCACAGGTTGTGAAAAGGGCTTGAAACATTTGCTTTTTCTTCCTCTCTGTACTCTCTATGGTTGTTGGTTACAATATAGTTTGACAAGAGGAATGTGGGTGACATTACTGTAACCTTGGGGCATAGAAGGGCAGGGAGAAATTGTTTCTCAAGACACTGCTCTAACAATTTGAAGAAAGAAACACAAACTTAATAACATTAAAAGAAATCCTCTAAGAGTCAGAGGGAGAGAGAGTGGAGACAGAGAGAGAGAGAGAGAGAGAGAGAGAGAGAGAGAAAGAGAGAGAGCATAAAAGAGGGAGCCATTATATTTTTGAAGAGAACACTGACTCTAGAGAAATGTCCAGAGACCTACAAGACTGACCCCAACTAACAATTCAAGCAACAGTGGAAAGGGTACCACAAATGCCCTTCCCTGATAATGAGATTGATGACTAACTTACCTACCATCATAGAGCCCTCATCTAGTAGCTGATGAAAACAGAAGCAGACACCCACAGCTAAACACTAAGCTGAACTGGAATCCAGATGCAGAGAGGGAGGACAAGACCGAGCTACAAAATCCCACAGAAACAGCTGACCTGAACAAGGAGGAACAAGTGGGAAGCTAATGGATCCCCTGACTGATAGTTGGGAAACCAGCATTGGACTGACTCAGACCCCCTGAACATGGGTCTCAGTTAGAAGGCCTGGACAGTCTAAGGGACCTCTGACAGTGGATCCAGGATATATCCCTGGTGCACAAAAGGACTTTGGAAGCACATTCCTCATGGAATGTGCTTAACCTAGAGGCAGGAGGGAGGGCCTAAGTCCTACTCCAAATGACTTGACAGATTTTGTTGACCTCTCCTGGAAGGCATCACCTTCCTTGTGGAGTGGAAGGAGGGAAGGGAGGGTGGTTGGGGAACATGAGAGAGAGGAAGAGAGGGAGGGAGGGTGAGAGGATGAGAGGGGGGAGGGAAGGAGAGGAAACTGGAATAAGAGCAAAAAATTTAAAATAAAAAAAAATCCTCTCTTAAGTCAAGTTTATCTCCAGTTAAGGTCATACATTTCTGTGCTTTATGAATACTAGCCAAGTATCTAGCTTCTTCTTATAAAGACAGTTATATAAAAATTCAGGATGTGAATTACTGGATCCTGTTAGTTCCATTCCCAAACCACCCTATTCCTCCAAACCGGTGCTGGATCTCCTAGGCCAGCCTTCATGTGAGGTTGTCAATCTTCCCATACTGTACACAATGTAGTCATACCATCCTCTTCCTCCCTACACATTTAGCTTCCTGCTTTTGCATCTTCAACTATAGTCTAATTCCAGATTCTTCATTCTCACAGAATTCCCATCTGCTCTTCACAAAAAGAACATTAAAAATGAGTTTGGTTTCTTTCGTCAACTCAATCCAGATCTGTCAACTCATATTGTCCCAGAGAGACTAGGAGGAGTTAGATGTGCTGAGTTTTAGAATTGATATTTGGTCAAAAGCCAGAGTGAGTTTTGAAGTTTTAAAGCAAATGCCTCTGTGATTCAGGAAGAAATGACTGCCTATTTAAGGATTTGACGCAGTCTGATAAATACGGTGTCAACCCTTGCTTTCTTTTCAGTAAATAGCTGCCAATTAGTTAACACCCTCCAGGCCATAATGAGTTGGAACACAGATATGTGTTGTCTAACAAAACCATAAAGCAAGACACAGACATGAACCACATATATAATTTTAATTTTCACTTAAATACACAAAAAACAGCAACAAGAAAATCAAAGCACACACAGACATTAATAGTACATTTTATTTAACTTAACATGCAACCAACAATATATTACATTCTGTTTTACACCCTTTTTTCACTTTGGTATGAATTTTGGAAACCAACACACAGCAAAGACATGTTAGATAATCGCTAGTGGCCAGTGGCTAACATATTGCACTTAGTACCTTTAGACACAAAAAAAGGTCTTTTACCTTTCAGATCTGTGGGATTCCTGTGAGTCATGCAGTGCCCCTTGTACTCCCAAGACCATGTAATGGTTTGTATGAGTTAAAATGTGTAACAGATGCTTGCAGTCTCTTTCCCACTGATGGTGATTCTGCTGGATCCAAACTCACTACTTTTTACCTCCTTGGTAACTATCTTTGCCTACTACAATGTAGAGAGCTGCGAAGTGCCGTGCCTTAAAGATGGCCTTCCACCTTCCCGATGGTGAGCGCTCTCTGTCATAAACAAGTCCTTATTTGGCTAAGCCTGTTCAGTTTGTTTGCTTCTGCATAAGAGCATCCTATCTGCAGGGTCCACGTGGCTCACTGGGGTTGGTCAGCTCAAGGGGATTTAAGCCTGAGCGGGCGTTTCCCCGGGGTTGCCAGAAGAAGAAGCATGTTCAAGGATCCTGATTAAAGTGCTAGAAGAAGATCTTCCCTGAGTTGCATTTTTCCTTGCTGGTCGAGGATGGGCGTGGCACTACAACTTCCCACTTCCTCTCTTTCTCAAGAATTTCCCACATATTTCAAGGCTACCAATTGTTGCCATGGCACCAGGATCTATGCCAGACAGCATGCTCAACTTTCCATTTCCAATCAAGATGGAAGAGAAATAAACCACATTCTTTCTTTGGCATCTGAAGCTCTGAGCTTCAGCTGGAAGAGTTGCAGTGTTTATCACCAGTTTGTGAGAAATCTGTATCTACTTTCACCTAGAAAAAAATGTGTTTGTTCAGGTGACAGGACACCTGAACCAACTTCCTCATGAGGGGATCTGCTCAGTCCTTAGTCTATTGGGGATTAAATGATATCTGTGTTGGCTATACTTCCTGTCTATATTTGATTATCTTTCTTTTATCAACATGAGAGATAAATAACTGATTTACTTAAGTTACTTAATTTTTATTTTTATCCATCTTAATTTTAGTATAAATCAGTAATCCTCCACATAAACTTAATGTCAATGACATGTAGAATTTGCAACATTTTGTGAGTTTCTTCTTTCCCTTCCCCTTTTTTTCTCTTTCTCATTGTTTTTCATACTTTGAACTCTAGATCAAGTGCAGGGCTTGGGCTGAGCTTTCTGATCTCCTGGATCTCAGACTCCCTGTCAACTGTAGAGAAAACTCACCCCACCAGGAGCAAACAGAAATCTTTTTGAGAGTGTAAATGACCTAAGTTTTCATCAAACATCATATGAAAACAGGAGCATATGAAAATATGTGAATCAATAGAATAACCTTGTCTCTATACAGGAAATGTCTTCTTAAAGCGAATTCAATTTCCTAACTGGTCAGCGAGGTCCTGAGTGACCAACAGGCAGTGTAAGTGTTTGTGTGGTTGCTAGAAGACTATCCCCAGAGGGCCTGCACAGAAAGGGGGTTTGATTTTGGTTTTGTTCAAGGATGCCCTCCAATCAGGCATTCCATTGTTAATGGAAGGGGAATCTAAGAAAGAAGGACTATGGATGGCTTAGGCTTTCTAAAACTCAGTGAACTGTCTGTCTGGAATGAAGAATTGAAGAATCAGTTTCTGTAGTTTTAGGTAAGAGCACAAGAAGTGGCTTCATTTTGGATGAAGAAGGCAGATAATGGGGGCAGTCATTTTGTTTGTTGTTCCAATACAATGCAGAGATACCAGTGTAGTAGGAACTCAGGACTCACAGTCAAAGGGGAGGGAGTGCAGCTACTGGACTAGAAAAGATGTCCTCCATGGTGCCCCCTCTGCAGCAGACTGCTGTGGTTACCTTCTATTATGTGACAGACAATATTGACATATTTAGTAAGTGTAGGGCAACAAATGCACTAGCTCGTTTAAATTTTGGCCTTTTAAAGTTTTTTACTGTAAAATTATTGCAATGTTTGCAATTAGTTTGGTAAAGGAAAGCATTCCTGTCCCCTGTGGAAGAAGAGACAGGGAGGGCGTAAGAGCCAGGCAATCAGGAGTTTGCTGTGAGATTGTGTCTCCTGCTAGTGTCAGAAGTTATGTCCATGATGTCTTGCCAACAGACCTGCCTAGATATGAGCTAAATAAAGACAACAATAGACATGCCAAAATCGATAGGGAAAACCCATGAGCCCTCAACCATGAACAAAGAACTGCAGGTAACTACGGAATGCTGAGAGCAAGAGAAATAGCTTTCTCCAGGGAGGAACACAGCAATTGGTTATCCAATATCACATGATCAGTCCTGAAAATAAGTACACTTAACTTTAAACAGATTGAGTACATCATAGTTATACATTTAGAAATATATATCCATGTTATATATGTATAGACATATTCATATTACTATCACCTGAAAGAGAACAAGGAGGAGTATATGGGGGGGGGGGAGTGGATGGAGCAAAGGGAGAAAAAAAGCAATGATGGGGGATTTCGTCTTGTATGCTGTGATTGTATATTTCTCTTATTGGTTGACCAATAAAGCTGTTTCAGCCAATGGAAAGGCAGGATGTGGCTAGGCAGGAAGTATAGGCAGGGCTACTAGAATAGGAGAATTTTAGGAAGAAAAAATGGTGAGTCTTGAGAGAGATGCCTACTGGGAAAGTATGACTCCTGGGTATTCTCTGGTAAGTCAAGACCATGTGAAGATACGTAGACAAATAGAAATGGGTTAATAACTAAGAGAGAGCTAGCCAATAAGAAGCCTAAGCCATTGGCAGAACAGTTTATAATTAATATAAGCTTCTGTGTATTTATTTGGGACTAAATGGCTATGGGATCTTGCAGGACATAAATTTTATTTATTATAATTATATTATAATTATATTATATTATAATCCCAAAATTTAAAGGAAATATTATTTTTAAAAATATTTCCACCTTATTCCTGTTCAGATTGTCCAATCTTCCACTTCCTAAAGATGAAGGCTGATGCAGGGGCCTTTAATAGACATCAGTATTAATTGGACAATTTCTAGCTGGTTAGCTGGCAGTGGCTGTGTAGAAATGGCTTGAAGATAATTCTCAAGTGCTTATGCAAAAAATAGTTGGAAAAGCATATGACATTAAGCATTTTCAGATGTATTTCTCAGTGAATATCTCCTGAAAGGAGTTGAGAGAGTGTATTTTTCAGAATGCCTTCATAGCATTCTGCAGTATAGTATGAAAGAATCTAACTATAAATAGGGAAGCTTTTAGCCATGTGGATTCCTTTCTTATTTACTATGTACCCACTGAAAATATCATTTATCTCTCTTATAGTTTGCTTTGTTGTATTGTTAAAATGTATTTGAATGAATTTGGCACAGCAGTATTGTGTTTGTAATAGTATGGGAAAACAAATGATCAGAGTGTATTGGAAGGCCAGGGAATGTTTACAAACGTCCTATTAAATGCAGTGGTTGGCTACTATGCATGAAAGAACATGAAAAACGTGAAAGAAAACTGGGAATGGGGTAGTTCATGAGACAAGGAGAGACGATGTAAAGGCATTAGTCTCACACACTTGTGATGCCTTTTGTGCAGGTGTGATTTTGGAGCATGACACTGTGTTATTATTCACAATGCAGTTCAAATCCTACCTTGCATTTGTGCTTAAGAAAGGAAAAATGAGTCTATGTTCATTAGTGAAGTTAAAAGGTGAAGGGTTGTCATAATATGATCATTTTCTCCCAAGCTCTTTCTGATGTTTTCATACAAATAAATATTTTAAGACTATGCTTTCTATCTTTGCAAAGAAACCAATTATTTTGGTGAAGATTATTCTTCTTATATGAAAGACAATGCTGAATTGTATAATGCAATGGAGAACAAATACAAAGATGAGATTACTTTAAGAAAACCCTAGGTGATGTAGGATTTGTAGAGGTTTTTATTATCTGTTTGCTTGGTATGAGAGGTAATTATGGATAAACAAGATTGGATGTTAGTCTGTTTAATCACAGTCCAAATCTTTCTTAAGTCAGGGCACAACACATATGTACATACAAAACTGCTTTGCCTCTGTATCACTGTTTCACAATTTGAATCTTACAGAACAATACCCAAAAGTGAAAGAATTGGCCACCTGACAGGACCTGAGGAAAGGTGTCACTGATGATTGAGGAATTGGGTGTTAGTGAAGTGAGACTTTATTGGTAGAACTTGATTTCTTAGATTCTGTCTCAGAAAGTGTCTACACTTTCTCTGAATTTATTTCCCATGTCCTTCAAAAATCTTGAAGTTCCTCCTGAAAAAGATTCCTCATAGTAATTCAGAATGTTAACACTGTACTAGTTTCTAAGTATAGCACTCAGATTGGTCAATGTCTTGAATAGTACCAGTGTTGAAGTTTAAGGTTTACCTTTTATTTCAACTTATTAATACAGGTCCTTGGGCTTCGCAGGCTAGCCACAGTCCTGTCACCCACCCCCTCAAGTGCTGGCATGACAAGCTCATCTTTTATTCTTAATCTGACTTCCTCACCATATGAAAGAGCATCCTTTGTGAATAAAGTTTTGGAAATAACTATGGGAGAGAGATGAAGGGATATTTCTAGCTTATTGGTTCTTTTTATTTCAGTGCTATTATGCAATGAGTCAGAAAACAAGAACAAAATGCCTTGGTGAGGCACAGTGCAGCTAGGTGTTATATATTCCACAAACCTCTCAGTATTAGGGGGGCATGGAGACAGAAAGATCAAAAAATGTTTTTTAATTAATAAAGTTAGTTCATTGACAGTTCCACACATGTGGCACATGCACGCACACACATGCACACACACACACACACACACACACACATACACACAGACACAATTTTGATTACTCTGTCCCCACATCTTCTTTTTATCTCCCTCCCATCCCTTTCAATCCTTCTTCCACAGTGTTTCTCATGAATTCATGACTTGCTGTTTGTTTGTGATTTGTTTATTTCACTATGGCCATCTATGTGAACATCGGATTGGCACTGTCCACTGGATCTTGATAGAGTGTACAACTGAGTGAGTGTACAATTGAAGGTGATAAAGTTCCCTGAATCTATCAGTAGGAAATAGTTTAGCAGTGAGGGCCAGGGCCATTAAATTCAAAGATCAGTAGTTTAATGGTATCCTTGACTACATAGATTCATACCAGCCTGGGCTACATGAAAGACCCACACAAGCAACCAATAACCAAACAAACAGAAATCAAAAAAGAGTTACAGTGGAATGAGGGGCCTTAATTATCCAAGGAAGAAATGATCTTAAGCATTTTCTTGCTCTCCAATTTATAAATTAGGGCATTAAGTTCTAAGAGGTTCAGTGACTTTTCTAGTACCATATAGTTTGTTAGTGGCAATGTCAAAAATATTGCTTGAGTTTTCTGTTCCCTATTCTAATTATGCCATTCAGCAGGTATCTACAACTTTGAAAAGATATCACTATGGAATAACACATATCATTTTGTATGCACATGTCTATGCTACTCAGTGTATGCATAGATCAGATATGCATATGACAATGTTTCTCCAAACAGAGCAGCTGGGGAGGGAGCCAAGCCTTCACTTACCACATGCAGGAAGAGTTGGATCCTAACCCCAAAAAACAACCAAATACAAGTTGACAAGCTGTAGTTTTTTTTTTTTTTTTAAACTCAGCATCATTTTTTTTCTATATATTTCCCATCTGTTCAATAAAAGATACCACATATGTACACACAATATGCTATGTATAAAACCATAAATACATATATATTTATTTGATAAATTTTTGTTTTTTCATTTATTATTATTATTTCTTATTTTACATGTCGATCCCAGTTCCCTCTGCCCTCCCTCATCCTCCCATTTCCCCTAACCCCCCCTCCCATCCCACTCCCCACTCACTCCACAAAGAGGGTGAGGCCTTTCAGGAGGACACATCAAAATCTGTCAAGTTATTTGGAATAGAGCCTAGGCCCTCTTGCCTCTAGGCTAAGGGAGTATCCCTCCATGGGGAATGTGCTCCCAAAGTCTAGGAATACTTTCTGATTTCACTGTCAGAGGTCCCATAGACTGCCCAGACCTTCTAATTGAGACCCATGTTCAGGGGGTCTGGGTGGGTACAATGCTGGTTTCCCAGCTATCAGTCTGGGGTTCATGAGCTCCCCTTGTTCAGGTCAGCTGTTTCTGTGGGTTTCTCCACAGATGAGGGGGTTGCTCATCATTCCTTCCCCTCTGCAAGTGGATTTCAGGAGTCTGCCTCTGTTTAGCTGTGGGTGACTGCTCTTGTTTCCATTAGCTACTAGCTGAAGTCTTTAGGATGGCAAACTGCTTTGGGGTCAGATCCACTCCTCCCTTCCTTGCCAGTTTCTCCTGGGTTCACCGCACATCCCCCTCTTAAATTCATGCCTTCTTCTACTTTTAAAATTTAGAACTCTCTGAATCTAATTAGAGTTGCCTGCATACAAGTGCATGTAGGGCTGAGCACAGAGGCATGGCCCCTACCTGTGGCCACCTCCTGAAGGAGATTAGCGGTTCATCCCTCTGCAGCCATCTACTGCAGCTCACCTGTGCTGGGATATTGAGTGGTTTAATGTTATACACATTCTGTGACATCAGTCTCAGCTGTTGAGAGTTAGTGGGTGTGACAAGGAAAGCTTAAGCTTTCAAGGAAATAAGTCATCTGTTAGTAAATGTTACATACACTTGAAAATGAAAATAAAATTCTGTCACTAAGCCAAGCAAAGCGTGTCAGCAAATGTCCCAAATGAAAGTTTCAGTTCCAACCACTCTGAGGCTAGTCTGCATTTCCCGTACCCAGATGGACATTGGTAGGTTGATTTTCTTTCTTTTATGGTGTCACACACAGTGATAGTAAATATTGGTTTGGAGTTGGAGCCCATCTTAAAACAGATCATGTGTGACCTTGTACATTGCTCCCATAGTCAGATGTCCCCCCCCTCCATTCCAGCCCCCATGGCAGGCTCCTCTGAAAGTCCCATCTGTTCCTATTTTGTAAAATACATTTCTTATATATTTGTCCTTGAAGATGACAGTAATGTATAGTTTATTTTCCAGATGGAGAAAGTCTGTCATAAAAATCAATGACTTAAATATATATATTAACAGTAACTTGGAATTGACTCAAAGGAAAAGTAAAGCTATTTTCACCATTAGTAAATCCAAGTGACTCATAAAACTTACAAACTTTCAATGGTATTTGGTTCAAAATAGGGCCCACTTTCTCTTCAGTTGATGGAAGTCACATAAGAAGGAATGTCTTATTTGAGAATTGTTCTTAAAAAGAATATATACACATGTGGAAGGGGTTGGATGGGAGGGAAGTTTGGTCGGGGGTGGGGGGCATCAGAGGGTGGGAGGGAGAGGGAACTGAGATCGATATGTAAAATAAGAAAAATAAAAAATTAAAAATATATGCATATTTATCTTGTCTTTAGTTTAAATTAGAATAATATGGTTAATGTGTATTGCTAAATCTAAATACACAAGAAACACATTTCTTTCCAAATATCAAGAGTAAGGAGTATTAATTTCAAATACCTGAACCTCCACACTGTGTTAAAGTCATGAAGCTTTCCCATTTAACTCTCACACAAAGTCATAGTTAAATAAAAGAATCTTGTATTTCAGGTGGTAATTTTGGCTTATTCCAATCCAAGAAAGAAAACTGACTATCAAGATTTCTAAGACTTTCCAAGACAGTTAAAACATGCTACACTGGAACCACTAAGATATCTAGAAATTTCACAGCCCGAGTTCATAAAGGGTTACCTTAAAATGTATTCTCATATGGAGAATGTTTTAGAACAGTGAGACTCATTTTTAGTTTATGTTTGTAATATGACTTTGTAGGAGAAACCAGTTAATCCTGCTTTACTCTTATTCAAACAGAGGGAGGCACTGAGAGAAGAAAAACTCAGTAATGGGTTGAATAATTATTGGCAGATCAACATCTTTTTCCATCTGCTGACTCCATTTACTTGACTTGTAGTTTAATTATTTAACAAAGCATTCAGCACACACACACACACACACACACACACACACACACACTCAAAACCAAACTCTTTCCATAGTTATCCTTTTTCTTTTCACCAGTACAGCTTCCGTGTGTTCCCTTGGATGCAAGTTAGGAAGACAAAGGAACAGAGAAAGCATGACCCTCCAGGCAGCAAAGGGGGAGATGTGCCCAGGGAACATCTGCTTCGGGTAAAACAATCTAATTGCAAAGATCACGGTAGTATTGGCAGGATTTATTCCAGAGGAGAGAAGCAAAGATGTCAGAAGGAACCCTTGGCACTCTCCCTCCTTGTGGAATTTCATCATCAGCATTAAAGGGGCCAAGAAAAATCCCTCTTTCCCCCATTCTTCCATTCCTCTTCATTCTCTCTCTCTCTCTCTCTCTCTCTCTCTCTCTCTCTCTCTCTCTCTCTCCCTCCCTCCCCTTTGTATCAACTTCCTCTTCTGAAATAAAGGAGACTACACAAAGTAGCTTAAACTTGAAAATATAACATATATGGAACAGTTTTTGCAAATATCTACACACACACATCTGTACCCATCACCCACTTCTATACACATATATCTTGTGTATGCACTTGTTTTTTCTGAGAAATGAATTACACTTTAGAGGTATAGAGGCTGCAATGTTGTAGAGAATTTAAACCACACTTCAACCTATATACTAGTTACAAGTTGATTGTACACACACACACAGACACACACACAAACACACACACACACACACACACACACACACACCAAGATATTATAAATGTCTAGGCCTAAGGAGATGACTAGTTTGCACTAGGCAGAGACTATGAATTCAGAGTTGCTGGGTCAGAGTAAAACAAGTGGATTCCAGGAGAAAAGAGCCTTTGTTTAGCTACTAATAGCTTCAAGAAAGCTCTGATAGAAGTACATATTTTGTGTGATTGATGTTTTTGTTTAGATATAATAGTTGAGGTAGTGACTATAGTGAACTTAAATTCATTTTGTTACTGGAATGTTTTATACAAACTAGTCTGGAAATCTTACATGTATGCACATATGTAACATTTTTATGTATTTGTATACATATGACATATTCATATATATTCATACATATTCTAGTCTAAGGTTTATTCAGATGGATACTCTGAACAGTAAAATGTTCCTCAGAGAGGTTGTGGAGGTTTAAGGGAGGACATGGTATGTTAGAGATGTAATTACCTTTTCAGATATGCCATATCAGTTTTCTTTCCCTTTGATTTCTTCATTTACTCCAAGCTCTACCATGAGCCAAGAAAATGCTTTCCACACAGACATGGAGAGGGCAGGGTCATGGGGTAACACAATTCTGAATGAGAAGAAAGAAGTAAAGAAAGAAAGAAAGAAAGAAAGAAAGAAAGAAAGAAAGAAAGAAAGAATTAACCCAGCCAAACAAACAATTATAGGCCAGATTTTTCAGGAAAAATTCAAAATATGTAGAGTAATAGATTGGCGCATTGATGCAAAGACAGAGGAGTATTTTCCAACATGCACTTCACAGCCCACCAGTGTTCTTCTGAAGGACTTCAAAGAGAACACCACAAGAAAGTGATGTTTTCATGGGTTAGGACTCCTAAAGCCCTTGGCCCCTTTCTAGGTTTGCATGTCATTGAAAGTTTCTGAAAATTCAACAGTGAGTTTGGGTGTGGCTGACATTTATTGTACACACAAACACACACACACACACACACACACACACACACACACACACACACACACACACATGAGCTGAAGACCAGCACCATGATATGGATAACATTTCAGCGACTGGGTGAAATCCTGGTTCACATCAGGCAGCGAGAAGGCACAAAAAGGAAAGCCTGGTCCGTTTCTCAGACTGGCACAGCATAATTCAGTTTATGCAGCTGATGGGTCACAAAGCCATGGCTCTGTACCTTCACAGACTGGGATGGAAGTGAAATCTAAGGTCAGGAAACTAAATTATGAGAACAAAACTGTGAAGTTTTAGGTCTTGTTTTGAGTTATTAGCTGCAGAGTACAGAGCTAGGGAGACTGTGTCATAAACAGTCTACAGCTTTAAGAAGGACACTGTTGAACTTGAACTCATGTAGGGAGAGGCAAATGTTGTGGGGAATGTAGAGTCACAAAACTGGAAATGGGTAAGAAATGAAAGAAAAAATATTTTCAAATGGAAAAGAATCCCCTCATGTCTCTCTCACTCTGTGTGTGTCTGTCTCTGCTATCTCGGTCTTTTTCTGCACCTCTATCTATCTCTATATCTCTCTATCTTGGTGTCTCGCTTTTTGTGTGTCTGTCTGGCACAGGGGTCAGAGTTTTCATTTGTGGAAATACAGAGAAGACACTTGACAGCAGCACAGAAAGGACATTTCTGTTGCATTTGATATTTTTATATATAATTTTTTAAATTTAAATTTGAAACAAGCTTGTTTTGCATGTCAATCCCAATTCCCACATCCTCCCATCCTTCCCTGTTCCCACCCCCAATCCCCATCTCATCCTCTTTCTGCTCCCTAGGGATGGTGAGGCCTTCCATGGAGATCTTTAAAGTCTGTCGTATCATTTGGAGCAGGGTCTAGGCCCTCACCCATGTGTCTAGGCTGAGACAGTATCCCTCTATGTAGAATGGGCTCCCAAAGTCCATTCGTATGCTAGGGATAAATACTGATCCACTAGCAGAGGCCCCACAGACTACCCAGTCCTCCCAACTAACACCATATTCAGGGAATCTTGGTCAGTCCCTATGCTGGTTCCCCAGCTATCAGACATTTTTCTTTTAAAAGTCTGAAGAATAATCATGTTGATTCTAGGTTTGGGAGCAGTGAGAAGATGTTTGACTAGTGTTTGTCTGGAGGAGGATGGGAACTATTTTGCTTCTTTTGAACAAAGGGGCTGCTTTTTTTTATTCAGGCTGTGTCTGACTGGCAGCTCTCAGACACCACACAGTATAAACTGGGACATGGGAAATCAGGATGATGTATACAAATATACTTTGTAAGTACATAGTCCAGGATGCTGAGACACCCATTGTTTTTAATCATAGATGCCCTGTGCCTCCCCTTGCAATATCATGGATGCCATCTTAAACCAACGAGAGTGATGTGAGCCCATGTTCATGGACTGTAGTGACTGTGTCCATACCACACTTCTTCCTCCCTTCTACCATGTTGGTCCCTCAAACAATGTGATTGTATAGGAGGCAGAATACACTTCAAGTTCACAACTGTTACTTGATGTTATATCCTTTATGGGTAGGGTTCATAGGTTTGGGAGCCATCATTCTCCTATTCTTTTAGAGAACCAATGCCACCTTTCTCCAAATCTCTTCACTTCTTTGGATATAGATAACTTAGCTCTAAAAGATAAGGTTTCCAGCATCCCACTGAATTTAAGCTGATCAAACAGGCACTTCAGGACTCTCAGGCCAGGGATGGAGAGTCAGGAAGAGGGATTAGGATCACGACAGAGATAACATTGATCTACAGGGAGGTGTGGCCACTGATGCTCAAAAGGAGCAGAGAGGGAGGATGTAGGCTTTCAGAGGATCCACTTGTGCATTGCTCACCCAGTTCTGACAGTTAAATGAGTATTTGCTGCAGTGTGGCCCGAGAGAATCACAGTGATTAGAGGCACACAGAACTCAGGGAAGAAGGCCAACTCCTTACCACTTGGTAAACTATCCCAAGGAGCAGAAGTGGCAGATAAGTGAGCAGTCTGTAGTGTGGATGGAAGAGGAAGGACATGAAACCCATAGTGTGGGTCATAGTGTGTCCCATACCTTCCCTAGTTATTCCAAGGAAAAGAATTATGGAGAAGTTAATTTCAGTCCTTCCTCATGCTTCAGTTACCTCCCTGCCCCAGTCCAAGTACTGATATTTTCCACCTATGACCATCTCAATCTTACTAAGGCCTCTACTGTGGCATCCTATATTACCTGCTATGAACAGGGGACCTCCATCAACAGAAAGCGGGTCATGTTATTTCTCTACTGAATGCCTGCCTGGTCTCCCATTCCTCTTATAATCACCTTCTCTATGTGGCTCCAGACTGCTCACATGGGAAAGACCCTATCTTTCCCATGACAATCCCTGTCTCTCAGTCTTCCACTCACTGGCTTCACTTTCTTTTTCCTCTCTTCTTTTCTCTTCTTCCTTTCTTCCTTCCCTCCTTTCTTGCACATCAAACTCCTTTCCATTTGAGAAACTTAACCATACTCTTTTTTCCTATCTGTAGAAAATACTTTCTTCTTATCTCCACACAGACATCTTCTTTTTCCTTAGGGTTCTTCATAGATGCCATATCCCCAAAAGACATTGTTGTTTCCCAGACCACATTATCCAAAACATCTCTTTGTTACATTATCAAAATCTAACTGCTTAATTTGTTTTGATTTTTCTTTGAACATGTAGCAGTCTCTCGTGTGATGGCAATCAATGTTAACTTGTATTTTAAACACTGCATTTTATTTAGGGAGCACCATTGGAATTTCCACTCAGTGTGAACTGTCTCAGGATGATTTCTCTTTATTTTGTTTTTTTACCTTTTTTTGCACATAGATTACTAACTGGTACATAATTCAGTAATTATTTGCTGAGCTAATGAATGACAAATATGTATTAAATGTTGATCTCTTGCAATGGTGTTGCTTTCTTTTTCCTAGTAATAAGGGAAACCTGAGGTCAGTTTTGATGACATTATCCATTTGAGACCATTATGGTCACTGTATTTTAAAGATAAGCTGCCCAGTTAAATGCTGGATTGTACAGAGTGTTTGTCTGGACATAAGTCAGTACAATTCTCTTTAGAAGGGTATTTGATATTTCTGGGCCAGAGTTTTTTATAAACTTCATGTGAGTCACACTCACCAAGAACATTCTACCTATTTCTATCACTTCCTCTAGGGAGGTTAATTAAAATTCTGGTAATGACATCCAGGGCTGAACTTGAGTTCTGTTCTTATTACTAATGAGTTTAAATGAGTTCTTATGAAGACTTCACTTTGTTTGCAGCAATTGTGACTTTCAAAATTGAAGTCATCTGTTAATATATAATTCAGAGTGTACCAAGTGACTTTCTTTTGTGAATGCCAATGCTGCTATTTCCACTCTCAATGGCACAAAGCATTCTGAATGAGAACCCACATCTATTGTTACAGTCAGGTGCAGCCATGCTATTAGTTATACAGACTACCATATCATTTGTACAGAGAGCTTATTGATTTACATTTACTTAAGAAGAGAAAGAGTTGATGAAATATTTAGCTAGCTAGGTAACCTGAGAGTTCTTATTATTAATATTTTGTAAAAAGTTAGGTCAGCTTTACTCCCAACTTAAATGTTAAATAGCTTGTTTTAGAACCATTAGGAATGAAAACTAACCTCAAAACAAACACTCCAAGTTTTCCAATAGAACCCTTGCTCAGAGATTTCTGGATATGGCAGGTGAGGTGACATGCCATAATTTAGGCTGAAAGTACCTTGGACAAATCTCAGCATGGCTTCTTTGCTTTCTTTGTTTCTTGGGGGAAAAATCATAGATATTGATGGGGAAAAATCATAGATATTGATGTATCAAGTTAAGTTTCACTTCAAGATAACTTGTAAGGCAGGGCAAGCCATCATCCATTGCAGTAGACAGAAAAATTATTCCTCCATAGACATTTACATTTCAATCCTTGGAACCTTTTACTATGTTCACTTGTGTGGCAAAAGGTGCTTTGTCTGTGTGATGGAGTACAGAACCTGATAATGACAGGTTATCCCTGCTTTTCCAGGCACTTTGACCACAGTGGTCCTGAGAAGAGGTCAGAAGAGATGGTGTGAAGGAAGTGTAATCCGAGTATAGAGTGATGGGGCCAGAAGCCAACTCCCTAGATGCTAGAGACAGACAGCAAGAGACAGATTCTCCTCTAGAACATGCAGAAGGGGCTGGCTATGGTGTCATCTCCATTTAAACCTCAGAAGATTCACTTGGACTTTCTTACTATCAGTGTTTTCTTACTGTCAGTGTTTTGTTTTTTGGTTTTTTTTTTTTTTTGTTGTTTGTTTTGTTTTGTTTTTTTTTTTATTTTTTTGCTATCCACTAACATTGTTACAATTTATTATAAGGAAAACAGGAAATGAAAACAGCAAACTTATCCATCCCCTTCAAACTCCTTTGTCAGTGTGGCTTAAGAAGCCTCCAAGTTATGGTTAAAATGTCAGGAAGCACCAGGTATCTTGCATGCCACAGGAGCAATTCCAGGACTGGAGCATCAACAACACATTCTATATCAAGGAGACAACCGCAGCCTGCAGCCTACCTACTAGGTTTTGGTATCAGAAAAAGTGTTTCAATAGCTGAGTAGAAAAGGAGACTGTAGTACACATACAGAATACATCATCATTTGGCTGTAAAGAAAAATGAAATCATGTTGCCTTCTGGAAAATTTGTCAAGCTGAAAATCCTGATGTCATGTAAAATCATCCAGACAGAAGAAGGCTGTTGTGGACATGGCTGCCCTCAATGTGAAGATGTTTTTTGGCATACTGCTTTTTATCTCCTTTGGAGATATATTCAGTAGTGGGATTTATGATTCATACCAAGGTTCTATTTTTAAGTTTTAGAGGTATATCTATATTGTATTCCACAATCACTATAGTCATTAACATCCCCACCAGTTTCCGTCTCAATCTCCAGTGTTTAATATGTATAGGTGTTTTAACTGCTAATGTCTAAGAGAGGGTTTGATTTTTCTGCAGCCCGAGTTGTGAGCTGCCTTGTGCTGCCTAGTGCTGCTGGTGCTGAGAATCCAACACAGTACCTCTGCCAGAACAATATGGACCCTTGATCGCTGGGTCTTGTACTACTCATCTAAAGTAACAGGTTATTATTTCTCTCTCTCTCTCTCTCTCTCTCTCTCTCTCTCTCTCTCTCTCTCTTCTCTCTCTCTCTCTCTGTGTATGTGTGTGTGTGTGTGTAAGTTAGAGGACAATCTTTGGGAATGAATCAAGCCTTGCCTTTCCTCAGACAGGGTCTCCATGCTGCTGCACAAGCCAGGCTAGATGGAGATGCTCCAGTTTCCACTTCCCATTTTTCTGGAAGGGGCTGAGAGATTACAGTTGCTTGTACTCTTGTATCTGATTTTCATGTGAGTTTTGTGGGGATCAGAGCTAGGTTGTCAGGCTTATGCTGTGAGTGTTTTCCCACAGAGCCATCTCGCCATTCCTTTGTTCAGCTGTCCCTTTTTCTCTCTAATCTGTGTATTAACCTCACAACTATTTCCTCCTACTCCATAGGTGTCTGCTCACTCTACAGTATCCTCTACTCTGCAAAGCACTTTAAATTTGATGATTCCTAATTGCTTTGTTTGTCCTTTTGTTTCTGCTGCTTTTGAGATCTTATGCAACACAACAAATTCCTCCCCACGTTGACATCCTAACATATTTCATTTCCTTCTCTTTTCTTTTGATAGTTCCCAGTGTATGCACTTACATTCAGCTCTTTAATTCATGGGAGATGGTTTTTATAACTGGTGATAGAGGTATATTTTTGTTCTTCTTTATGTGGGTGCCCAATTTCCTTTGTACCATCTGGGGGAAATGTGTCCTTTCCATAATGCTAATTATCAGCATTATTGTTAGAAAGCATTTGTCTATAAATGCATGCATTTTCTTCTAGGGTTTCTACTCTGCTGTACTGAGCTATGTCTTATGTTTGTCATTACATCTCTGTTTTGACTGCTATAGCTTTGTGTGTATTTTGAATTTAGATAGTTCAAGGCTTTTTGTTTTGGTATCTTTGCTTAAAAATTGTTTTCTCTATTTGAGGATTTTGTGATTCTAGATGAATTATATTGGATTTTGTTTTTCTGCCCAGTTCTGTGAAGAATGTCAATGATATTAACATTAAATTTGTTGATCACTTTGGAAATTTAAGCAATATTGACCTTTCCATAGATCTAATGCTGTTTTGGTTTTCTTGTTTTTATCTGCCCAAATCTAGTCTGAACTAGAGTCTTAACTCCTTTGCATGTCCCCACAGGCAGCATAGCAATAAGCATGAGTGTGAGGTGAGTGAGGCTACTTTGAAATTTCTATGACTTTAATTTTTGTTATATTATTTCACAGTATTAGAATTCTCAAAAGAAATACATCGGAAAGGACACGTAAGGTTCAGATCCAGCAGTTGATAGTTGCAATGAGCAACGGTCCTTACTGGGAAATTCCTTCATATCTGTTTTTCTTTCCACGGTCTCAGTAACAGTTTCCTAGGGCCCTGGGCTAAGGTTCCACGGACACCACTGGTTCATCTGGGATGAGGACAGTGCCTGAGTCATCCAGACACTTCACATAGTACAGTATGCAGATAGTGTATTAACAACAACTTGAATTCTTATTCTGAGAGATTAAGAGCCTTTGCTTTATAATTGCCAGAGTAGCTTTTATATTGTTGATACTAGTGAAAATATCTAGTATTTCTGATCCAATAACTCATTCATTATCTGGCTAAATTGCAGCTACATACTTGTATCCCATTGGGTCAAGTTTTTAATCTTTCCATCGTTTGATGAATACTCTTAATATATATTCTTTGAATTCTAATGGGGGAAATCTTGAGATAGTTAACTTATAGCTCTATAAATTCATTTTTTTATTAATTGATTGCTTTGTGCTGATTTCCATTTTGTGCTTACTATATCATAGAACCATTCTTTATGTCTTTGCTGTCTATTTGGATTCAAGAGGTTCTTGCCTCTTAAAAATGTCAATGTATAAATAGCTCACTTCTATAATGTACTTATTTCACTTGTAAACTATTTAAGTTTATTTCAATTCCAGACTGCTCTAAGTGACATAACCACTTTCAATCACAGCAACACATCTATTAGAATTATAATTTTTACCAGAATTTTCAGCCTGATTTATCCTGGGATAGAAATTTTCTCTGAGTTACAAATTTTGAAGTTACTACCTCCTGCACCTCCTTGTACTTAAATCTAGTTATAGGAAATATCTAGGAACAGTCTAGAAAGTTGGTGTGTTGATAGCAGGGAAGTAGCATTTTATGAGGTAAAAATCACTGCTAATCTCTGGGGATACATTCACTTTTTTAGAGTCCTGACTACTTTCAACATACAGTTTTTTTTTCCTTAGGTTTTCTTTCTTTCTTTCTTTCTTTTTTATTTAGCAAATCATATTCTTCCCACAGTAGGAGTTTATAAAATATAGTGGTACAATAACCCTTGTGTCTTTTAGTAACTAAATAATTGCTGAATGGGAAATGACAATTCTACTAAAGGAAGAAACAAAGGAAAAATAAAAACTTTCTAAAATAATGAGGTTCCTAAGTGTGGAAATGTAGCAACACCCCTTTAAATTTAATGCTGACCACAATGGTTTGTAATTTTCCTTACAAAAACTCGTTTCCCAGCATGACACCCAGTGCTGGCATTGGTAACAGACCCTGAAAACACTCATGCCAAGGAGTTAACAGGAAATATCTTGGTGAATTCAGAGTCAAAAGGAAAGCAGAAAATTGTCAGAACACATATCGTGTTTCTCAGAATTATCTGTATCATGTTGGAAGTTTTTATACGGAAGTGTGTGTTGACACAAATGATTAAGGCCAGGATTCCTACAATTGACAGGAAAATGACCTATAAATAATGACCTGTGATGGACTTGACATACAGTCATTAAGCGAAATAGCCTAGTACCAGTTTCCTCCCTTTGGTGTCCCCGTTTCCGGCTTCTGTGAAGTACTTTTCCTTTGTGAAGACCACTCATTTTATCTGAGACCATCAAGTTTTCTTTGGGTTTTATCAAATGATAATTTCTTTGTTGGTCATAGCAGATAATATTATTTTTTCACATGCCTATTTCGAACACATTTGCTTGTACAGAATATTTTTTCTGAAAAGCCTCTTATTTCCATTTCTTTATAAAATGCACAATAAAGTTCATGGAGTGTTGAATGCTTAGAAGTTTAAAAACAAGTCTTTTTTTGGGGGGGGGGAGAGGGCATTTCAAATTAGTTTATTCCTGGCCCATTTACTTAAGAAAGCTTAATGCAACATTTTGGGGAATGGAATTCATGAAATTGGCTGAGTTAAATAATATCTTACTGTATCATAAGTATAAAGTCTTAGAAAACTTACTTTATTCACTACACAAAGATCTACTCCTTAGGGCTGTGGAAAAGTAATTTGAGGACAATGAATGAAATTGTAATTACCGTTCAAATTTGGGGGCTCAGGCAAAGTTGTTTCCTTCCCTGAGACCCCCTCTTTTCAACCTTAAACACCTGAAGAACCAGAATCTGTGGGTTTATTTCATTGTGTTCTTTCCTTGTCTATTCCTTCATATTGGTAGATAGATTTCAGTGGAAAAGCAACGTGTGATATGTGCTGTCTTCCAAACTCACAAATAAGGCACAATAATTTATGAAAAAAGGCATCATTTGAAACTGTGTCACAATATTGTTATGTGTTATTTCAGTAGACGATATGACAACTGGCATCTCTTTAAGGCTAAAAAGAAATCAAATGAGGATTCTACCACCCAATGTAGTCATCCCCCTGAAAATTCCACATTAATGATTTACTGTGATGCCCAGTCTGAATGCTCATATTAGGAAAACTTAATTTTTAGAAGTACTTTTAAAAATGACTAACCTTGAAACCCCTGCATAACAATGTTTCATTAAATAATATCCAACAAGGAAATAATGTATTAGTCTTGTAACAATGTTTAAAAATTTAAAATTGATGGACTGGTTCAGTCAGTAAAATGTATCTTACAGAAATCACTCTTACAGAATGACCTGAATTCAGATTCTCAGCTTTCATGTAAAAGACATGCATGGTGCTGTACACTTACTATGTAACCATAACTACGTAACAGGTTTATAGCTTTTGATGGGCCCCAGAAGCATATTGGCTAGTCAACCAAGC
The DNA here is from genome assembly GCF_943737965.1 of Phodopus roborovskii. Taxonomy (NCBI): domain Eukaryota; kingdom Metazoa; phylum Chordata; class Mammalia; order Rodentia; family Cricetidae; genus Phodopus; species Phodopus roborovskii. The sequence goes on from NW_026126409.1 coordinate 4,692,748, forward strand.
TGAATCATGAGTTACAAGTTCCATGAAAACCCTTTTCTAAAAAATGAGACTCAGAGTGACTTATGAAGACATCTAAAGTTAACACCTTGTCCTACACACACACACACACACACACACACACACACACACACACACACACGGGGGGGGGAAGGGGAGACAGAGAGACAGAGAGAGATTCAGTGATAATAAGGACTTTAGAATCATTTCATTTAAAGTTTACATCTGATAGGGTGAGTGAACATGGGAGGAACACAAGTCATAATAATCAGAGTGGAAGGAAAAAGCTGTTCTTTGAAAGCTAATTGTAACAAAGCTACGACTAATATTGCACTGGACCTGGTAGTTTGTATTTTCTTTCAGTCATCCTTGTATACTTCTTTGGATGGCAAGTGTACTGATCAGTTTTGCTGTGTGGTTAGTGCCTGAGGATTAGTCATAACTCTTTAGTCTATACAAGATGCAATCATGACACAATGACTGCTATGCATGCATAAGATAGCTAATCCTTCCTACTGAATCCTAATGGATGTGTTCCCTCTAAATACACTACAGGATCTGACTCCATCAAGTCTTCTTGAGTGATCTTTTTAAAGCAGTGCTTTGACTATATTCTTTCCCTGCTTGAAATCATCAGTGAGTGTCCCTCCAGGGAATGTCTGTCACGTGCTTCATATGCAGACTAATGGGTTCCCTGATCTCTTTTCAATTTTCTTTTCAAGTCTTAAGTTTCACTACGATTCTCCTAGAGCTGAGGTAATTTCTCATCAAACTTCATGGTTCACTATTTTCTGACACATTTAAGAAAATACACTCTTATGTACACCTTGATGTTTGCTGCTTCTTAAATTTATCATAAAAATTCATTCACCTTCAATCCCCACCCAGGTAGGGTGTTGTTTTCATTTCATAAAGTCCTTTTTACTCAGTACTGATCTCCCAGTGTTTACTTCCCTAGAAACGTCTGTTTAAAATTGTTATTGAAGAAGGCTCACCTATACTTTAGATTCGCCTCATTTGTCTATGAGGCTGAAGATGGTTTTGAAATGTTGATCCTCCTGCCTCCACTTCCCAGGAGCTGGGATGACAGCATGCTCCATCACAATTCTCTACAGACCACTCTTCTTGAGCCACAACATTTGTCTTTGCTTGATGTTTGTTTCTCTTAACAATATGTGTGTGTGTGTGTGTGTGTGTGATGAGAACTGTAAATTTCAAAGTGATTGTAGATGTACATATAGCACATACACATGCACAAATCAGAAACTAATTTTAAAGCAATACTAGCTAAGAAATATTTAGTAGCTATTTGGCCTGATTACCAATAAATAAAAGCAGACAAAGGGACCTGAATATTTCAAAGGAAGGTAAGATTTCATTTTGAATAATTATTACTGAAACAAATCCTTGAGCTATTAGGAAAAGCTTCAGTCATATTAAAAATTATAACCTGGAGTTAGTTAGTTAGTTATTTAGAAGTAAAAAAAAAATTGTAGAAAGTGTCTGTAAAAGAAAACTGGAAAGTCATGCCACAGGTCAATGGCCATGTTCACAACATGTGTATTTGACAAAGGGCTTATATTTACAATATAGAAAAAAAAATCCCAGTTCAACAATAAGACCAAAAGATGTGGGAAAAAGATGTGAACAAACACCTAATAAAAAGTTAATAAGCTGAAAAACAGATGTTGAAATTCATTAGTCACTGGGGATATACAAATTAAACTTGCCATAGGATAGTACTTCATACTTCTTAGATTTGTTAAAAGTATAATGGTAAAAAATAACAGCACCATCTATGTGTGACAATTGGGACAGTCATACACTATTAGTGGGAATATAAAACAGCAAATCAATTTGAAAAACAGGCTAACAATTTCTTGTAGTTAAATAAACCCCCCAGCTCTTTTGAAATAGATGGGTGGGTGTAATAAACCTCTTCTAGGTATCTATAAAACATTAAAATATATACTCAAGAAAGACTTATGTGTGAATATTTGGAGCAAAATTACTCAAAACTCTCAACCTGGGAACAAAATGCCCACAAGCAGGTAAATAGTTGTATTGTAAAACAGTCAACAAAAAGATACAAACTACTGAAAAATCTGAATATTCAAATCACACTGAGAAAAAGAAGCCAGACTAAGAGAAATTCATATTGTTTCTATTCTTCTATGACAAAAACAGTTTCTATGTTGAGGATGGAAGGGGAATTATCTGTGAAAGACTGGAAATGACTCCTGGTATGGGCAAATGTTCTCTATGCCAGTCAGGAAATCAGCCAGCTGTATCACATGAGACCATGTACTTCATAAAAGGCTTCACAAAGACTGCATTTCCTCTTCCATCCGGGAGCTCTGTTTATTTTTATGATCATAAAATATGCCCCATTAATTCAGATTATTTGTAAAGCTATTGACTTTGTGAAATTTCACTATGCCACCTCATCATGGTATTTGTGTAATTACAACAAACCCAAATGTGAGAGAGAACCATTTCAGAACCAAGTTTTAAAATACTCTTGGGGACAGATGTTTCTTAGTATTTATGACTCTTGGTTTAAAAAAACTAATATTATGGTGCAAAATTGTGGTTTGTATAGCATATGCTAGGTACCATATGCAATATTTCTTAACTGCAGTCTTAATATTTCTGTCCAGAACATGTGAACATTCACACAAAGCAAAACACTAAGACCACAGGTAGCCACATGTGAGTTTAGGAATATTTTCAATTAACTTCTAGCATTATAGTTTTACCAAAGTTTGGGTTTTAGACATTTTGGAGTTTTGAAAGACTTTTGGAATGGAGGTAAGTTAAGATTATTCAATAAATGCAGATTTTTTAAATCTAAATATAAAAAATGTAGCCAGGGACCATTTAAAACCTGATGCTGTGATAGAGTTTTCATTTTCTGAGAGAAACTGGATTCATTTATAAAAGTTTGGTAACATTAGCTGACGAGGCACGAGAGAGGCTGTTTTATTGCAAACTGCAAACAGTCAAGTCCAGTAAGACTTGCACTCTTGAAATGCTTCTTTCAGACCAAGAGCTTGAGTATCAAATGCAGTTAAGCAATCAAGTTATTCCTCTTTTATTTGTTTTTTCACTACTTGGTTCTTATGGGAAATTCTATCTAGGTCATCAAAACACAATTGAAAACAACTGATAATGCAAGGAATGCTAATTGGTTTCCTCTCTCTCTTATCACTGATCCGTACACAGCAAGCCGTGCTTCCACATTCTTCCTCTTGTTTGTAGACAGCCTCTCTCTACATCTAGGCATTAATTTTTTTTGAAACATTCGTGAGCTAACAGAGCCATGTGCAGCATTGATAAGCTGTATTGAATAGAGACAGTGCAACAGATTGGAAGTAGAAATAGAGTGTTTAAAGTCACCAGATTAAAGATTTATTGAGTAAGCCTCAAGCCAAGTGTTAAGGATGAAAAGATAAGATTCAGTTCTTGCCTTTGGGAAACCAGAGTCTAATAAAGACAGAGATGTATATAAACAAATACAGTGTAGAACAATAAGTGTAAAAACAGATTGTGGCCAAAGTAATAAACATTTAAACAAATAATAAGCTGGCTGGATCTGCGGGGACGAGGCTGTTACTCTCCTTGGACCCCTGTGTTCTGTGGCCAAGCCAACATTACCTCAAGCTGGGGAATCCAAGAGTCAGCTCATTTAAGTCTCCCTGTCTCACATCCTTCAGAAAGACTCCCAGGGTTCTACTCAGGAATTCACAGGTCTTTAAATCTGGTTTTATTCTGTCAGTCTCCCACATCTCAGATCCCTTTAAAAATAGCACAATCTATGGAAATAAAACTGCAAACTTTGCTTTGTACCGTATTATGGTATTCAGCGTGCAAACTAAACTGCCGATTATCCTCCTCCTTTCTCTGCCCTCAGACAGCTGAACCTCCTAAAAGACCAGTTTCATCATGTGAGAAATGATCACTATAACTTCTTTTTGAAGCAGTCCTTCCACATGTGCCTACACTGGACCCCATTTCCCTATCATCCTTAGGATGGCTGTCACCATCTCTTTTTTTCACTCACTAAATCTCAACCAGTAAGGTGAGTGCCACTCTTAGTTCCCATGGCAATTCTCAGACAACTGCTTTTTCAGAAAAGCACTCCTGCTGTGAGGCTCCCCCATCCCATGCCTCCCATTTTCCCTTATCCTTGAGTGGTACCAACCAGCCTCCCACCCAATACTCTCAGTGAGCATCTTCTAAGTCATGAACAGGCTGCATTTTCTTCCTAGGCTTGTTCTATTATTCTGTATACTTCCAGGCTTGTAGAAAACCCATTCAGAGCTCTAAGATATTTGTGTGCAATACCCTTATGTTCATTTTTAAGACCATAAACAGAATCTTCCTGAACTTAATAAAATTAGAAGCTCGGTGTCTACAGTAAACTAAAGTTTTTCAGCCAATTCTATGCCAGCCATTCTTCCACCACAGAGAACCATCTATCATCTGGCCCTTACAGTCCTGCCTTTACTATTACCTTAACTTGAACCATAACTGTAAACACAACTGGTATGATTCTCTTTATTGCCCTCCCATTCAGCTTAGATTCCAGGGGCCATTATTTCACTTATTTGTTTTCTCCCACTCTAAACTCCAATTCCTCGTGTCAGTATGTTCACTCAGCACAACTAAGTTTTACAGGAATTCATTTTCTATGTCTTTGACAAGTGAATAATATAATACTAAAATTCTCCATTGTCATCTAGGTAATTAACAATGTCTACAAATTTAACTGATAATCACATTTTTCAAACCCAGGTCAATTTACTTCCTTCAATAAGGTAACAGAAGTCATTAGATAGATGCATGTTTATGTTCTGTAAGAGAAAGGAATCAGCATCTTCCTCAGTCTCATTCTCTCCTGTACAAAGGAAAGGGGCATTGTCCCTTACTCCATTTAAGGACAGCCCTTCCACCAATATCCTAAATTCAGACACTTGCACATGTCCAGGAAGTTTACAAGCTTCATCATCTCTTTTGACTTTTTAACCAGTTCCATGTCAAATGGTTTGAGAAACATTTAGCATTCTTTTCATCTTAAAATCAAATACAAACAGAAACCAAACTTTGACTGACCCCAATTTTACCTGTACCTCCTTCTTTCTCCTCTTTCCCTGGTTTGACAGAGTTCTTCAACACTCAGTGAGGATAGCCTTTTCTGCCTCCTACCAGCCTTGCGCAGTATGTTCTTTTTAATATAATATTTTATTAATTAGTTGAGAATTTCATACATTCATATTATATTTTCATCACAGGCAGCCTCCTTCCCCCATAACTCCTCCCATGTCTACCCCTACCTCTCTATCCCCCACCTTTGTGTATTTGTTTTATTATTGTTGTCATTTATTTGTTTTTTAAGTTACCCATTGAGTTCAGTTTTTACTGTCCATATTACTCCCAGGTGTGGAGCCGTTTTTTTGGAGTGTGATGACCTACCAAGCACCACATCTTTATTGATAACTCTTTCTCATGAAGAAGCTATCAATGTCCATAGCTCTTAGTTAGTTGTGGAGGCCTGTGAACTGCTTCCCTTTCCATGCTTGAATACTGGTTGGATTGATCTTGTGCAGGTCTTTTGGAGGCAAATACAACAGCTGTGAGACCATTAGTATGATATCTCTGCCATGTTTGGAAGTCACTGTTTTGCTTTGGTCCTCTCTACCTGTGGCTCTTATAGTTTTTCACCCCTCTCCCACGGTCCTGAGTCTTGGGATGGGGTGAGTGATTTAGATGCCGCATGGGTGGCTGAGCTCTACACTGGCATGCATTCTCTGCACTTTGATCAGTTTTTAGTTTCTGCATCTACTTCACAAAGGAACTTTTTAGATGATGTGGGAGGGCTGCCCATGTGTACCACTGAAATAGCTCTTACTACAATCAACAATGATTTCCATGTCACTGATTTCAAAGACAAATTTCTAGTTCCTTGGTTATTTTTGCTCTCAGTAGCACTATTCTGGGTTAGAAATTAGTATGAAGGGACTTTTTAAAACTACAGACTCTGAATAGGCAGGGATAGATTGTATGTGCCACAGATGGGATTTAGGCAAATTGACTATAATCTGTTTCTGCCTTGGCTTTCTTCTCTGTGAACAAGAGAAAATAATACTACCTATTTTTAGAACTGTGGCAAGAATAAAATAAATGAGTCCTTGTGAAATTCATTAAGCACAGCTTGATATGTACAGAGTTCTTGATGTTACCTTAAGTTTTATTGAAGAACTCTCCCTTAAATAGCTCTGCTCTTTTGACTCTGAAACTATACAGTCTTTTAATTTTGAGAGAATGACTGTTTATGGCTGCAGTAGAGACCACAACAAGGAAAATGACATGCTCAGAGGTTTAATAATGTCAATTCAATGTGGCAAGCTTCTGTAGTGATTTTAAAAAACATAGCTTTTGGGTGTATTTTTGTTGCATGTAGCAGGGTAGATATAACTCAAAATCAAACTAAACCTTTAAGCATCTGTAATTGCTACAGAGTTAAAATGGAAACTGTATTCACAGATTTTTCCAAAAATCCTAAGGATATTCCTAGCACTGATTAGGAAGGGGTATGAATACCTGGATGCATATGAATAAAAATGAATGTCCTGAATTCTTTTCTCTGAGCTGTAAATATATAGAGTACAGTAATATTTTCAGAATCTGTTTTTGCACATGAGAGAATAATTTGTATTATTTTTCTCCCAAAGATAGTGATGATTATTCTATGAAAAACTAAAAATTGCATCATGACCCATCAGGGTATTTACACAAGAGACTCCAAGTAAACAGAGATACTTGCTTCTCCAAACTTTTTGATACACTATTCCCAATATCCAGAAAAAAAGAACATGCCTACACATCCATTATTAGGTTAAAGAATAAAGAAAATGTGGCAATATACACAGTGAAATTTTTTTTTCAGTCACAAAGAACCAATGAAATTATGGCATTGGAGGAAACTGGATGGAACTAGAAGTCTTTATGGTTAGTCAAATAAACCATATTCAGACTAATGGTCCATGTTTTTTCCCTTATGGAGTCTCTCAATGTGCAAAGCTATAAACGTGTGTGTGTGTGTGTGTGTGTGTGTGTGTGTGTGTGTGTGTGTGTGGTGTAGATCATAAAACTAGAATTCAGTAATGAACCAGTTGGAGGCATGAAATGAATGAAGAACAAAGAATAACCTGTGGTGTGTGTGTGAGTGTGTGTGTGTGTGTGTGTGTGTGTGTGAGAGAGAGAGAGAGAGAGAGAGAGGGAGAGAGAGAGAGAGGAGAGAACCACATTGAAACATTATTTTTCATTCTAACTAAGGTCATTTAAGAAATATTGATTAAAATTAATTTTCATTCATGATTTAAAAAAAAATGATGGTGACTTCTGTAGAGTGTTTCTCTTCTATTTATGTCAGCGAGCTTTGTCCTGATATACCCTTCCATCTTTACTGCTAATGACCTTCTGCCAAGTCTTTTTATCCCAAGTTACCTACTGCTTTTATTTTTCCCCATTTCTTTTGTTGTAAGACTTTCAGAATTGGATTACAATTGTCTTCAGCCTTCCAGTATCCATGGATATCATCCGTCAATAAATCTGAACACTATCTTTGAGGTTTTTGTGCATTGTCTCAGAGACGGGCTTTCACAGTTGAGTTTTTATCAACAATGCCAGCGCTGCAAAGCCTGCAAATTTTCAGTTTAGATTGCATTCATCCTGCAGCTGCTGTCCCTTGCTGATAGCTCTAACTCTTCAGTGTGTCATCTCATCCTATCTTTTTCCTCGTGTTCTCTCTTTCTCCATACCCAGTTTAAATTTATGGTCAGTATAACTTCTGTTATTTGCTCTAGATTCCCTTTGTTTCTCTAGCACATTTGTGTTACTTTGGTAAAATGACAATAAAAGTTTTTGAGACATAGTCTCATTATGTAGCCTAGGTTGACATTCAGCTCCTGACCAATCTATTTCTACTCCCAAGGGCTGGTACTGTGGGCATGCACCATAAACCTGCCTTAAACCCATATCCTTGAATACATTCCTTGCTAAACTCTAATCATTTTCCTTTTGTGTAGTCCCCATCTCAGCTGGAAGAAGACATTCCATCTCACAGCAGCCCTAGCCTTCTCCTTTGCTACTATGTCTGTCAACTGTATTTGCCCTTTGTCTTCAGTAATCACAGGGAACAATGTAACTGAAAACAATCAGGCAGGGCAAAATTTAACTAAGTACTCCATCTGCATAGGATTTGTGTTTTAAATACAGAGAATATTGGAGTATGTATTGATCACAAAAAAGATGTTTTTCTTGTCATCATTTCCCAAACCACAAAGCACCGCTGATATTTATGAGTCATTTCCATTATGTTAGCCATTATAGGTAATCTACAGATGATTTAAATATTATGGGAAAATGGATGTAAATTCTATGTCATTTCATGAAAGGGAGATGAGCATCTTCAGATCTGGGCATTCATGGGGGCCTTGGACCCAATCTACCACATATACTGATGTATGAATTACTGTGCTGTATCCTATGTTATTATCATTATCTCATTATTTAATGAAAAGGAATTTACCAGGGAGTTCAAGATTAAGGCTGAATCTGAAACAATTTCATAATCATATCTTTAAGGGTCTCTTGGCAACACTCCTAGTACTTGACACCACACAGAAAACAGAAAGCACACTAAGCATTTTGAATAGAGGATATTGAAGCAGAGAATTGGTAAAATGGGTATTTTAAGGCTTAAGTAACTCAAAAGGAATTTGGTAACACCCAGACTAAAATCCCAGGAGGGATCCCTACAGTCTAACTGTAGGGAATAGGGACTGGTGAGATGAAATGATTAGGGCCTATGTGGAAGAGGAGACATAACAGCAATGCAGAGGCCGGTTCCCTCCGTTCCTGAAGAAGGGCTGTTGCTGTGCCTATGAGGAGATGCAAGAGGCTTGCCCTGCAAGTGCTTGGATCAGGTAGCAATGAAGGAATCAGGTGCTACCGACCAAGAAGAACAGGAGAAATCACACAGGTATATGGCTATTCTCTTCTCTGTGCCTTTTAATTCTCTTCTCTTTATTGACAAAACATATCAAGAAGCCTCTTCACTGAGTTTGCAGCATCTCTGTTTCTACATACCCAAGATACCTTAGGTGAACAACTTCCCATCCATCTAGGAAGAGACACACAGCCTCTTTGCGGCTTCCTGAACACATTGCTGGCATTGTCATCTCAAAGCCTTCATTCATGCTGTTTACTCTATGTGAGGCACACTTTCCCCACCCGAGTCTTTACAGTCAATATCTCCATTTCTTCAACTCTTAGAAAAGTCTTTCTCATAACCTGCACACAGTGTTTCAAGTTTTTCACCTTAGTAACATTGTATACTCTCTTTATATTTTATTCTCTCTAAATGTGCTTGCCAATCTGTAGACTACTATATATTTCACATATGCATCCTATATGACTCTTCCAGTACAGTACAGTGAGTTTCACATGGTAAAGACTTTGGCCCCAGTGGTGGGGGGTGACTTCTGGTACATAGTTTCAGTAAAAATATTTTTTCTTTATACAAATCCATTCTTACAACTCTGGTCCTGCTTAATTCTCATTTGAAAATACCTCGGAGCTACTCATTACTCACTCTGAGTCCTCATCCCTCACTACACTGCTGTAGGGTTTTTATAAAATAATTATATTTTAAACTATATTTAAAGTGGCTTGAAGATGAGTCAAATTTTAATTACAAGTATAATTGTAAATTCCATTGTTATTTTCCATTCCACTCAGGATTCTGTCTCTCAAATTGCCTTCTTTAGGGTAAATTTTACTTATTGAACGTTGTTTTAATCACTCCATGCTGAAGATTTTGACACTCAAATAACTTCATCCATACTTTTCTACTTGGTGCATAGCTATGAACTAACATGTATGTTAAATTTTAGGAATCCATTTCAGAGACATTTACAATAAATTTAGTATGCATTCCTTTGTGGAATTTTTCTGGAAATGAGCCATAATAAAATCTCACTTAAGTTCTCTTTTGGGCTGCAAAGTGTGAACGTGTATATTTGACACAGTTATTTAAATATATAATAAAAACAATTTTAACACAATTTCTATCAACTATTGTCATCCTTCAAAAAGAGAATCATGTTCCATGTTTTGCTTGTCCACACACTATTTTTGTGTTCTGTAAAGTTGCACAGATTTAGAATGATCAGGTGGATCTACTCTGATGGGAGAATATGAGGAAACAGGAATCTGGGCAGCAATTCAACATGGCCATCTGCCTGTTCCTCAGTGTTCAGGGCAATGTTATCCTTTGGGTTTTGCTCATGCCAAGCTGGTGGCTGGATGGGGATGCCTTCTCTCAGTGAGTTGCAATGGCCTAGAGGCTAGATTTAATTCATTATGTATCTAATAGAAGACTGTCACAGAGTAGTCACTGTAGTTGGTTGATATAATTAAGTTGAATGTTGAACACAGAAGTATATATGCACTTACTGTAGTATCATATCAGAGAGACTTAAAAGCTAGAAAGTAAATCTTTAAAGCCACCACAAAGAATGAACCCCGAGATCTATCAATTATCTAAAATATGGTGTTCTGTATATTGAATTGGGCCCATACCTGTATAGTGTATGCATGTGTGTACATATGTGTGTATGCAATGTGTGCATAAGTGTGTGTATGTGTGCATATGCATGCATGTGTGTAGTATGTTATAATAGCTCAAGGCAAATCGAAGAAAAGTGTTTGATAACTTTTAAAGTAATTCTGACCTTTTTTTACTTCATTTAAATTTCTGTCTTGCTTCATTTCTATGTCTGAATAAAAATACATGCATATTCATTTCCTACCTTCATCTTCTGCCCAGTAGATCTGGGGTCATAGGATTGGCAGGGTTAGCTTTTCCTCTGGCTCATGCTTTTCTCACTCTCTCACACTTTCTTTGGAGCATCTGCTATGCAACATACCGAGAACTGAACTGCCTCTTTTGGAAAGGGTGATTTGTTGTGGAGCTCATCTTAATCCCCAAGGAAGATGCAAAGTCACAGGAAAATATTCACAAACAGCTGGAGCACAGCAAAACTAGACAGTTCAAATATGTAGTGATACACATTAAAATGAGAGTGAAGTAATTTTTATAAAATGTCCCCACTGTTCTCACAGTACAGCATATGCCTGAATTGGCCTTCCCCTGTAATCAGATTGATGACTACCTGAATTATTATCACAGAACCTTCATCCAGTAACTGATGGAAACTGATGCAGAGATCCACAGCTAAGCCCTGGCAGAGATGCCAGAGTCCACATGAAGAGAGGGGGGAGTGATAATGTGAGCAAAGGGGTCAAGACCATTTTGGGGATACCCACAGGAGCAGCTGACCTGAGCTAGTGGGAGCTCACTGATGCTGGATTGACAACAGGGGCACCTGCATAGGATCAAAGTAGGCCCTCTGAATGTGGATGATAGTTGTGTAGCTTGTGAGGTCACTGGAAATGGGACCAGGATTTATCCCTGGTACATGAACTGACTTTTAGGAGCCCATTCTCTTTGGAGGGGTGCCTTGCTCAGCCTAGATATAGGGAGGAGGGCCTTGGTCCTGTCTCAAAGTGAAGTGCCAGACTGTTGACTCCCAATGGGAAGCCATACCCTCTCTGAGGAGTGGATGGGGGATGGGGAGAGCATGAGGGAGGAGGGTGTGGGAACTGGGATTGATATGTAAAATGAGAAAAGATTGTTTTAAAATGAAAAAGATAAAATAGACAGGAATTGAAAACAACATTACTATGTTTAGGCTTTTCTTCAAATGGGCCAGTATTGATTGCCTAACCTTTGTAAAACAGTTGCAACTTAGATGGAAATCAGTTCTGCACATTTAACAGTAAATTCGTAAAACAATCCATCATAATGGACTAGGATAGTAACCCTGTCATTCAAACGTGAGGCTACGCCTTTTAATTTCAGTATTCCCACTGGCTTATCTTTAATGCAGCTATTTCTGGCTATCATGATTTAACTTTGGCTTCATGAGATCCTTCTGATTGGACAGCATCCAGTGCTTATGTGATCCTTTAAGGTTTTATTGACTACTTACATGTATGTTGCCAGACCAAGATCGTAATTTCTTTCATCCCCCATCTCACGAATGTTTGATAATTACTTTTGAAGCTATCATCAAAAGACATTAAGGTAAACCCTAAAGACAAAGAAAACAAACTTAGAATATCTCACTTTTTTTGTTTTGTTTTGTTTTGTTTTTTTTTTTTCAGAAATAAACCACCAGGCACTTATAGCAATTTCATTCAAATGCAGTAGTGGAGACTAGTTATAGAAAACAATGGGAGGAATTTGTTTTTATCATATCAAGTGGCATCTCTGTTTTCTCATATGAGAGGTACTAAGGCATATTTGGCTGCAAGTAATAAGAATCTATGTTAGAGGCAGACAGCTTTATCGCATGCTAAAAGACTCTAAAGGTAGACAGATGGTCAGGGGAACTATGCCATATATGTCCAGAGTATGCGATATCGGGGTATCTTATTCTCCCTTTGTTCTGCAGTTCTCAGCATATGGTTTCTATTTGCTAAGGACACACAGTGGAGATTTCTAGAGCTCCCAGTCAATGCTCCTTCTAGAAGGCTGGAGAATGAGAACAGAAGACTACAGGTTTGTTCAGAGTTTTCACCTAATATCTTTCTCTTCTATCTCCCTGGCATCCTTGTTGCCAGAGCACACAAATAAAGTATGCCCTTGGATGCTCATCTTCACAGGAATGAGGCTAGAATTTTGTTTCTAAGGGTAAAGGGAGGCTGGATGGGCTCACGTGTTTTGCTGACTCCAACTCAACCATAAAGGAATGTGGAGTTTTCTTCTTCTAAGAAGACAATCCTCCTGTTTGTGACCCCATTCGTAAAAACTGTCCAATCTCCAGCTTAAAGTGAATCCTTATTTGAATAAAAAACATCATCAGAGAAGATGAATTGAGATGAAAAACACCACAGGTGACAGCTGAAGATAAAAGCTACTCTGCAAGAAAATATAAAAGCAGTAAATAAATATGAACTAGTATTAGAAACTGAGAAGGTGTTAGTAATTGTTATGTACATCATGGTGATTTATCAAAAAATCTAGTGAAGCCTGGATCTTAGATAGATACCATTAAAGAGTTTTCTATTATATTTGTTATTCAATCAAAATCTGCATTGATTAGTTCTATGAGAAAATGGATAGCTCCAATTTTATATCTCTTAATGACTATGTATTAAAGATCTATACTGTTAACCTATAAGGCTCATTTTCTGAAAGAATATTGGGACTGGTGTGTGAAAGACAACTGTTGCTCTCTGGAGTTCCAAGAGCTAGGAGGAAAAGAACCTCTCCCAGAATCTTATTCCTACCATAAGCAGGATTTAAAATATCAAATTCACTAGACTGCTGATAACCAGAATTATAGCCACCCAGTACTAATTCACAATCTCTAAGTTCATGTTGTCAACATATGATAACGTGGTAGGGCACAAACACAGAGTCCTCTTCATATAACACAAGTAAATTTCACAAAACAGAAATATATATATATATATATATATATATATATATATGTATATATATATATATATATATCTGACTGGTTATAAAAAAAGTGATATAATATTCCCTCATACTAACTACTTGGAGAAAATGCAGAGCTATTTTACATACATTTTTAGTAGATAAATGTGAAATATTTAAAAGCAATATCAAAATAGATACTTTCTCTAACCTGATAATTCTACATCTGGAAATCTACTTTAAAAACTAAATACTATGGAGGCACAAAGCTTATGTGTGAATTTTTATGAAAGCAATGTAAAAACGTGTTCATGGCTTGCTGTTCAGCACTGGTTACCAACTAGATACCTCCATGATTACTTATCAAAATGTAGCTTTATTAACTGGGCAAATGACCAGGTAAGAAAAGAACCCTAGGAGACTAGAGAGGCTCCAACTTCTGGAAGCAGCTGTCAAAAAGATAGGTAGAAAGGCCAGACATCACACTTAACACCTCAATGGTGGAGCCCTGTGGCAAGACTTGAAACTCAGATTTCTGAAAGGCTAACCTCCTAGCCCAGGCTGATACTTCCAAGATGAAGTGTCTGGAAGCTGCTTCTGTAATTGCTGGGACAATGGCCTTGTTCTTCCATCTCTTACAAGTACCTCCTTCATGACACTTCATAGGTAGTCATCTGGTTGAGAACTCTAAGATCCCGAAGTATAGTTCTACCCACCACAGACAGGGCCAGGCTTCATGTAATTTCTCAGTCATCTGCAATTCTTTGAGGCTGCAAGGGCAGGGGAGGAGTCTGAGGCAAGCAAGTTGCACCTTGAAGAATACCTCAGGACATGCTAGGGAGAGGTGAGTATGTAGCCAATTCTCCATGGAGCCAATGAGGCTTTACCTATATATGTTATTGTCTTCTGCAATCTGATGAGGAGCACTGCCTACCATTGGGATGGTTTGTTCATCATCACCATCAGTGTTGCATGTCCTGGATCTGTGACTACTGCACTGTGCTAAGCTGAGCATCCAGGCATAGTTTGGAGACAAGAAACAGTAGCTTGCTAATTGCCACACTAGTATTATTGCTAATTGCCCCATCTAGAACATACAGTTAGGGATTCCAGCTCATATAATGGTTATCTCAGCTGTGTAAATGTTGTTGAAGTAATGAAGAGAAACAACTGCAATTGAAGGAGGGGGAAAGTATTGGAAAATGGCATTTTGTCTTCTGCCCTTTGCATATTTCCAACTCAAAAATAAGAAAAGAACAAACCCAGGAAGAATTGTCCCTGTCCTGGTCACTTTTGTTCTATCTCCTTTTACATACACATGACTTGACTTTGGAAAGTCAGTTAATGCTGAAGAATCCAGTGGCATCTCCTTAGCAATGAAGGCAATGCCTATTTTATAGCATTACCATGAAGATTAACAAGATGGCAAGTGTGGAGTAGCCTGCACCACACGGGCATACATTTGTTCAGAGTTGATTGTTGAAACTGTGAGTACCCAGATTATCCTTCACTGCATCCAGCTTAATTCCCAAGCTCCATGTGTCATCACTAGCATTTACTGAGTGTTTTTGTTTTGTGCCAAGTACAATTGTAAACTGCATCTGATTTAACTCATATAATCCTTACAGCAATTTATGAGGTAGGGAGATGCTTTAACTTTACTAGTTTTACTGAAGAGGAAATTAAGCCTCAGAAAGTTATGCAGCCAACCTTGAGTTGTATAAGTAAAAGAGAGCTATGATTCGAACCCAGGCAGTCTGGCCCCAGAATCTGTGTTAGCTACTGTTATTATGATTAATAAGACCACTCATAACCTTATTTTTAATAACAAATAACAAATATGTGTCATGAGTATTTGAAGCACTGTCTCCTGTGATTTCAGACAAAATTTCAAGAGGGACTCATTGATTTAGAGAAACCACATCTAAGTGAATTCAACACTCCAAGAATGAAGAGGAAGTGTCCCCTTTCACAAGGATATAGATGAAGCATAATTTCAGTCAATCTAATTATAAACTGTTATTCCCCTATTATGGAAATACCCTGTAATTGGATACAAGAAAATCTTTCGTAAAACTTCTCCCTCAGGCAGGTTTTAATATTGGTCTCAGCTCAATTAAATATAATCAAAACTATGCTTTAAAAAAGCAGTTATATATTTTTTTAAAGATGGAAAGAGAAATACTGTACAGCATGAAGACAGTTATCTTTGGATAGTGGTAGAATAGAATGACTTTATTTGTCTTTAAAAATTCTCTTCCTTTAGTTTTTCTTATGTGAATTATTACTTAAAAATAGCATTTGTTCCTTGGACTTGGTGTATATAACAGCTAAGTATAAGTAGAGAGCTAGTCTATCATGAGAGAGACCTGGCTTGAAAACACAGGCTCAAATAAAACATTGCTTATTAAAATAATGTTTATTTCTTACATACAAGAAGAAATTTCTATAAAAGGAGGAGATTTTATACAAGCTAAACAACTGAATATCACACAATTACCTCACTATATATTCCAAGTTCTTACTGTAATTTCTGAAACTTTAATATAATGATAAAGTGCACATATAAAAATTCAGTCAGCTTGCTCATATTTCCCCTACTCTTTCACCTTTAATTTACAAGAACACTATGAAAGATCTTTCTCAAGGAATAAGAGTACATGTCTATTTCACCTGGTGGTACATTTACTTGTGTGAACATGTCAAAGTTCCTGATAGTCATAAGTTCTGTATTATAACTGTGATAGCTTCAGATTTAAGCACCTGTTGAATCGTGTTTGATCCGTTCCTCAGGCTTAGTGAAGAAGGGCCTTGCTGGGCCCTTGGTGCATGGTCTTTAGCCAGTTAGGATGCATTATCTAACTGTTTGCCAGGTTACTTCTTTAGCAGTGATATCTTAGAATACCTGTTTCCTCAGAGCTCCTCATGCTCTGTCATCTTTGTCGATACAATGAGTTGAGAAAGTCTAGGATTTACTTTCTCTTTCCTTAGCAATAGTTGCCCTTCTGTTTCTGCAACTTGCAATTATTTTCTTTTATGAAATGTCTGTTTTGCCCTTTGTTAATTTTGTTTAATTAATTGTCTTCTTATTGTTCTATTAGATATTTCTTCTTCTTCTTCTTCTTCTTCTTCTTCTTCTTAAAAAGGCTTTTAGTATGTTGCAGAAGCATGGTTACCCATTGGTTAGTTAATTTGAAAGATGGTTATTCCTTCGTTGCTTTTTAAAGGCCAATATAAGATGCAAATCCAAAGGCATCCTGGAGTATGTTACATGCCTAAAGAGAAATGAGCACCGTGAAATGCAGCATGCCTGAGAACGAGCTCTGGTTTATTGTGAAGAAGTTTTCTCTTAACCACAGTTTATTTTATTATGTTTTGCTGCTGGGAATCAAGCTCATCTTTTTTGTGTATTCGAAGTACCCACCCTTACCACTGAATTATCTCCCCCACTCCCATGATGGCTTCATAAGTCAAAGCTAAAGGTCAGTATCCAACTCCATAAAGTACCTTTGCCAATTCCTCTCTGCCTGGCCAGGTTTGTTCATCCGTTAGATCTCAGTCCGGCACCACTTCCCCAGGAAGCTTTTTATGACCTTGCTCGCCAGTCCAAATTTCCTTATTTTATGTTTTAGATAATACTTCTGTTCTGTGATTTGTGTTTATTTGCCTGTTTGTTTGATCCAGCCTCTTATGCTCACTGAAATACATCCTCCTCTAGGGCAGAAATTGGTGCACCTCTGCATCTCTCTATACTTACCCTTTCATATAGGATATAAATAAGAGAAATTTGTTAGAGAAACATCACATACAAATATACATTGTGAATTATATTGAAAATTCCCAGAGAGTGAGTTTAGCCTTCTGCTGGAATACCTTTGACAGTCTTATGAAAAACATCAAATACAAGCTGCTCGGAAGTACACGGAAGGCAGAGTGTAGTTCCCAAGGTGCAATGTGCACCTTAGGTTCTGAGGACTTTCAGATAGTTCATTCTACTTTATGATTTTGTGAAAGGTTAAATGATCCATCATAGAACATACTCCACCTAAGAAAACATGACATCTGGAGAGGGAGCACATGAGCTCTCATTCCTAAATGAGAAGTTATTGACAGCTAGCTGATGGCTGCTGCTAAGGGAGGAGGTCAGTTTTCTTTAGAGATGGGATCCTTTTTTTTGGTTGATCACTGTAGATGGCTCATATCCATCTATATGTGGGTGATTGGACTCAGGGATAAAATGAATTTTGCTACTCTCTATCAACACTTAGAAATGGGTGCTAAAAAAGCATTATTTAGTTTAGAAATTTTTTTCGTATTAAGATCAGCTTACTCTACCAAGATAAATGGAAAATTAATCATAGGTAAGGGGATACTATCAGAACTTAGAAATGATAGGATTATTTGTACTTGTACAATGATTTTTATTATTTTATTACTAGTATTAGTAGTCATCGTCTGCCAGGGTGCTGCACCCACTTCACAATGTATTCCTATTATTGCAGGAGCTTATGTTAAAAAGTCATCTCTTACCATACAAGGCATGCACTTTGGGGGTAACCTCATTTAAATGAACAGTACTGTGAAATGATACCTTATGACCGTCAGTTATAACCACCAGATAAAGTAGAGACATGCTCCATCTCTAATGCTGCCATCCCTGTCTGTGATTGTGTGACAAGATCTTAAAGGAGACTTTGGATTATTATACACTTTGGCCTAAGTGACTGAATGACCATTAGGTCTGTTCACGGACTTCAAATCACATGTTATCAGTGAAACCTTCACTGCTGGGTTTCCTGTCATTGTGTCTCCAGGCTGACCATTTCCTGTCAATGTCCTTAGAACGAAGAATATACTGAAAACTGGGGTCAGCCACTATGCTGCTAACTCTACGCTTCTGGCTTTGGAAGATAAAGCAGTTTTTATTTTGTTTTGTTTCAAAATATTATTTTTTTCTTTCTTTTTTTTTTTTTAGAAGAACACAACACTTGATTTTTCTGTGATTTTTTCCTCCTTCAAAAATCAGCCAGTCCATTTTACGCAGTGTATAGCATTACCCAGAGATTTATCAATGAACAATGAATTAATTTCTCATTGTGTGCATCATGCATCATGAGAATTTGCATGCTCTGTCCAGCATAGTTTCTGAGACAGCATAGAGTGGGAATAACTCGAATTTGAATCTTACCCTTGGGGCTGAATGAAGTCACAAGGACCTAGAAAATAACATGTTGTCTCAGAAGCAGTAACCAAGTTTTTACACTCTGGGAAATTAATCAGAACTGTAACTCATTATCAAATATCTATGCATAAGGTTGTGTATACAAACCATATAACACATTTTGTTGGTTGCTTTCTAATTCCTTCCTCTTTTTTTCTTGAAAAATATGGTCGTGTTAGAGAGGATTGGAGAAACTGAGCATGCTAACAAACAAAAGGAAGTAAGTGAAACTAAACAAATAGGAAGAAGGGAAGACTCTGGGCATCCCAGGTGGCCAGGGGACAGTTAGTACAGCTGCCTGGGAGGGTGACAGTTGTTCTCCCCCTGTGGAGTCTCCATTTTATTATTTGCCTGGCTAATGACCAAGGTGTGAAGGATTAGGGTTTCACGCTCTTGGTAATTAGCAGAACACAACTTGCAGAAAGTGGTAGACATGGTGGAAATGGATGAAGGCTAGAGTAGAAAATAAGCAGCTACCTATTTCTGAAAGGTTTCTAATTGTGTGATTGTCATCCCCACCATCTGAGTGAGCTTTTTCCTTCCAGTCCCAACCTACATTTTCCCTGAGAGGAGAGCTATTCTCATAAACAATGAAATTAAGTGATAGGTGTACAAAGAGAAGTAAGACAAAACAAAAGCAACAAGAGCAAAACAAACACAACAAAATCAAAGGCATCCAAATAAAGAAGTGAAGTGATTCAATCACCTTTTGTAGTTACATGACAAGGAACAGCTCCAACAGATAGATTCAGAATGACTTATTAGCATAGGCAAAATCCCAACTGGATTTGAGTACAGGTTCATTAACATAAATTTTTGACAGGTGCAAAAATGAGCTCTTCCCCGGAGAGGAAACCTGGACAAGCTTGCCCAACTTGGGGAAATGGTGGTAAAAATAATTCAGAAGACAGTAAATGACAGTACATAGAAACCCCAAGAAAACTCACCTCTTCCTTTGTTGAGGGCCAGAAGCCCCCGAGCAAAACCCAGACAGAAGAGCATATTCTATCAGTTAGTTGAATGGTTTCCCTCAAATTGGGCTTTTGGATTCTTTTGTATTATTGTTTATTCACTGCTGTTTGGTTGATTGATATTTTAACCTGAAGTATTCACTCAGCTTCTTTGGAGATTGAACCAATCAAACTGCTTTTGCTTTATGAATGTAAATTTTAGATTCTTTTATAATTACCTACTCTATTGTGATTTTCTTTCCTTTTGGAAGTTTCTGGGTTGCTGCCTCTCTGTGATCTGCATTCCAGGGACAGATGGCAGAGGAAGACACCACCTGCCTGACAAAAGGCAATACCTTCTTGATGCTCTGGTGGTCACACTGAGAAACAGTAGCTATTACAGAGGGAAAACCAGTAGTTATATAACAGAGCATTCAGGTGCTTGCTTTGATTTGGCTTTGGTGTTCAATATAAGGTACTATATTTTATTACTGGAAATTTACCTCTTTGACATTTTAACTTCTGGACAGAGACAATGTGCCTCTTTAATCTCCTCCAGCAAGACACTTCACAAGAAAACAAAGTATTTGATGCATAACCTCTCCAACACTAAACTGTACTTTGCCTGAGGGCAAGTGATGGGATCATGTAGTTCAGCATTTTATCTTTAATGCTTAACATAATTCTGGACACATAGTTAACTGCTTCATGAATATTTGTTTAAGGAAAGAATAAACAGTTTTAAAACTGTGAGTTGCAGTCAAGCTGATGTTGAGATTTAGTGAGGACGAAGATAAGTGGAGGGGGAATACTTTCTAGTCCTTGGCACACATGTAGTCCATCTTTTTACATCTGGATTTCTTTATTTTGCCTATGCTTAAAAATAATAGCCGAGTCCAGGAAGCCTGCATGGAATCTAGTTATACTTCCAAATCCTCAGAGTTAGGATGTATGCCACTGCTCCCTGTTCACTTCCTTTTGCCCAGTAATGTCCTCTGAGAACTGATTTGAGCCGGGCACCTCGTTTTGTTTTGCTGAGGAAGACCATATTATATTTTATGGCCAGGCAACACTGTTCTTTGTGAAATTTGGAGTTCATACTCTGATGTTTGTAGGTCCTGCTTTATTTCTTATTGATTTACTTATTTTTGCTTTGCAATCATTTTTACATTTTTATGTAAAATGTTTTCATTCTACGTATTTTGATTGTGTTTTTTTCCTTCTCTAATTTTCTCCTTTACAGAGTGTGGTGATCTATATTGATTTTCAATTCTACAGGAGTTAGAGTCACAATGGAAAGAAATTTCTGGGCATGTCAGTGAGGGAGCTTCTGGAGTTGGTTAACTGAGATGAAAAGACCAACCCTAAAGTCTGTGGGCTAGGTAGAATCCTGGACTGTGTAAAATGGAGAAAGAAAATAGAGCACTGGCATTCATCTTTCTCTACTTCTTGGCTGCAAATGCAATGTGATCAACTGCCTTAAATTTCTGTGGCCATACCTTGCCTTTAGTGGATTCCCTTGATGGACTGTTCCTCAAACTCTGAGCCAGAGTGAGCCTTATGCTGCTTTTCATGGGCATTTTCTCACAACAATGAAAAAAGTAATATGTAAAGCTAAATATCAAATCCAGGGACTCTCACGTGCTAGGTTAGCACTGTATCAATGAAGTATACCCTCAGTCTGATTTTACTTTAAAGTCAGAGTGGGGGGAAACTTACTCTCAATAACAATTTCCTACATAGCTAATTATAGTTCATGACAATATGAATACTTAGATTCACACACAAGGCATTTAAGTTTCTTTCACAGTTTGTTGATTGTGCTATTTCAACACATTTTCTTTTGTGCCCTGTTTTCAAATACACTAGTTTGGAGCAACAATCAGATGGCATGCTATAGGCAATTTTATCCAAGTTGCCTGGCATATAGCATATAAGCATTTGTGTTTTCCCAACATGTGAGCAGATGAATGAGGGGACACTGTGTTTCTCATACAGTTGCCACAATTTATATTTATCCTTTAAGAAGCCTTTCTAGTTTCAGAATACAGCATGTTTGTCTTTTCTCTGATTCATGCTATGAGTTTTAAGACTTGCTGGGAATTCCCGATTTCCTGTGTCAAAAGGTTGATTTAACTATTCAACAACATCGTTAGCCTTAAATTTTATAGTAAGTTGCAATTGTTCTAATTCATAATCACCTCAAAATCACACCACAGTGAAGACATTTTATGTAAACTACTTTGATAGATGAATGTATGTCTACATTCATGCTTTTAATATTTTCCTTTTTAGGCACTGTGTTAATTTGCATTTTTCATGGAAATTTCAA
Source organism: Phodopus roborovskii (assembly GCF_943737965.1). Taxonomy (NCBI): domain Eukaryota; kingdom Metazoa; phylum Chordata; class Mammalia; order Rodentia; family Cricetidae; genus Phodopus; species Phodopus roborovskii. The sequence goes on from NW_026126409.1 coordinate 4,714,824, forward strand.
AATATGTTAGACAGATGTAACATATAATAAATAAAAATGTCATCAATAGGAACAATGCAGTTTTACATGGCAGTATTATCTGTATGGAATTTTGGATCATTATGTAGATAAGTTGTGACATCTGATTTCTTTACCTATAATTGGCTAATGAGTGCTAATGGAAGTAAAAAGTATGCGGGGGACAATTTAAAATTATTTTTTACCCTCTCACTTGTAGTTTATGCCATTTATTTATTTAAGTAGCTCTTACTCTTTCATTCCTTCTTATCTTTCATTTCTTTCTCATGTTTTATTCAATATTTGGATGTCCAGAGAATTGTTTATACATAGGTTCAATTTGTAAGGAATATTAATAAAACAAAACCCCAGTGTCCATCATTAATTATATATACAATATTAACCATAAACCTAACACTAACCACATACCCAACACTAACAATGTGCCATCACCATCACTACCATTTACTGAACACTAACTGTACACTCATCACAAATCACATGCCTGACACTATGTGCCCACCATTAACTATGTACCCAACATTAACATATTCTTTTCCCATTCAATTGGGTCCCTAAATCACTTAAAATTTTTCGGGTATTTCATCTTCTCCACAAATTTCAGTTGTACTCTAAATGCCTATAGCCCCAAATACTTGTTTATGCTTTGTTTCTTTATTTATTTTGAAATGGGTTCCTATTGTGCAACCCATGATAGTCTTGAACTGTAGCCTCCTACATCTTAGAATTTTAGATGTGAATCAATACTCCTGGCTTTGTTTTAAAGCCTTTAAATAAGATTTTTTTTTTGTGAAAGTATATATGTCTGCATGTGTGCACAGGTGCCTGAGCAGTCCAGAATAAGGCTTTGAATCCACTGGATCTGGAGGTACAAGCAGTTGTAGGAGGTCTCACTCATGTGGGTACTGGAAACTGAACTCTGGCTTCTTGCAAGAACAGCAAATTCTTTTAACCCCTGAGATGCTTCTTCAGCCATACATAATACAGATTATTGATGAGCTTACATATTTTGCATGTACTTGTTCATAGTTCTTAATTTCCTTTTTTCCCCATGAAATGCATGTAGGCATTTTCTTTCCACACATTCAATGTCATTGCAGCCTTTTTAGTGATTTGTAAATCCCTTGTGTATTATGCATGCTTTGTATTGGGTATATGCTATACATGAATTTATTTTTGGTGTCTGTGATGAATAATTGATTCTTAATTTTGAATGTTTATATTATCAATCATTACTTTCAAAGAAATAGTTTATTTGAAACAAAAATATCACTGCTCTGGGAAGGAGTGATCTTTTTTTTTTTTTTTTTTTTTTTTTTTTTTTTGTTTCTTCATTTTTATTTTTTATTTTTTTTTTTGCATATAGAGTATTTTTTATTTAATTTTATATAACAAAGTCCAATTAAATGAAAACAAACATTTATACACAATATTTGGGAATTTGGGCGTCGTTCTTTCCAAACTACTTCCTGCTGGTAAGGGGCGCTGTCTTGGGGGATTCGAAGAAGATTCAGATATCCTAGCTGTAGTCTGTAGGGCTGTTTTGTCCAGCTGTTTGGAATGTAGGATCAGCTTGTACTCTGTTTCAGGCGGTCTGGTGTGATCAAACCACATTAGTCTGGAAGGAATCCACATCTTTTCATTTTCTGTGGAAACAAAAATAGAAATACTTTTCCCCAGTAACTTGTTCTTCAACTTAAATTTTGGAGTCAAAGCGTTTTTTTTTTTTTTTTTTTTTTTATTATTATTATTTTACATGTCGATCCCAGTTCCCTCTCCCTCCCTCCCTCCCTCCCCCCAAGCCCTCCCTCCCTCCTTCCCTCCCTTTTGCCCTCTCTACCCCTCTCCCATGCACTCTAAACACCCTCCCCTCCCAACCCCCCACCACAATACAATATGTAGGGGAATGCCATCCAGTTGGGGTCATGTAGATCTGACAGGTCCTGTGAAGTAGGGACTAGGGCTTCTCTCCTATCTCTAGAATAAGGCAGTTATCCCTCCATGGGGGATATGTTTGCAAAGTCCTTTTGTGCACCAGGGATACATCCTGGCTCCACTGTCTGAGGTCTCTTAGACTGCTCAGACCTTCTGGCTGAGACCCATATTCAGGGGAGTCCGAGTCAGACCTCTGTTGGCTTCCCAGCTATCAGTCTAGTGGCCCTTAGCTCCTCCTTGTTCAGGTAAGCTGTCTCTATGTACTTCTACCGCATGGTCTTGTCCTCTCCATCTGCTTCTGGGTTCTAGTTTGACTCAGTGTTTATGTATGGGTGTTTGCTCCTGTTTTCAACAGGCATTAGTTGAGGACTCCATGTAGAAGTTAGTTGTTGATCTCACTCTCCGGGAAGGGCATTTATGATAGCCTTTCCACGGAAGCTGAGATTGTTAGTTGGGAGCAGTCTTGTAGTTCCCTCGACCTTTCTTTGTGTTCAACTTTATCTTCAAACCAATATTGGCTCCCTCTTTTATGTTCTCTCTCTCTGTCTCTGTCTCTCTCTCTCTTTCCTATTTTCCATTCCTAACCAGGCTCAATCCTCCTAGTCACACATGCCTTCCTCTCCTCCCTCTCATTTTCTCCTACTTCTCTCTCCATTAGCTGTCCTCCCCCACTATACCTGAGGTCTGGGGGACTTGTCCCTTCCCAGTTCTGTGAGGGACTTTATATGAATCTCTTAGAATACAACTTGTATCCTAGTTCCTCTGGTGATGTGAATTATAGGCTGGTGATCATTTGATCTAGGTCTAAAATCCATATATGAGTGAGTACATACTGTGTTCCTCTTTTTGTGACTGGGTTACCTCATTCAGGATGGTTTCTTCAAGTGCCATCCACTTGCCTGCGAATTTCAAGATACCATTATTTTTTTCTGCAGAGTAGTATTCCATTGTGTAGATGTGCCACATCTTCATTAACCATTCTTCAATTGAAGGGCATCTAGGTTGCTTCCAGGTTCTTGCTATTACAAATAGTGCTGCTATGAACATAGTTGAACAGATGTCTTTGTTGCATTGATGTGAATCCTTTGGGTATATGCCTAAGAGGGGGATTGCCGGGTCCTGTGGTAAACTAATTCCCATTTTCCTGAGGAACCGCCATACTGATCTCCAAAGTGGCTGTATGAGTTTGCACTCCCACCAGCAGTGGAGGAGTGTTCCACTTTCTCCACATCCTCTCCAACATAAGTCATCACTGGTGTTTCTAATTTTAGCCATTCTGGCAGGGGTAAGATGGTATCTCAAAGTTGTTTTGATTTGCATTTCCCTGATAGCTAAGGATGTGGAGCATTTTCTTAAGTGTCTTTCAGCCTTTTTGATTTCCTCCATTGAGAATTCTTTCTTCAGTTCTGTACCCCATTTTTTAATAGGGTTATTTGGTGTTTTGTTGACTAGTTTCTTGAGTTCTTTGTATATTTTGGAGATCAGCCCTTTGTCGGATATAGGATTAGTGAAAATCTTTTCCCAGTCAGTGGGCTGCCGTTTGGTCTTGTCAACTGTGTCCTTTGCCTTACAGAAGCTTCTAAGTTTGAAGAGGTCCCATTTATTAATTGTTTCTTTCAGTGTCTGTGCCCCTGGAGTTATGTTCAAGAAGCGGTCTCCTATACCAATTTGTTCAAGGGTACCTCCTACTTTCTCTTCTAAGAGGTTCAATGTGGCTGGATTGATGTTGAGGTCTTTGATCCATTTGGACTTGAGTTTTGTGCATGGCGACAGACATGGGTCTATCTGCAGTCTTCTACACACCCTCATCCAATTGTGCCAGCACCATTTGTTGAAGATGCTGTCTTTGCCCCATTGTATCATTTTAGCTGTTTTGTCGAAAATCAGGTGTTCATAGGTGCATGGATTAATATCAGGATTTTCAATTCGATTCCATTGGTCTACCTGTCTATTTTTATGCCAATACCAGGCTGTTTTCAGAACTATAGCTCTGTAGTAGAGCTTAAAGTCAGGAATGGTGATGCCTCCTGATGTTCTTTTATTGTATAGGGTTGTTTTGGCTATCCTGGGTCTTTTGTTTTTCCATATAAAGTTAATTATTATCCTTTCAAGGTCGGTGAAGAATTGTGGTGGGATTTTAATGGGGATTGCATTGAATCTGTAGATTGCTTTTGGTAAGATTGCCATTTTTACTATGTTTATCCTACCTATCCAAGAGCATGGGAGGTCTTTCCATTTTCTGGTATCTTCTTTAATTTCTTTCTTTAGAGTCACAAAGTTCTTATTATATAGATCTTTTACTTGTTTGGTAAGCGTTACACCAAGATACTTTATGTTGCTTGTGGCTATTGTAAAGGGTGATGTTTCTCTGATTTCTTTCTCTGCCTCTTTGTCGTCTGAAAAAAATAGGGCTACTGATTTTTTTGAGTTTATCTTGTATCCTGCTAGTTTGCTGAAGGTGTTTATCAGCTGTAGGAGTTCCCTGGTAGAGTTTATTGGGTCGCTTATGTAAACTATCATATCATCTGCAAATAGAGACAGTTTGACTTCTTCCTTTCCAATTTGGATGCCCTTGATCTCCTTTTGTTGTCTTATAGCATTAGCTAGAACTTCTAGTACGATATTGAAGAGATATGGAGAGAGAGGACAGCCTTGTCTTGTTCCTGATTTTAGAGGAATTGGCTTAAGTTTCTCTCCATTCAGTTTGATGTTGGCAGTTGGTTTGCTGTATATTGCTCTTATTATGTTTAGGTATGTTCCTGTTATCCCTGACCTCTCTAATACCTTTATCATGAAAGGGTGTTGAATTTTATCGAAGGCTTTTTCTGCATCTAGGGAGATAATCATATGGTTTTTCTTTTTCAGTTTGTTTATATGGTGGATCACGTTGATAGATTTTCGTATGTTAAACCATCCCTGCAATCCAGGTATGAAGCCTACTTGATCATGGTGGATGATTTCTCTGATGTATTTTTGAATTCGGTTTGCCATTATTTTATTGAGTATTTTTGCATCGATGTTCATCAGGGATATTGGTCTGTAGTTTTCTTTCTTAGTTGTGTCTTTGTGAGGTTTGGGTACCAAAGTTATTGTGGCCTCATAAAAAGAGATTGGCAATAAACCTTCTGTTTCTATCTTGTGGAACAGTTTGAGGAGTAGTGGTATTAGTTCTTCCTTGAATGTCTGGTAGAATTCTGCACTGAATCCATCTGGCCCTGGACTTTTTTTCGTTGGAAGGCTTTCGATGACTGCTTCTATTTCATTTCGGGTTATAGGTCTATTTAAGTTGTTTGTCTGTTCTTGATTTAATTTTGGTAAGTGATAGTTATCCAGAAACTTGTCCATTTCCTTTGAATTTTCAATTTTTGTGGAATACAGATTTTCGAAGTATGACCTGAAAATTGTCTGGATTTCCTCTGTGTCTGTTGTTATGTTCCCCATTTCATTTCTGATTTTGTTAATTTGCATGTTCTGTCTCTGCTTTTTCGTTAATTTGGATAAAGGTTTATCAATCTTGTTGATTTTCTCAAAAAACCAACTCTTTGTTGCATTGATTTTTTGTATTGTTTTCCTGGTTTCTATTTTGTTGATTTCAGCCCTCAAGTTGATTATTTCCTGGCGTCTGCTCCTGAGGGGTGAATTCGCTTCTCTCTGTTCTAAGGTTTTCAGTTGCGCTGTTAATTCATTTATGTGACTATCCTCTGTTTTCTTCATATGGGCACTTAGTGCAATGAACTTCCCTCGTAGCACTGCTTTCAAGGTGTCCCATAAGTTCGGGTATGTTTTATCCTCATTCTCGTTGAATATTAGAAAGTCTTTAATTTCTTTCTTTATTTCTTCTTTGACCCAGGAGTGGTGCAATTGCACATTGTTCAGTTTCCATGAGTTTGCAGGTTTTCTGCTATTTGTATTGTTGTTGAATTCCAATTTTAAAGCATGGTGGTCCGATAAGATACAGGGGACTATTTCTATTCTCTTGTATCTGTTGAGGTTTGTTATGTCTCCTAGTATGTGGTCGATTTTAGAGAAGGTTCCATGTGGAGCAGAGAAGAAGGTATATTCTTTTGTCTTTGGATGGAATGTTCTATAGATGTCTGTTAGCCCCAGTTGAGACATAACTTCTGTTAATTCTTTTGTTTCTTTGTTGAGTTTCTGATTTGTGGTCCTGTCTAGTGTTGAGAGTGGTGTATTGAAGTCTCCCACTATAAGTGTGTGAGGTTTTATATGAGCTTTGAGTTTTAGTAGTGTTTCTTTTACGAATGTGGGTGGCTTTGTATTAGGGGCATAGATGTTCAGAATTGAGACTTTGTGTTGATGGATTTCTCCTGAGATGAATATGAAATGACCATCTTCATCTCTTTTGACTAGTTTTGGTTTGAAGTCTAGCTTGTTAGATATTAGGATAGCTACGCCTGCTTGCTTCTTATTTCCATTTGATTGGAAAATCTTTTCCCAACCCTTTACCCTGAGGTAATGTCTATCTTTGGAGCTAAGATGTGTTTCTTGTATGCAGCAGAAGGATGGATTCTGTCTTCGTATCCATTCTGTTAATCTGTGTCTTTTTATAGGTGAGTTAAGACCATTAATGTTGAGGGTGAGTAAGGACCATTGATTGTTGATGGTTGTTTGATTTAGGTTTGTTGTTGGCAGTGGTATTGTGAATATATTTGTTCTGCTTCACCCTAGGTTTCTGGTGTAGTTGGATTATCTGTTGCCTACATTTTTGTGGGCGTAGTTACCTTCCTTGGGTTGGAATTTTCCTTCCAATACTTTCTGTAGGGCTGGATTTGTAGATACATATTGGGAAAATCTGGTTTTGTCATTGAATATCTTGTTCTCTCCATCTATATTGACTGAGAGTTTTGCTGGATATAGTAGCCTAGGCTGGCATCCGTGTTCTCTTAATACTTTTAGAACATCTATCCAGGACCTTCTGGCCTTGAGGGTTTCCATGGAGAAGTCAGGTGTAATTTTGATAGGTCTGCCTTTATATGTTACCTGTCCTTTTTCCTTCGCTGCTCTTAATATTTTTTCTTTATTCTGTATGCTAGGTGTTTTGATTATTATATGTCGAGGGGTCTTTTTTCTTTGGTCCAGCCTATTTGGGGTTCGGTATGCTTCTTGTACTTTCATGGGCATGTCCTTCTTCAGATTTGGAAAGTTTTCCTCGATGATTTTGTTGAATATGTTTTCAGCACCTTTGAGCTGGGCCTCCTCACCTTCCTCTATGCCTATTATTCTTAGGTTTGGCCTTTTCATGGTGTCCCACATTTCCTGGATATTGTGTGTTAAGGATTTGTTGGATTTATGGTTTTCTTTGGTCGATGAATCTATTTCTTCTAGTTTATCTTCTGCGCCTGAGATTCTCTCTTCCATCTCTTGAATTCTATTGGTTATGCTTGTGTCCGTGGTTTCCGATTTTTTTGCCCAGCTTTTCAATTTCCAGCTTTCCTTCCATTTGTGTTGCCTTTATTTTCTCAATTTCGGTTTTCAAATCTTGAACCGTTTCCTTCACCTGGTTAATTGTTTTTTCTTGGCTTTCTGTACTTTCCTTAAGGAATTTGTTCATTTCTTCCACTTTTTTGTTTGTTTTTTCCTCTATTTCTTTAAGGGATTTTCTCATATCTTCTTTGAGGGCCTCTATCATTTTTATGATGGTGATTTTTAAGTCATACCCTTCTGCTTCCTCTGCTTTGTTGTTGTGTTCCATTCTAGTTGGTGTAGATTCCCTAGATTCTGGTGGTGTCATGTTTGTCTTTCTGTTGTTAGGTGTTCTCTTGTATTGCCTTCTTCCCATAGTTTCTTCCTGTAGGTGTTGGTGGTGTCTCTTCCCTCTCTCTATGGTCCTTCCCAGATGGGCTTATGTGGATCAAAGATTCAATGTCTGTATCTCTGTGTGGTCCAAGCTCTCTAGGAGGCTTCTCTCTGGCCAATAGCCGGGAGAAGAGGACGAGGGCTGGACTGGAACTTGAGAAGGTTTTGCAGGGTAGTGGGATCTCACTGGAAACTGGCGCTCTCCAGCTGAGACCTCGTTCTTTGGCAGGGCCCGGATTTGGGGGTCAAGGATCTTGCCTGCAGGAACTCCAAGTGGACCCGCAGAGATAGGCGGATCTCTGGGAGGGGGCCTGGGACTCCAGCAGAGGACTGGAGGCGGGGTCAGGGACCAAGCCGGTGGAAATTACAAGTGGTCCCACGTGGATAGTCAGGTCTCCTTTGTTCGGAGTTGCTCCGAGAGGTCTCCGAAGTAGGGTGGACTGTTGGCTCCACCCTCTGTCCCAGTGCTCAACCAGAGCGGCAGGACCGTAGGTGGGGTAGGGCACAGGGTGGGGGGGTAGGCTGGAGGTTGGGATGGGTGGGGGTGTATCAGAGCTCCAAGGGTGCTCTCAAAGGGGACCGGAGACAGGAGCAGCAGGATCAGGGGCCAATCCAGGGAGTTCAGGCGGGGGAGGGGGGTAAAGAGGTTGAAGGGGACAGGCAGCCCCGATTGGGCCCAGACTCACCTCTGGCCAATAGCCGGCAGAAGAGGACGAGGGCTGGGCTGGAACTTGAGAAGGTTTTGCAGGGTAGTCGGGAAGGAGTGATCTTTCCATAATGATTTTCTCCTAAAAGTTTTATTTTTACAATAAATCCTTTATCTTTTTTTGAAGTTATTTTCTTATGTGTTGATAAGATGGAGATACAATTTTATTATTTCCTCTATTATTCATCATTGTCCTGTTCCTGCTTAGGGTATTTCCTTCCTTTCCATGGTTATCAACTATATTCTCTATATCACATAATAAATTCCCCCCAAAACATGAATATGATTATGAGTCATTAACTGTTACTCCAGAGAATTGGTTTAATCCTATGTAATAAGACACTTTCTAAATTATTACAGTTTTACCCTTTATCTGAGTAAACACAAGAAATGATCTCTATTCCTGAATTGTATGTTTTCTTGGCCATTTGATTCTCACATAAGTTTAAGACTTAATGCCTATTGAATTATATGAAAACATTAGGAATTTTGAGGCAAATTATATTCTATCAATTTTGTAGATGAGTTTAGTGTATGTCAATGGTACTGATTTCTCTGTGTCAGCTTTGTCACACACAGTTTTGCTAAATACATTTATAAATTCTCTTTTACAGAAAGTTACTGGAGCTTTTCCTATAGTCCTTGTCATCTGTAAATAGGGACACAATAATTTGCTAAATACATTTAAAAACTCTCTTTTACAGAGAGTCACTGGAGCTCTTTTTATGGTTCCTGTCATCATACTGATTTTTATTTTTCTCATCAGAATGTCCTTTGTTTCTTTCTTTTGTTTGACTGTTTTTTTTCTAGAACTTCCATGTTGAATAAAGGTGTTGAACGTTGGCATGAATGTCTGTTCTAGATTATAGAAAGTCACTATCTTAGTTAGGGTTACTATTACCATGAAGAGAGTCCATGATCATGTTAATTTTTAAAAGGAAAATATTTAATGGAGGTGGCAGCTAACTGTTTCAGAGACTAAGTCCATCATGGCAGGGAACATGTCAGTTATGCAGGCAGATGTGGCGCTTGAGCTAAAAATCCTACATCTTGTAGGCAACAGGAAGTTAACTGACTGTCATACTGAGGGAAGCTTAAACAATAGAGACATTAAAGCCCACCCCACAGTGGCATACTTCTTCCAACAAGGCCACACCTCCTAATATTACCTCTTTACTTATTATTTATAATTTATTGGATATTTTAATCACAAAACCATGTTTAATTTTATAAAATTCTTTTCTTCATCTATTGAAATCATGTTGTCATCCCTTTTGTTGATATTTTGTGTCATGATTTTTGATTTCTACATATTGAACCAACCTTGAATCACTCGTATGAATCTCATTTGATCAATATGAATAATCTCAGTGTGCCATTGAATGTTGTTTGCTAACATTTTGTTGAGGACTTTACATCTCTATTCTACAAGAATATTTACTTGTGAGTTTATTTTTCCTATGTGCCCTGATCCAGTTTTATCATAAAAACTACTCTGGTGTTATGAAATATGTTTGGAAAAATTACACTCTTCTCAACTTATTTTGAATAATTTGAGAAAATTAGTATCATCTCTTTATAAATGTTTGCCAGAACTTAGCAGAGAATTTGGCTAATTTTCAGCTGTTCTTTTCACTTTTCACCCCTTGGGTTCATCTCCTTATGTGTTCTTGGTCTGTCTAGGTTTTTATTAATCAATGAGTCACTATTGGTAACATGTGTTTGTCTATGAATATGTTCTTTTATTATAAGTTATCAAATTTATTAGTATGTAACTCTTAAATATTTCTAACAATCATGTCTATTCCTGTTGTGCTGGTTGTAGTGTTTCATTTAGTCTTTGGTGTTTTTGTCTTTCCATTTTTTTCCATCTTGTTCTTAATAAACATTTGGTAGTTTTGTTTATCTTTTCAAAGTACCATGTTTCATTTAATTCATTTTCCATTAAAGTACTTTTTGACCATTTTTGATAGTTATATTTTGTTATATCCTATCAGTGGAGTAGTGCTTTCTATCGTGTCACCAGAGCCTGTGGAAATGTCATGCATAGCTAAGGCTTAATGAAGATTTCTGATGGAACTGATATGGAGGGGTTCTGTCTGATCTAAGTGTGCCAGTATGATCACAATGATCATTAAAATTGAAAAAGAGAGAGGAAAGAAATTGGCCAGAGGAATACATAGGACAATAAAAGCTACAAGATGGTCGCATTTCAAGATGGATAGTAGGGGGTCATCAATTAAGGATCATGAAGGATTTGAGAAGCAGGAAAAACAGTAAACAGATTCATTTCTAGAGGTTCAAACAAAACAAAACAAAACAAAACAAAACAAAAACAAACAAACAAAAAAGAACGAAGCCTTGCATCTGCAGAATGTAAAGTAATGAATTTGTATTCTGCCATACTACTAGTACTGCTACTTAAAGTCACTTCTTATCACAGTAAATGTACAGCTGTCATATGTTCTGTACATATTTTCTGTGTATCACTCTGGGTTTCTCTAAAGGAACAGAACTGAAGGATGAATCTATTAAGAGAGAATTTATTAGATTGGCTCCCAGAATGTCTTATGAAGAAAAGGCTGAGAGTTCAAAAGTTCATACAGCTGGATGTTTCAGTTCTGACAGGGTCCTACTCCAGGAGCAGTCTTGGAGACAAATGTTTGCTAATATATCTTGGAATCCTGAGGAAGATGGATTTAATACTGGCCACAACAACTGGGCTAACTAGATAGAGTGAAGGCAAGCAGCAAGAGCAAAGTTTCCTTCTTCCAAGTCCTTTTTTTTTTTTTTTAATCTCAGCTGCTATCAGGAGATGTATGAATGTATGATCCAGATTTAAGGTATGTTTTTCTGCTTCAAATAATGTGACTAAGAAAATCCCTCACAAGAGTGTCTAGCACTTGGGGTTTAGGTGCTTCTAAATGTGGTCAAGTTGACAACCATGATTAGCCATCACAAGTATCATTATACATAGATAAGCACAATTATACAGACTCGATTGTTTAACCTTATCTGGTCATTTTCATTTGTGCCTTTATATAATATAGAGATCAGACAGTAAAAGTATAAAACACGGTTCATGAGTTTTGCCATAACCAACATGTTGACAGATTGAAATAGACCTTAGAAAAACAAAAGAAAAATTTGATTATTACTTCTGTCCTTTATCCATAAAAATTTATCATATATCTTTTCTTTAAAAATAATGGGGAATTATTTGTATTTCATGTCAAGTGTTTCTGTGACTAATTCTTTATTTGTCTTCTCAGTGGTCAATTAAAATTATTGACATCTTCATTCTAAGTTATATTTTGTAACAAATATAAATTGTGGGCATATCTGAGATGTAATTTGCAGGTGTATGAAGAAGAATTATTTTTTAAAATTTTATCCTTGAATAATTAAGTCATTACTATTTATTTATTTATTTTTCTAAAGGAACACAAAGAAATTCCTACATAACTCAAAAATATATGGGCAGAAAAAAAGAAATAATTCCAGTCAACTCAGTAAGCAAATGAAGTTTTTGAAGTTATTTACAGGAGCATGGATGACTAAGGGCAGTTACACCACCAGAGTTGTCCCCTGTGCTAAGTGTTGGAAAGTCTTGCCTGCAGCACGGGTTACTTTGTAAAAGTTGTAGGATATCTGAATCTTCTTCGAATCCCCCAAGACAGCGCCCCTTACCAGCAGGAAGTAGTTTGGAAAGAACGACGCCCAAATTCCCAAATATTGTGTATAAATGTTTGTTTTCATTTAATTGGACTTTGTTATATAAAATTAAATAAAAAATACTCTATATGCAAAAAAAAAAAAAAAAAAAAAAGAAAAAAAAAGAAAAAAAAAAGTTGTAGCACTGCAGAATCTCTTAGTTGACATACAGGCACCTGCACTACTAAAGAACACCCCACTCATGTCAGCAATGCACTTTTTATATAACTTGGGGGTGGGGAGGGTCTTTGGATCTCATGAGGCCCACGAGCCCTGTGATCCTTGTGGGTCTCATAACATGAGCCTCCTTGATTCCCCCATGAGAGGATGTTAACAAATTTCATCTCTTCAATGTTCCCTTCAGGTCATCACAGCTACTCTGATCTACAGTCATGGTCATGCAGCCCAGAGGAAACAACTATATAAGACTCATAGTATCTATTCTTCTTCCTTTTGTAATTTAAATGTCAGTGTTAGAATACTTTCTATTTTACTTGCTATAAAATATTTTTTAGCAATCTTGAGGTGATTTGGGCACCTTGCCATCACTGGGCAGCTTTCAGAACACTATACTCTCCCCTCTCTGCCTTGGGGGCTTTTCCTACTAGTAGTTTAGTCTTCTTAGAGTAGCTGAAGTCAGGAAATGTACTAACTATTATATAACAGAGCATCAAGAGGTCAGGTACATTTCCAGGATGCTTGACTCAGGCCCCTCTATGTCATCAAGACATGGTTCTTCCCGGCTCTTATGTTTGAAGCCCTTATTTTAGCTTTCTCTGAAGTTCTGGGAAACTGTCTACAGCTCTACCAGGTATCACTTCTGAACTTGGAAATGTTATGGCATAAGAGATGAGTGACTTTTCACATGGGTCTCTCCCACGTGAAGGACTCTTGCTTAGAAACCAGACTCTTTCTTGTCTTATTGGCAGGATGAAGCAAACTCCTCAGTCCTGAATTAGTGCTTGGCAAGGTTGTGCTTAGAACAGTCAGTCCTGCTATTTAGGCAGATGGTGGGGTAAGTGTCCACTGAGGCACATGGATGACTGTGGGAAAGCTGTGGTAGGAAAGAAAAAACAGAAGAACTGTAAGTAAATAGGAGAGCATATGTCAGGTCCACTATTAAAATAATAAATTTATTCTGTTAGCTCTCAGACTTTTACATGGAACTCAATGTTAAAATTAGGGCTTTAAAATATATTTTAATAAAGATTTTGAGGTAATTCTGGTTATATGGTTTGAAAGAAATTTCAGAGGTGAGAAAACAAAATGTTAATTGGCCACCCAAAGTATTATTGTACAGTGAAATCATGGGGCTGAAGCACTCAAATAAATTATTGGTGCTTTCATTTTATAAGTAAGTGTTCACATGTAATTGTAGTAAAAAATTAGGTGGCCATATTAATAGTGTGCCAACATGTGTTACAGATCATTAATATTCTTGGAAGATAACTAGAATATTGCTTAGGAAATACATGGTTTACCATCTGAAGGGAAGGATGTTAACCATAAAGAGTAGATAAGTCAAGGAAATCCCTGTGTCTCTTTTCCCTTCCTTTCTTTTTCCTTCTTGACACAAGTATAGATGATATAAATATAGATACATGTAGCCATTCCTTTGACTTGGAAATAATGTAAAGCCTTTAATATCACATTTTAAGGAAGATAAAATGACAGAGGAAAATATATAATGAAGTATTAATTTAAAAAAGACACAGACAACTGCTATTATAATTTTGTCAATGAACCCATTAGAAAAACAGGCAGTCTCAACTTTGTTCTCTGTGCAACTTCAGTGTCTCAAAATTTCAACAGTTAACATAGACGATATTGATAGCATGTGTTTAATGTCATCACCTTTACATGTTTGCAGCCCATTTCTTAAATGCTTGACTGGCTTTGATGAATCACATGTGAGAGGTATGGAACCTGCCATGCCTGAGTAGATGCTGAAGAAGTCTTGTGAGCATCCAGTCACTGCACCCCTCCTCCTGCTCAGTTGCACATGTCCAAAGAGGTACCATTCATCATTGTGGATCCCCATACTAACAACTCATATGGAGAGCATGTGAAAGTAGCCAGGAAATAAGCCTCACTGTTGGAGCCCATTGACATTTTGGAGTTGTTTATTACCTGATTCTGACCTAGCAATAGCTGTTTAAGAGAAAATTTCATGTGTTTTGTGTTTCAACTCATAAAATTAATAAACATATGAAAATCATTCTAAAATATAAACTTTATTGGCAGTCATATCACAAATGCTTTCAGGAGAAGAAGCACAGATACATTCATACAAATGCACATGTATATTCACACATACATTTGCACACTCAGTCATATGAAATATGCATACATATATTCATACATACATGAACTCTCACTTGAACACACATACACATTAAAATGTTTACACACGTGTACTCACATGTACACACATTCAGATTCACATGCACACACACGCACACACACACACACACACACACACACAGACACACACACGTACGTTTAGGGGACTAAAAGAAAGAAGGTTTAGCTAGGTGTGGTAACATAGGCCTGTAATCCCAGTACTGGTGCAAACTCAGTACTTTAATACCTCATCAGTTACACAGAGAGTTCTGGGCAAGCCTCAACCCCATGCGATCCTGAAGAGGGTGGAAAGAGGGATTTATGATGTTTGAATTTTCCTCTTTTGTTGAACTAGTCTATTCCAATTTTTTTTTGTTCATTTCTTTATGAATGTTCCTGACTCTAAAGCCTAATAATAGGTAAATGAACAAAATACTCAGATCACTGCTAGGATTGGCTCTTCATACTTTATTTCACCTTATGCCTCTCAAAGGCATCTAATAATACACCGATGATGAAATAAAATGGACTTCCTTGGTCATTCTCTGTCATCTCTACAGTGTACATCTTGTGTTTATGGGGCTTTTCCCTATTGGTCCAAGTAATGTTGTAATGTTTTATTTTCCTGTCCTATCTGTGTGCTCAGTTGGCAAATCCTAGTTCTTTCTTAAGTATATGTGCACCTATCTTTATCTTTCTGTTCTTCCATCTTTTCCATAATGGCTTCTCTGCCATACATATCCACTCCCTTCAGAGATGTGTGGAGAAATGAACTATGTGTGTATGAGTCTCTTTCATTTGCTGAATATAAACAATGGCCTGGTTGTAGGCACATAAATCATTTAGAAGATTGTCTTGTAGATCAGTGTAACATTTCACTATGGGAGTTAAACTTGTCTTTATTAATTAGTGAAAACTATTCTCACTGATGAAATTATCCTAAACCGGGTTCCATGACAATTTCAATATCCAATCTTGCCTTCTGAGACCATTTCTGGTATAATATATGATCACTATTCTTTGTGAAAACACACACACACACACACACACACACACACACACACACACACTCCAAAACAAGAAATACTACTGATCTTGGCAAGATGTAGTAAGTTATGTAATAGCGCAGGATTCCAAATATGAGTTCATAGATTGTTATGTTAGTGTAGCACAAGTGCCAAAATCTAAGCTAAAAATTTCATAGTGCCTGTAGCAACAATGCATGTACCCTAGCTATTTTTTTGGTGCAGAGGAAGGGGAGCTACTGTAGAGCTCTGCTACATTATCCAGTTTTTCTATTGGAATAGAATTCCTCTGCCATGTTAAGAATTTTGCAAATATAATTCTTACACCTTGTCAGAAAAATTCACTTTCCCCTTAAAATCATTCTTTGCAATTATCCACCTACACCTACAATGCTGTCCTACAGAGATAAAATGTGTTGTGCTTTTGAAGACACTCCCACTATCAGAAGAAACGATTTTAGAACTTAGCTTGGGTGACTTATTCCAATGACTAAATCCCCCCAGGAAATTATTTCCCATCTAACCTGAATATTTCATAATATGCTTGAATGTTTTCCTTTAGCTCTTTCCTCATTGAAAATGCCCCAGAAATGGCTCTGGTTAGTACAAAATCATTTTAAAATTTCTTTAACTCTGGTTCCTTTGACAGAAGCAAATTGTAAATTAGTTTTAGGTTGTCTAATTAAATCCCTGTTAAGGAACCTATTCAAACTCCAATTAAAAATGTTATATCACTTCAGTCTTCTTAATTTACCATATTGTAGTTTACAATATTCAATACTGTTTGCATTTAAATGTAGATCATCATAAAACATATGCACTTCAATAGACAAAAAGTGCTTTTTTTTTTTTTTTAAAAAAAGCAGGACTTCCATCAAATTTGCACTAATAACTGTCAAAACAAGACAACAACAAAAGACCACCTAATGTTTTTCTTTCTGTTATTTTTTTTTCTTCAACTTCCTGGCTTTTGTGGCTGGTCTTGCAGGCAGGATTATCACCATCTAACATAAATAAGAGATTAACTTCACAGTCTTCATGGTCTCTCTCCATTCACCATAAAACTCCTTGACCTACTCATGTCCAGTAGGGTCAGCATTTTCTTTGGCCAGCTTGGGTCTTTGGCTTTGGTACTGTGGGGCTCACGCCATGGAATACTGTCAGCATAAGGGATATCCTTTGGAAAACAAGGAAAAACTCACTCTGTCTTTTTTTTTTGTGTGTGTGTGCATACAAAAGTGGGGAAATTCGTTTTTCAATTCATTAATGTCAAAGATTGTAAAGAAGTTTTGAAGGACAAAGAAAGGCCTGCTAATTAACTATTGTGCTGTAATCACCATCAAGATTTACTAAGTTCTTTCTGTGCCAGGTAGCACATGGACTTCACAAAAGACAATTTCTGCTGACAAACTTGCTGCCAGCCCTGTGTGTTAGGCCTCAAATGCTTGACTCTTTGTGCCAAAGACTACTGATTAATTAGGAAAATTCACGGAGCGTTTGTGAAAATAACTTTACAAGTCATTTGAGTACAACGTAGTGTTTTCCTGCCGGGTTTCCAGTAAACAAAAGGATATTAGTTGATTGTTGCAGGGGCCTTGATTATAACCTTTTGGCTCTAAGTAATGAGCTGGGTCTTAATTCCAATTAATGGCTTGGAATTCCAGAGCCACTGAGTTCGTTTAGGGAAGCAGAGGAAGTAAACACACGAAAAACAGGGCAAGGTCCCATTGAACCCCAATGAGCTTCCTCTTCCCAGCATCAATTTATAGGCAGATTAAACCTGCAGATACTTCTCAGGGCACACAGATACACTGAATGATTTTTAGCTGTCCTGTGCTGCCTCAGTCCAGAATCTGGTTTTGTGTGAGTTCAGCTGAACAGATGAGAACAGTGTTGAGAGAACTCGGCCTGAACAGTAGTAGGGTTCTTGAGAAGTGGCTCCAGACGGATGTTTTTAGTTACAGTTTTAACTGGACATAATGGCTTCCCCACGGGAAAGCTCCTGGGTCCATAAAGCTGCCCCACTGCTCCCTTACAGGAAAGGGGCTGTTTATTACCACGGCCCATGCCACCTGCCTTGCTATCAAGTGTACATTTGTTCTCTTGGGAACAATAGGGTGGGGTGCTTACTAGAAACAGGGCTGGGAGCCAACAGTATTCCACTTCTAAATTCTGGCTGACTCCTTCAGTGACCTCTGTCTAGTCCCCTCAATAAAGCTGAACACTGCTTATTTAAAACCAAAGCCCAGATACACAGTGCCTTGGGAAATAACCACTCTTCATTGGGATTTCTTTGGCAAAGAAATAATTCAAAATTATCCTTGTCATCGACAAATATTTATTAGGCATCTTCTATTAACATGCAATGAAGGAGTCAAAGGCATATAGCATGTGTGAATTTAAAATAGGAGACATTTAAAAGAAAAATAAGTTATGTAAATTCAGGTACTGTCTATCAAGATCTTTATAAAAGGAGAATTAGGCCTGTAGAAATTGGTTACTCTGTATTTTTTATGTAGACAGTATTAATTTTAAAGATATATATTGTCAAAACAGGGTACATGTTTTCCCCATAAAGAAGGTCAATGCTAATATGCAAAATAAATTCCATTTTGCTTTTGTTATTAGACCATAATTAAAAGAGAAGAAAAAGATTATATCTTTGGCATTCTGTGTTTGCACAATTAGAGTAAACTGAATAAAATGTCAAGACATTTTCTGTGCCCTCTACAGTGGGTGACATCTCCTGAGTATGATAACACTCCCTTAACAGCCCAGGAGGCAGAACATCCCTATCAGCAGAATCTACTGGCAGATGCCCAGCTTGAATATTTTTGTACCATCCTTGTTTTCTAAGGTTGGCAGAAAGGAAAAAAAAGTCCTAGAAATTAGAGATGTCAAAAGGATGGCTGTTCAGAAGTGGAAGGCAGGAGAAAAGAAATGTTTTTTCCATTTGATGAAGCATTGGAAGAAATTCTGTGGACACTGAGCTCTCCAATATTTTAATAACACAATAACTAATGAAGCAAGTCTCCTGGCTTCTTAAAGCTCAAAGTACCCAGCTTAGTGATACTACAAAGACAACAGCAGCCACAGCAAAACAGATTGAAAGTCTCAACTAAGTTCTACTTAGAAAAATTGTTAGTATAGAAGCTGAGTTAATATTGCACTCAGATTCTACTAGGGGTGCTCTGGACAGCACCCTCAGGAGTCACTCTTCCACTTGCGATTGTAGGTAGATTTTTCAAATTTTCACTGAAGTAATTAGCTAGAGTTGAAGAGGCAAGAGAACACAGGATTGGAAGGCTAAACAGAAGAGAATACAGTTGAAATATTTTCTGTGTAGAACCTGCATTTTCACCATCTCAGGTCTACAGTCTATCTATAACTAGTCTACCAAAAGTAGTTAACACACACACACACACACACACACACACACACACACACACACACACACACACACACACCCTGACTGTTCAGGAACTTGCTTTGTAGACCAGGCTGACTTCTAATTCACAGGAATTCACCTGCCTTTATCTCCTGAGTGCTGAAATTAAAGGGGTGCACCACCACAATTATATTCTTAAAGACAGTGTCAGACAGTACAACCAAGAGTCAGGTCATGAGTAGACCTGGAAGCCTAGTGAAGCTTTTCCAGTACTATTTTAGGCATGCCTAGACATGGAGATATTTTGTTTATGATTTATTAAAACTTGACTGATGATTCAGAAAGAAAAGTCAGCTACAAATGATAGAATCCAGCCACATACCTTTAATCCCAGTAGCAGAAGCTAGGAGGTAGTGGTTTACACCTTTAATCCTAGCTCTCAGAATTAAGAGACAGACAGATCTCTGTGAGTTCAGGGCCACCCAGATATGTACAAGAGTGAATCAGTTTAAAAAAGAAGTATAGCTCTCACTTTAATCCCAACATTAGGGAAGTATGTAAGATAGAAGCAAGGTCTCAGAGAGGCATTAGTTCACCAGCCATGCTGAGGAAAGGTTACAGTCAGATGCTTGGTGAGAGTTTATGGAAATAGAACCAGCCCATTCAGCCTAAGGTAGAGGTAATAAACTAGTGGCTAGCTGCTTTCCTTTTCTGATATCCGGCTTGAAGCTTAAACCCCAATATCAGTCTCTGGATCATTTATTTATTTATGTTACACTTATTATGTTAACCAAGAAAGCCTTTTTAGCTCTGCTATAGGCAGGCAAGGCTTTCTTTTCAAAAGTTTGCTCATCAAGGCATTGGCCACAGATATCAAATACCCTTCAGCTTGCTTTGGATGCATCAGTTGGCTTGCTCTGTTGTAATAATATACCACATACATGTAGACTTCATGGAAAATTTTTATATTTTCTAATTAAACTGTCAATCCAAGATCATTGTTACAGCAGGGTTGGGAAATCCCATTTTTCTGGTTTATAGGCAGACATTGTCTTATAGTGTTTGCACATAAATTTTTCTTTGTGTGTGCTCTGAAAGTTGCCATGTGGGTATTTGATATCTCTTCCTTTTATAAAGAAGCCAACAGTCCTATTGGATTAGGATCCTAACCTATGACATTCTTTAAAAATCTTTTTCATTACTTTTGAGAATGTTGTACATGTATACAATGCAATATTATCATGTATCCCTTTCAACTCCCACCATGTCTTTCCCAATGTTTTTTATCACTGATCATCTTCTTCCATCCTTCCTTCCTTCCTTTTCCTTTCTCCTTCTTTCCCCTTCCTTCTTTATTTTTTCTCTCCCTCCGTCCCTCTTTCCCTCCCTCCCTCCCTTCCTCCCTCCCTCCCTCCCTCCCTCCCTTCCTTTCTTTCTTGGATAACCCGCTAAGTTCACTTAATATTGTCTTTTAGTGTATGGGTATGGGACTATTCACTGGAGCATGGGAAACCTATCAGTGGCCACATTCTCAATAAAGCATGATTCTTCCTCCCACAGTAACTTCCCACTGTCAATAGGTCCTTAGTTTGAGGATAAATCTGGAAATTATCTTCCACATCTATCCTGGGATTCTTGTATGTTTGTGTGTGCATAATAATTCATGATTGTGATAAGCATATCATGTCCAGAAGGTAGAATTTCACAACATTCCTTATGATCCTGTGACTCTCAGTCTTTTACCTTCTCTTTGATGTCCTCTGAGTCTCTTGGTGCTGGTGGGGTTCATATAGCTGTGTTATTTAGTTAGGGTTGAGATGAATGTTCAGTTTCTAACTCTCAGGACTTTGATCAGTTATACATCTCTCCATTGAGTGCTGCATACTGCAAAAAGAAATTTTTCTGAATAACATTGAGAGTAGCTTAGGTTTATGTGTATAAATATGACTATTTCGAAGACAATGAGCAGTATTGCCATTCAGCAAAGTAGCTACTAGGTTCTATCCTAGTACCTACAACTCTGAGCCAAAGGCTTTTGACCTTGACTATAGGACTAAGAATGAAACTCTCTCCTGCAGAACAGCCTCCAACCACCCAGAAAGCAGTATTTTATTGCAACAGTGCACAGCAGATGTGCCAGTATCACACCAGTAAGCCCCTTTATGTTGGAGAGCATGGTACTGCAGAACGCTGGGCCCAGTGCTGGGTAAGACTACTGATGTGTTTTCCCTCCCAGCAACTTCCATATACTTTCTGGCACTATGAAAGCAAGTTCCAGAGAGGAAGTTTGGTTTCTTTATGTCTTACAGTCAAAGTTTGTTGTGTTTTCAGTAATAAGGTCTTACCATGGTGGAAAAACAATGGCAAAAATAAAACCCTATGTTGTTTTGGAAACCATGAGGGATTACCTGATAAATAACTCATAGAGAAGTATCACATGAATTGCACTGAGATTTTAATGCAATAAACCATGCCTCTGGGACTTGCAACATCCACACATGCAGGATAATTCTATTCCAACCTTTTTAAAAACCATATTTTGAAATTAGCTTACTAACAAATGAGTTTCCATAAGACTTTTTCCTTAGTTTTGGTTAACCTACTATCTTACTCTTGTGAAGAGGTACCATGGCCAATGAAATTCTTATAAAAGAAAACATTTAACTGAGAGAATGTTTTACTTTTCAATTTTAGAGGCCTAACCTGTGATCATCATATCAGGAAGCAGACAGATATGACACTGGATCATAGTGAGCTTTATATCCTGATCCAAAGCATCAGGCAGAGAGAGAGGGGGGCCTGGAGTGGGGGTTTTGAAAAGTCCACTGCTAATGATATACCTACTCCAAAAGGGCCACATCTTCTAGTCCTTCCCAAACAGTTGGACTAAGTCCCAACAACTTGGACTAAGCATTCAAACATATGAGCCTATAAGAACACTCTACTCCCTGCTACTCATAGGAAAAATGCATTACATTCAACCTTCAAAAGTCCCCACAGTCTTTCACAGTCTGAAGACTATTTAAAGTTCAAAAGTCCAAATTCTCTTCTCAGATTCAAGGCAGTCTTTTAACTGTAACCCACTGTAAAGTAAAAATCAAAAAGCAGACACATACCATTCCAAAATGGAGGGAAGGGAGCATAGTCAGGAAATACTGGACTAAAGCAAGACCAAAACCCAGGAGGGCAAATTCTAAATTATGCAGATCTAAATTATGCAGAGCTGATGTCAAAGTGCTTTGATGACTCTTCCCTTACAAGTTTGCTGACAGCAACACACTGCTCATGTTGTGCCCAAAATTTGAAACGCAAATCACCAAGAGACCCATTCCAATGCAAAAGCAAAGAGTCTTTTATCATTTATTTAATGAGATAACTGTTTTAACTTGGTTCCCTGTCCATGCAACACAGTGGTTGGCTTGAGAAGGACCCAAAGGGGCAATGAGGCAGAGAATTTATTTCTTAGAACAAGAGGAATGTCTAGGGGATGCAACAGTTTCAGGCAACCTGTCCTGTATTGATTGGTCAACTGGTTGCTATGGCCTAGGATGGTTGCTATGCTCTGCTTGCCCGTGTTATGTCACTTTTACTGGAAAGCACATCCAGAGCCTGCCAGCTAACTTTTGATTGGTTCCTTGCCACATGGAGAGTTTCTGATTTCCTAGTGACTAGGGCAGGTCCAGTAAGGCCAGACATGTGCTGAGCCAGAGGACTACATCTTGCTGGGTGTTTTCTATAGCCCGTCATGACTACTAAAGCAGGGGTGGTGAGGGTCTGGTCCCTTCATTTCTCTCTTGGGCTAGTTCCACATCTATTAGCCACTGAACTTGTCAGGAGATGGCTCTGACGTCTCCAACATTGTGGGGTTTTTTAACACAATCCAGCCTTCACTTTCACTGCTTCACACAATGGCCTCTCTGGGTCTCCATTCAGGGATTCCTCAGTGACTTCCTTAACCACAGAAGAAGATTCCATAACCCCTTTTCTATATCCCATTTTACTCTAAATTCAGACTCATTGTTTTTGAAGCTGCCAAGTTCTGCTTGCTGGGGCTGAAAATAGGGGGTCAGGACCCCCTCTTTTAATTACATTTGCATAAGTTCTAAGTTGACAATGGATTAATTTGTTGCTTCACTTATCTTTAATTCATTTTCACAGTGTGGAGTCAAAGATGGATGTTGTTTTGCTCTGAGGGTACTACTCCCTTTATTCCATTTTGATTCAGGCTTTTCTTTAAACTTTTTGTCTCAATGAGCACCAGACCTTGTCTCCAACATTAAATTTCCTGGTGCACTTTTCCTCCCCAAATTGTACGTTTTGTATTTCTCTTTGCCTCACTTGCTCCTTTTCATTGTAGATCTGCATAAGCATGATCACTAAAAACCATGTGACACAATCAATACTAGGGTGCCTTGAACTCTCCTTTGTTACCATTAACCTAAAACTCTTTAATTTAGCTCAGACAGATTTTTAGGACAAAGGCAAATAGCACTCACATTCTTTGGCAAAAGAGCACCAGAATGGTCTCTAAGCCCATAAAACACACACACACACACACACACACACACACACACACACACACACACATATATATATATATATATATATATATGTATATATATTTCTGTCTAAAGCCACTTGATCTGGGCTTCCACAGTCCATATCATTCTCAGCACTGTTGACTTCCATGATCATCCTAGGATGGCCCATTAAGACCTGCTTAAAGCATTTGGTCAGTTTTCTAGTTCAAGGACCCAAAGAGCATGGCCAAGTCTATCATAGTAACAGCAATATTCTAGTCCCTGGTAACCAACTTCTGTCTTAGTTACTGTTTTATTGCTATGAAATGACAACATGACTGAGGCAATTCTTATAGAACATTTAGTAGGGAGACTGCTTACAGGTTTAGAGGCTTTTTTCATGATTATTATGGCAAGAAGTAGAGGGGCATGGTACTGGAACAGTAGATGAGAGTTTTGCCTCCTGACCTCAGGTATCAGGGAGAAGGATGGGGTGGGGGGGTTGGGGGGTGGATTAGAGTAGGGTTTCAAAAGCTCAAAGTCTAACATTTGCTCTAACAAGGTCACATTTCCTAATCCCTCCCAAACAGTTCCATTAACTGGTGATCAAACATTCAAACATATGAATTAATGGGGAACAGACTCATTCAAGCTATCCTGCCTACCTTCATATACTTTTGTCTCTTCCATCTCCCTGTACCCTTCCCTGGTTAATATTTTAACTCTCAGTACTTTTTTTCCACAGTCTCTTTTCTCACAAATTCTTTAAAACAGGGAATGAAAATTAAAAACACCCAACTCTACCCAGTCAGAAAGGCCACCATCAGGAATTCAAATAACTAACAATAGATGTTTGTGTGGGTGTGGTTAAAAGGGGGAGGGCAAATACACTGTTGGTTGAAGGGTTAAGTAGTATAACTCCTTTGGAAAGCAATCTGATTTTAAAAATCAAAGAAATAAACACAAAGGTAAACCAGAAATAAAACTGCCACATGAGACAGCTTGATCACTATTGAGCATATAGCCACTGGATTTTATATCCTACTATAGGAACAATTACCCATCCATATTCATTGATGCTCTATTTACAAAAGCTAGAAAATGGACTCAACCTGGATGTCCATCAACAGGTAAATGGGTAAGAAAGATGTGGCACATGTACAATGGACCATTTCTGATCTCTAGAGTAAAATGAGTTTCTGAAATTCACAGGAAAATAATAGAACTGAAGAAGTTGTAGTGAAGTCGCTCAAGCTCAGAAAGACAAAAGCTATATGTTTTCCCTTATGTGTGAATTCCAGACTAAAACCTTTTGTTTTATACACTTAATTTGGAGCACAAATGGAATACAGAAACTTAGGAAGAGACCTAGAGGGTACATTAATAGAAGGGTGATAATAAATTATGGGTTAAATGAAAGTAGCTATGTAGGATACTGGGGATGAAAAGGGTTAAGCAGAGACAGGTGTATGGGAAAAATCAGGAGGTAAAAATGAAGTGTAAGGAGTAGGTTTTTCTGCCCGCCCCTGGCCTAATACTGCCCCTGCAACAGCCGAAAATAATGCAAAGAAACTATGTATTTGATATAATTCTGTTGGCCAGTTACTTGCTTCTTATCGGCTAGCTCTGTCTTTTTTTTTTTTTTTTTTCTTTAGCCGATGTGTGTATTTGTATTTTTTTTTTTTTTTTTTGGTCCCAGTTTATAGGATGCCTTTTTCTTTTTTTATAACCAAGTCCATTTAAATGAAAACAAACATTTATAGACAATATTTGGGAATTTGGGCGTTGTTCTTTCCAAACTACTTCCTGATGGTAAGGGGCACTGTCATGGGGGATTCTAAGAAGATGCAGAAATCCTGGCTGTAGTCTGCAAGGCTGCTTGTCCAGCTGTTTTGAATATAGGATCACCTGGTACTCTGTTTCAGGTGGTCTGGCTTGATCAAACCACATTACCACATTAATCTAGAAGGAATCCACAGCTTTTCATTTTCTGTGAAAACAAAAAATAGAAATCCTTTTTCCCAGTAACTTGTCCTTGAACTTAAATTTTGGAGTCAAAGCTTTTTTTGCTGTTGTTTATTTTATTATTTTACATGTCGATCCCAGTTATCTCTCCATCCCTCCCTTTTTCCCTCCCTCCGTCCCTCCGTCCCTCCCTCCCTCCCTCCCTCCCTCCCTCCCTCCCTCCCTCCCTCTTTCCTTTCCTCCCTTTTACCCTCTCACATGCACCCTAACCACCCTCCCCTCCCATCACCCCACCCCAATTCCATATGTAGGGCAATGCCATCTAGTTGGGGTCATGTAGATCTGACAGGTCATGTGAAGTAGGGACTAGGGCTTCTCTCCTGTCTCTAGGTTAAGGCAGTTATCCCTCCATGGGGTATGTGTTAGCAAGGTCCTTTTGTGCACCAGGGATACTTCCTGGCTCCACTGTCTGAGGTCCCTTAGACTGCTCAGTCCTTCTGGCTGAGACCCATATTCAGGAGGGCCTGAGTCAGTCCCATGCTGGCTTCCCAGCTATCAGTCTGGGGGCCTGTTAGCTCTTCCTTGTTCAGGTAAGTTGTCTCTATGTGTTTCTGCAGTCTGGTCTTGTCCTCTCCATCGGCATAAACACTTTGACTCAGTGTTTATGTATGGGTGTTTGCTCCTGTTTACAACAGGTATTAGATGAGAGCTCCATGGATAAGTTAGTTGTTGATCTCACTATCCGGGAAGGGCATTTATGGTAGCCTTTCCACGGATGCTCAAATTGTTAGCTGGCAACAGTCTTGTAGTTCTCTAGATCTTTCTTTGTGTTCAATTTTATCTTCAAACAAATATTGGCTTCCTGTTTTATGTTCTCTCTCTCTCTCTCTCTCTCTCTCTCTCTCTCTCTCTCACTCTCTCTCTCTCTCTCTCCTGTCTTCTATTCCTAACCACGCTCAATCTTCCTAGTCGCCTGTGTTTTCCTTTCCTCCCCTTCGTTTTCTCCTACTTCTCTCTCCATTTGCTGTCCCCCCCCACTTCCTCTGTGCTCTGGGAGACTTGTCCCTTCCCGGTTCTGTGAGGAACATTATATGAATCTCTTAGAGAACACCTTGTACCCTAGTTCCTCTGGTGGTGTGAATTATAGGCTGGTGATCCTTTGATCTAGATCTAAAATCCATATATGAGTGAGTACATACTATGTTCCTCTTTTTGTGACTGGGTTACCTCATTCAGGATGGTTTCAAGTGCCATCCACTTGCCTATGAATTTCAAGATACCATTAATTTTTTCTGCAGAGTAGTATTCCATTGTGTAGATGTGCCACATCTTCATTAACCATTCTTCAATTGAGGGGCATCTAGGTTGCTTCCAAATACTTGCTATTACAAATAATGCAGCTATGAACATGGTTGAACACATGTTGCATGGATGTAGATCATTTGCGTATATGCCTGAGGGGGATTTCTAGGTCCTGTGGTAAACTAATTCCCATTTTCCTGAGGAACCGCCATACTGATCTCCAAAATGGCTGTAAGAGTTTGCACTCCCACCAGCAGTGGAGTAGTGTTCCCCTTTCTCCATGTCCTCTCCAGCATGAGTCTGCATTTCCCTGATAGCTAAGGATATTGAGCACTTTCTTAAGTGTCTTTCAGCCTTTTTGATTTCCTCTATTGAGAATTCTTTCTTCAGTTCTGTACGCCATTTTTTAATAGGGTTATTTGGTGTTTTGTTGACTAGTTTCTTGAGTTCTTTGTATATTTTGGAGATCAGCCCTTTGTCAGATATAGGATTGGTGAAAATCTTTTCCCAGTCTGTGGCCTGTAGTTTGGTCTTGTCCACTGTGTCCTTTGCCTTACAGAAGCTTCTAAGTTTGATGAGGCCCCATTTATTAATTGTTGCTCTCAGTGTCTGTGCCTTTGGAGTTATATTTAGGAAGGGTGCTCCTATACCAATTTGTTCAAGGGTACCTCCTACTTTCTCTTCCAAGTGGTTCAATGTGACTGGATTGATGTTGAGGTATTTGATCCATTTGGACTTGAGTTTTGTGCATGGCGACAGACATGGTTCTATCTGCAGTCTTCTACACATTCTCATCCAATTGTGCCAGCACCATTTGTTGAAGACGATTTCCTCCCCCCATTGTATTTTTTTAGCTGTTTTTTTGAAAATCAGTTATTCATAGGTGTGTGGGTTAATATCAGGATTTTCAATTTGATTCCAGTGGTCACCTGTCTATTTTTATGCCAATACCAGGCTGATTTTAGAAGTATAGCTCTGTAGTAGAGCTTAAAGTCAGGAATGGTGATGGCTCCTGACGGCCTTTTATTGTATAAGGTTTTTTTTGGCTATCCTGGGTCTTTTGTTTTTCCATATAAAGTTGATTATTATGCTTTCAAGGCCAGTGAAGATTTGGGGTGGGATTTTAATAGGGATTGCATTGAATCTGTAGATTGCTTTTGGCAAGATTGCTGTTTTTACTATGTTTATCCTACCTATCCAAGAGCATGGGAGATCTTTCCATTTTCTGGTATCTTCTTTAATTTCTTTCTTTAGAGCCACAAAGTTCTTATTATATAGGTCTTTTTCTTGTTTGGTAAGCGTTACACCAAGATACTTTATGTTGCTTGTGGCTATTATAAAGGGTGATGTTTCTATGATTTCTTTCTCTGTCTCTTTGTCGTCTGAAAAAAATAGGGCTACTGATTTTTTTGAGTTTATCTTGTATCCTGCTAGTTTGCTGAAGGTGTTTATCAGCTGTAGGAGTTCCCTGGTAGAGTTCATTGGGTCGCTTATGTAAACTATCATATCATCTGCAAATGGAGACAGTTTGACTTCTTCCTTTCCAATTTGGATCCCCTTGATCTCCTTTTGTTGTCTTATAGTTTTAGCTAGAACTTCCAGTATGATATTGAAGAGATATGGAGAGAGAGGGCAGCCTTGTCTTGTTCCTGATTTTAGAGGAATTAGCTTAAGTTTCTCTCTATTCAGTTTGATGTTGGCAGTTCATTTGCTGTATATTGTTCTTATTATGTTTAGGTATGTTCCTGTTATCCCTGATCTCTCCAAGATCTTTATCATGAAAGGGTGTTGAATTTTGTTGAAACCTTTTTCAGCATCAAGGGAAATAATCATACAGTTTTTCTTTTTCAGTTTGTTTATATGGTGGATCTTGTTGATAGATTTTCATATGTTAAACCATCCCTGCATTCCAGGGATGAAGCTTACTTGGTCATGGTGGATGATTTCTCTGATGTATTTTTGAATTCGGTTTGCCATTATTTTATTGAGTATTTTTGCATCAATGTTCATCAGGGATATTGGTCTGTAGTTTTCTTTCTTAGTTGTGTCTTTGTGAGGTTTGGCCTCATGAAAAGGGTTTGGCAATGAACCTTCTGTTTCTATTTTGTGGGATAGTTTGAGGAGTAGTGGTATTAATTCTTCCTTGTATGTCTGTTAGCATTCTGCACTGAATCCATCTGGCCCCGGGCTGTTTTTGTTTGGAAGGCTTTCGATGACTGCTTCTATTTCATTGTGGGTTTTAGGTCTATTTAAGTTGTTTGTCTATTCTTGATTTAATTTTGCTAAGTGACAATTATCCAGAAATTTGTCCATTTCCTTTGAATTTTCAAGTTTTGTGGAATAGAGGTTTTCAAAGTATAACCTGAAAATTGTCTGGATTTTCTCTGTGTCCATTGTTATGTACCCTTTTCGTTTCTGATTTTGTTAATTTGCATGTCCTCTCTCTGCTTTTTCATTAATTTGGATAATGGTTTGTCTATCTTGTTGATTTTCTCAAAAAAAGCCAACTCTTCGTTTCATTGATTTTTTTGTATTGTTTTACTGGTATCTATATTGTTGAATTCAGCCCTCAAGTTGATTATTTCCTGGCATCTACTCCTACAGGGTGAGTTCAATTCTCTCTGTTCTAAGTCTTTCAGTTGTACTGTTAATTCTCTTATGTGACTCTCCTCTGTTTTCTTCATATAGGCACTTAGTGCAATGAACTTCCCTCGTAGCACTGCTTTCAAGGTGTCCCATAAGTTCGGGTATGTTATGTCCTCATTCTCATTGAATATTAGAAAGTCCTTAATTTCTTTATTTCTTCTTCGACCCAGGTGTGGTGTATTTGCACATTGTTCAGTTTCCATGAGTTTGCAGGTTTTCTGTTATTTGTGTTGTTGTTGAATTCCAATTTTAAAGCATGGTGCTGTGATAAGGTACAGGGAACTATTCCTATTCTCTTGTATCTGTTGAGGTTTGTTATGTCACCTAGTATGTGGTCGATTTTAGAGAAGGTTCCATGTGGAGCAGAGAAGAAGGTATATTCTTTTGTCTTTGGATGGAATGTTCTATAGATGTCTGTTAACCCCAGTTGAACCATAACTTCTGTTAATTCTTTTGTTTCTTTGTTGAGTTTCTGATTTGTGGTCCTGTCTAATGTTGAGAGTTGTGTATTGAAGTCTGCCACTATAAGTGTGTGAGGTTTTATATGACCTTTGAGTTTTAGTAGTGTTTCTTTTACGAATGTGGGTGACTTTGTATTAGGGGCATAGGTGTTCAGAATTGAGACTTTGTGTTGATGGATTTCTCCTGTGATGAATACGAAATGACTGTCTTCATCTCTTTTGATTAATTTTGGTTTGAAGTCTAACATGTTAGATATTAGGATAGCCATGCCTGCTTGCTTCTTGGTTCCATTTGATTGGAAAATCTTTTCCCAACCCTTTACCCTGAGGTAATGTCTATATTTGAAGCTTAGATATGTTTCTTGTATGCAGCAGAAGAATGGATTCTGTCTTTGTATCCATTCTGTTAGCCTGTGTCTTTTTATAGATGAGTTAAGACCATTAATGTTGAGGGTGAGTAGGGACCATTGATTGTTGATGCTTGTTTGTTTTAGGTTTGGTGTTGGCAGTGGTATTGTGAATATATTAGTTCTGCTTTACCCTTGGTTTCTGGTATAGTTGGATTATCTGTTGCCTACATTTTTGTGGGGGTAGTTACCTTCCTTGGGTTGGAGTTTTCCTTCCAATACTTTCTGTAGGGCTGGATTTGTAGATATGTATTGGGAAAATCTGGTTTTGTCATTAAATATCTTGTTTTCTCCATCTGTAGTGATTGAGAGTTTTGCTGGATATAGTAGCCTGAGCTGGCATCCGTGGTCTCTTAATACTTGTAGAACATCTATCCAGGATCTTCTGGCCTGGAGGGTTTCCATGGAGAAGTCAGGTGTAATTTTGATAGGTCTGCCTTTATATGTTACCTGTCCTTTTTCCTTCACTGCTCTTAATATTCTTTCTTTATTCTGTATGCTAGGTGTTTTGATTATTATATGTCGAGGGGTCTTTTTTCTTTGGTCCAGCCTATTTGAGGTTCGGTATGCTTCTTGTACTTTCATGGGCATGTCCTTCTTCAGATTTGGAAAGTTTTCCTTGATGATTTTGTTGAATATGTTTTCAGCACCTTTGAGCTGGGCTTCCTCACCTTCCTCTATGCCTATTATTCTTAGGTTTGGCCTTTTCACGGTGTTCCACATTTCCTGGATGTTTTGTGTTAAGGATTTGTTGGATTTATGATTTTTTTGGTCGATGAATCTATTTCTTCTAGTTTATCTTCTGCGCATGAGATTCTCTCTTCCATCTCTTGAATTCTGTTGTTTATGCTTGTGCCTGGAGTTCCTGATTTTTTGCCCAGTTTTTCTATTTCTAGCATTCCTTTGGTTTGTGTTGCCTTTATTTTCTCTGTTTCATTTTTCAAGTCTTGAACTATTTCCTTCACCTGCTCAATTGGTTTTTCTTGCCTTTCTGTACTTTTTTTACTTTCCTTAAGGAATTTGTTCATTTCTTCCACTTTTTTGTTTGTTTTTTTCCTCCACTTCTTTAAGGGATTTTCTCACATCTTCTTTGAGGGCCTCTATCATTTTTATGATTGTAATTTTTAAGTCGTTCTCTACTGCTTCCTCTGCTTTGTTGTTGTGTTCTGTTCTAGTTGGTGTAGATTCCCTAGAGTCTGGTGGTGTCATGCTTGCCTTTCTGTTGTTAGGTATTTTCTTGTATTGCCTTCTTCCCATAGTTTCTTCCAGTAGGTGTTGGTGGGGACTCCCCCTCTCTCTATGGTACTTCCCCGGTGGGCTTATGTGGGTCAGAGTTTCAATATCTGTAGCTCTGGGTGGTCCAAGCTTTATAGGAGGTCTCTCTGTAGACAGGGACCCAGGGATGGGATCAGGGATGAAGATCCAGTAGAAGATGCCTGCAGAAACTCAGAGTGGTCCCACAGAGATAGGCGGGTCTCTGGGAGGGACCTGGGACTCCAGCAGAGGACTGGAGGTAGGGTTCAGAGACCAAGCAGTTGAGAATTATGGGTGGTCCAGCATGGATAGACAGGTCTCCTTTGTTCAGAGTTGCTCCGAGAAGTCCCTGAAATAGGGTGGACTGTTGGCTCCACCCTCTGTCCCTGTGCTCAATCAGAGCAGCGGGACAGTGGGCAGGGTAGGGCACAGGGTGGGGGGGCAGGCTCACAGTGGGGATAGGTGGGGGTGTTTCAGAGCTCCAAGGGTGCTCTCGATGGGGACAGGACACAGGAGCAGGGAGTTCTGGGTGTGGGGGAGGTTGTAGGGGCGAGGCCACCCCAATTGGGCCCAGACTCACCTCTAGCTAATGGCTGGTGGAAGAGGACAAAGGCTGAGCTGGTACTTGAGACGTTTGTGCAAGATAGTCTGATCTCACTGGAAACTGGCATTCTCCAGCTGAGGCCTCTTTCTTTGGCAGAGGCCCTGCTTTGGGGGTTAAGGATCGTGCCAGCGGGCCGGCTACCTCTATCTTAATTATCAATCCATTTCTGTTAATTTATGTATTTCCACATTATCTTACTGGAGAGCCAGCTGGCGTCCTGCTCTCTCCAGACTCTCCATCTTGACTCCTCCTTACTATTTTCTCTTTCCTCCATGTCTCCTAGTCCCTCCTATCTTCCTTTCCTATTGGACAACCGTACTTTATTCATTAACCAGTATGAGAAATATATTTACAGAATGACATCTCCCATCAATGAAGACTACCCTAAAGCATAAAAAGTTACATATGAAAAGTCACATGTAAACCTCATGCCTCACAACACAACTTCAAAAAATATGTGGAGGGGTGGTAGAATCTCTGAATTTATTAATCATCTTTTTTAAGGCCTTATATAGAGGCATTGGTAGTTGAAGCTTCAAAATAAGGATGTTAGGAGAGAGGGATAACGTTTGTTCACTGAAAATGACAAATATTGATTAGTAAATTTTGGTTATAAATGTCTGGCCCATAAGGCATACCCAACAAAGGAAGTTAATATTATTTGTTGCGATTGCTGTAATGATAAAAAAAAAAACATTTAACTAAATAAATATTGGAATAAATAAAAACTACATAAGGAACTAGAAACTTTCCAGAATTCTATGTTAAATGTTTTTGTATTCTTCAAACATGAAAGAGCTAAACCTTAGGCTCATACATGGCCAGTGCTCATATGATGTTGATTCCCATGTGCCCCCAGGTGGCTATACTGTGAGCAGTGAACCACCTGACCCACATATCTTTGGTTTTGGTGTCAAAATCACCTTGGTTATATCTTAAGAGCATTTGAACCACACTTGAGTCAAAAACAGAGCCAACCACTGAGCATGTTGAAGAACTTGGTCATAAAAAGGAGTTAGGTTTTCATTGCTATAAACCTTCAGTGTTTTGACCACATTAGCTTCAGAGTACATTTTGGACATTGTGGCGAAAACAGTAGATTTTCTCATGGTTATTTTCTAATTACTACTCCCCACACAGCATTTGACATTTATAAGTAATTCAGTTCTTCCTTAAACTTGAGTTTATGGATTTTTCTAGGATTGGCATTGCCCTTGCTTCTTGGAACAACATTATGTTACTGTATTTAAAGATGAGCATGACATTGTAGATTCTGAAACGGAAACATGATTCAGTTGGAAAAATCAGGAGGCTGACATTCAAATGTCAATGGATTTCCCTACTCATTTTTTTCCCATTGTGAGACTAATTAAAACTCCAGGTTGCTATACCATAAAGCAACATCAATCTAATTTTCATCATACATATTGTTAAAAAGTGCTTTAGTTTTAAGGTGATTTGCCTCCTGATGACTTCATTCGTGCAGGTGTCTTTGAAAATTATGTGATTCAAATACATTTCTCTAATGATCCTTCTTATAGCTATGTAAAACTCCAGTTGGAGGGGGTCTATCACCCTCTTTTGACATCTGAAGACACAAGGTGTTTATGTGGTATACATACCCATGCAGGCAAAAACACTCATTCATATATATATATATATATATATATATATATATATATATATATAATCTAAAAGAATCATTAAAATTCAAGTTCAAGAGATTTGGAAGTAATTTCCTATTGCTGAAGATGTAGCACACTTAAGGGCACAGAACTTGGAAGACTCAAGCTGAATCTAATTTGAAAGACTTTCTTGTGGTCTAGCTTTAAAAATAAGTTTGAGAGGAGAAGATGAAAACCTTGTATTAGGTAATGGATAGCAGTTTAATTACATAAGACAGAAATATTTTCATTTCTGAGTTGGTATTACAAATAGCTGTATTCATTTTCCCCCTCAAGATAAAGTTTTATTTCACAATAGTCTTTCCAAATGGCATCATTATTTTAATGTGCAATGGAATGTTATTTGAACACTTACTTTTTCCTTCTGTTAAAGGTTAAAGGTTGCATCTGAATTTTTGGGTTTCACACTCAAGGAAATTACTTTCTAAAAGGAGAAAAATAATCATCAGAACCTTTGGAAATATATGCAGTGAAATTTTGGCTGGTCATTTTTTGAGAGACCAGGAAGAAAAGTGCTGTCAGCTGTACCACTAAATTTGGAAGTGCAATGTTGTGCCAGTGGGTATTTTAGCAAGGCTGATGCTATACTTGGGAATTTGTCAAGTACATCAATAATATTTCAAAGCACATGTTGATGTGTGCAAAGTAGATACAGAAATTTTTCTTCACTCTCACAATAAGAAATCCCACTTTTAAAAGTGTCCTTGGGTGGCTTCCTTCACTCTTTTCTATTTTTTATGGTACTTATTAATGGAATACCTAAGCTTATTTGAAGAGTCATAGCTTGGCTAACAATATGAGATTTTATTTGCCCCAGGAACTTTGGGGTGTGTTTAGAAGAATAGAAAAATACATTGCTTAATCTGGTCACTTTGGCAGCTAAATCTTGTTGGAAAATATTAAAGTGCATTCTCCAACTGATTTTCTTAAAAAACTCAACCTCTTTCTTCACCTGCCGTGACCCTTCCAGAGCCTTTCTTGAAAAGAAGGGCTAATTTGTAAGTATAATTGATAGGTGATTATGCCTACCATGAAGTTACACCCACCAAAAACAAAGTATTTTTTCTGTGTAGACTCAAAAGTATGGAGTTCAGGAGGAGCTGAACAAAACAGTAAGGACTGTTTGGAAAGTTCTTACAGTAAAGCAAAGAGTCTTGGCTAGATTAAGTCAGATCTTGTCACATGTATCTTTTGAAAATTATACTTTTTTCCAAATATTTTTTTATTGTTGTATTGACAAATGATGTATATTTGCTTACAATTAGAGTCTGATGTTCAGACTTGAATAACTGAAAGGAGAAGTGAGGTAAACCAGTTGCTTCCCATAAATCTAGAATTTAGTGTTTGGAAAGGGTTGCTTCTTAAGAAAAGTCATTTGTTCTCTTGATTATCCAGATTATTTATCTGAAACCACAGACAGAGACTGGATTGAGGATGCTTTAAATATGCTTTCATGCATATTAGCTGAGAAATTCTGACATGCTCATTTTGGAAGAAAC
This sequence comes from Phodopus roborovskii, assembly GCF_943737965.1. Classification (NCBI taxonomy): domain Eukaryota; kingdom Metazoa; phylum Chordata; class Mammalia; order Rodentia; family Cricetidae; genus Phodopus; species Phodopus roborovskii. The sequence goes on from NW_026126409.1 coordinate 4,750,110, forward strand.
AAGCAAAGTCAGGGTTCCTGGTGGTCAAGGCAAGAAGGGGCAGAGACTGTCAGCAATACAACAGTACCTTCAATTGACTTTTCACAAATATTGGCAATTAACATTAACCAGATCTGTTATAGCACATTAAACCTCACAACAATTCCATGTTGGTTATCATCCTAATTTCACAGAGAAGTTGAATAACTTGCGCGTAGTTATGCAGGAGTTGCAGGGCTCAGAAATCAAAACACAAGAAGCCTAGTATGTAAGTCCAAGTTCTTCTCTGCAGCCCACATCATTCTCTCTCTAGAATTGGTTGACTTTGATTAATGTCTTTTATGTTTTAACATATCTCAGAATAGGGTAAGATGCTTTACATGTGTTTATTTAATTGTGACACCTTTTAACTAACAGTATGATCTATTTATGCTTTTATAGAATCTAAGCAAATTAACTCTAACCCTTAGCTTATATCATGTTATTATCATTCATCTTTGTAGAGACCCATTTTTAACTTAATTAGTTTAAAATTATTTATTACTAATTAGGGATCTATCTTCTGAAGAATTAGTTGCTTGTAGACTTCCTGTATATTTATCATCTACTAATATTCTTGATGATAAATTCTAAGAGCAACTTCAATTATAACATTCTATGAAATATTTACTGATATGTTTTAAGTCTTTGTTTTTCAAGTGTAAGTAGTACAATACTTCTAGTACTGTATATGTAGTTGTACTTCATTGATTGTCACATCTGAAACCTACTTAATTCTAAATGCACTAAAATTGAGTGTGGAGATATAGCTCAGTTAGTTGAGTACTTGCACTGCATGCACAAAGTCCTAGGTGAATTCCAGGACTATCTTAACTGGAGTGATAGTCCCAGCTCTGAGGAGAGGGAGCCAGCAGGTTCAGAAGCTCAAGTCTGTTACTACATGGGACATCTCAAAACAAATTGGGATTTATGAGACCCTGGTTCACAAATACATGAATTAGCTAACTGATTAAAATTTATCCATTCCATTTTTTGATGGATTTTGAATTGTTTCCAGGTCTTACTGTTTTAGTGAAAAGATGTGTATATTATTTTCACATATTTTCACATGTCCCAATAGTAGAATGCAGGTCAGGACATATACATAATAAAACATTTAAGATCATAACAGATTATTTTTTAAAGCAGTGGTATTAATTTGTAGCAATAGTTATAACATATGTAATATAATAGTAGTGGATAAATAATGTCATTAATTTACTTTTCCCTAGCATTTTTATTCTTAATTTTTTGCAGAATTAAAAATATTAGAAAAATTAATTTACTTAAAATAAAAATGGGAAAAGATTCAAAACTAGAGTACTGTTCCCATAAATATATCTAATGTGAATTCAGAGTACCAGAAATCATATACTGTCCCCAAAAGGCCATGTCTCTACAACATAGGAACTGTAATCATCAACATATACTCTGAAATGAAGGGAATGGGTAGAAGCCAGTGAGAAGAAGCCCTGGCAAGGACACAATGTAAGCAGGAGCTTTAGGCATCAGTCTCTGGCTAGATTGAAAGAGGACAGATATCTAGTCAAATATCTTGGCTCGGTGTGTGGGGGGTATGGAGGATAGAGAAGAAAACTGGCAGGATTCAGGGGGAAGCATTGCTGCAACCTCCAAAGTCAGTCTCAACTTCTCACTCCCAGGAGCCTGTGCTCCCACACTTAAGCATGGTCTCCTCAGGACGATTTGCTGTTTGGCCGTGAAGTGACAATACAGGAAACCTACAAGAATCCAATATGTCCAACAACTTTTGCATGTGCTGCTTTTTGAAGGATCCTTGTTACTACCTTTTTTAGGTTTAAGGTCACTGGGACAGACATCACCAATGTAGTACTGCTTTAGCATTCCCCTGGCATCAGGGGAGTGGCCAACATCTTCAATGCTTTCAGTTGCATCAGCACCAGCTTGTTCCAGCAGAACCTCTTCCCCTCCAGGATGCTCGCTGAGGAAGCAGGTGATATCGTAGACTAGGGTGATATCATGGATTTGCCCGTGGCTCACCATCCACTTCTCCTGCGCAGAGTTTCGCTTCGCCACCTCCACCAGCAGGTAGTAGGTGATGGAAGGGTAGCAGCCCTAGCCATTCCCGCTGCTGCAGCTGGCCTCTGGGGTCACCATTGGGTCCGAGTCCCTCTCTACCACTATTTGGGGTTCCGTGGCCAACTTCTATTCTCAAACTTTTTAAGTTTCCAAAATTAAGTGTAGCTCAATGAGGTCTTGATATGAACTTGCCTACTTACTGAGAGTTGAACATTTCATATTTTTATTGGCATTATAAAGTTACTTTTGGAACCAATGTTACTATTCTTATAAGTTGTGTGTCTCTTGCTTCTATTCCTTTATTGGAATTCAGCACACAATCTGTAATGATTCTATATTTGTTTTGCAAATTGCAGCTAGATATTATTTCTTGGTCTTTCAAAAACATTTTTTTTTTCTGAAAAAAAAAAATGGTTTCAGTTCTCCTGTAGTTTAATTTGTCTATCACTACTTCTTCATGTATAATGATTTTGAATACCAGGAACCTTTATTAAGGGAAACAACAAAAGTGAACACATAGGCATAAATTCAAAGTACCAGGTGAAAGCACACATATTAAGGAAGACTAACTACTTACAAAACAGTTCCCAAGTTCAGTATGATCCTAACTAATTCTGAACAGGGTGTGATAATCTTGACAATTTCAAATATGCCCCTGGAAAAAATAGATCCAGAAAGAATGAACAATGGTGGGGTGGGGGTGGGGGCTTATTCAAAGCCTTAAGCTGTTTATAAAGCAGAAGTTTCAAGAGTGCATCAGGGTGTAAAAATGACTGACAGGTCAGTGAAGTGTGCAAGCTACAGTCTGCAGGTTAAAACACTCTCCAGATCATGTCACAGTCTAGCAGGGAATGTTTAATGGTGTTCAGTGCACTGACTCTTTGTGGAGATGTCTAGCTCTTCTTAGACATTCTTTACCAAGTGCATCTCAGATGGATGGCCTGACTTGCTGGGTGAATCATGGGATACTGTGCTAGGAAATATTCATTGGCAAGCCAGGGCTATCTATCATGAAATGAGCCTTTAATCACAGCACTTAGGAGGCAGAGGCAGGCAGATCTCTGTGAGTTCAAGGCAACCCTGGTCTACAGAGCAAATTTCGGGACAGCTACAACTACCTAATGAAATCCTTCCTCACAAAATAATCATAAAAATTAAAAGAGCCAAATATGGTGGTACATATTTGTAATCATAAAACTTGGGGGCACTGAGGCATGAGGATAGTCAGGAGTTCAAGACCATCCTGGGCTGTATCGAAGAGCCCTGTCTAAACAACACAGAAATCAGCTGGAGATATGACTCATTTGGTATACTGTTTGCACACATGAAGCCCTGGGTTCAATCAACCACCCTACCCCACTCCCCCACCCCCCACCCCCGGGCAGGGGGTCGGAGGCTGGCGTGGTGGTACAAACCTTTTATTCTAGCACATAGGAGGGGGAGACAGGGGGGATCAGCAGCTTACTTGTTGTTATTGTTAGGCTCATTTTCAACAATTTTACAAGTAAAATAAAGCTTATAAATCTCATTTTTTTGTTCTTCTAACAACTGGTAAGCATTTCCAGTTTGTTCTGTAAGAACTTGTAGAAGAATGGAATATATTTGTTGAAAACTTAGTAACACAATCTGAAAAGATCTGATGTTGCTGATTTCTCTACAAGAAGAATTTGATTGCTTCTTCAAGTACAATTCAAGTTATTTACTCATTATTAAGTCAATTTTACTTTTTAAATATTTATTTATGTGGAAGAATGTCTTGCTTGAATGTGTATATGTACACCATGTTCCTTCTAGTTGGAGAAGCCAGGGATCTGATATCAGAGTTACAGATGTTTGTAAGCTGACATACTTGTACTGGGAATTGATCAAGTGCACTTAATCACTGAGTCATCTCTACAGTTCTGCTTTCTTAAGTTGTGTGTGTGTGTCATTGTTTCTTTAATAAGGGGTGAGTTTTAATAGTTTATAGTTCTGCAGATTATAAATCTGAAATCACGGTGTCTACAGAGCCATGTTCTCCTTGAAACACTAAGTAGTAATTTTTTCTTTGCCTCTTCTAGATTCTAATTTTTACTGCAAACTTTAGTGCTTTTGTTTTAAACATTAGTTAAAAACACAATTATAAATTTTCTCCCTCCTTTCCCCTTTAAGTCCCTTCTGTTTTCCCATTCCCTTCCCTCCCATATTTAGAGCTTCTTCTTTAACAATTATTGTTACATTGACATATAAACAGAAATATGAATATAGATTGCTATTTATGTTCAGTGATGCCCTCACATGTGTTCAGTGCTTACCACTTTGGTATTGTAACAAATAGGGGGCTCATTTCTAGGGAAGACTGACTCTCTCTTTCTCAGCAGTTTGTTAATTGTTTGTAGCTCTTCATCTAGGGTGGGGCTCTGTGTGATTTCCCCCATTCACATTAGGATGTCAACTGATGTTCAGGTCTTTACATGAAATGTTGAGAGTTCAGGGATTAGCCTACCTGTCAAAGCTAGAACACACACTTTCACAGCAGACTTCCTGGTCCTCTGGACCTTAATATCTTTCAGCTTCATTTTTTTTGTGATGTATCATGAGCCTTAGGTGTAAGAGTTGTGTTGTGGATATATTTCATTTGGGACTAGTCACCTCAGTCACCCCATAGTTAGTTGTTCTTTGTGCTTAACGAGTTGCAGCTTTCTGTAACAATCTTCTGCTATTGCTGCTGCTATAAAAAAAGAAGTTTATTTAAGATGGGGGTGAGATCTACACTTACCTATCCATATAAGGGTAAATATTTAGAATAAGTTAGAATTTGTACTGGTTTAGGAGAGTTGTGATAGTGAGTTCTTTTCTAAGATATTTTGTTTTTTACTTCACCTTCACAAGGAACCATTTGCAGTTGGCTAGATTGCCTCCATCAGCTGTGTGCAATTTTTCTGCTGATAAGTGAGTCTTGAGTCCAATTAGACAATTGTTGACTATCTCCAAGATATAAGAGCCATTGTTGCACTTTTAGTATATTGCACCATAGTGGTCTTTGTTGTGATTCATTGGCACGCAGCTGCATAAACTATGATTGCTTTCTTCTCTTAACAGTCTACTTAGTACCTTCTAGTACTATGAAAAATAGTCTTCAGGGATGAGGCTCTTAGGTCAATTCCAGCTCAAGTCCTGTGTTCAACATGCATTGTATCTTTATAAATACATCCTTACCTTCAACTTCTGGGAATCAACCAAGGACAACAGCAATATGATGGGAGATGTCATTCTGTAAATATGTTTCTCGTATTGGTTAATGAATAAAGCACTGTTGGACAATAGGAAAGCAAGATAGGTGGGACTAGGAGACAAGGAGGAGAGAGGAAGTAGGAAGGAGGAGATCCAAGATGGGGGGCTGAGAGAGCAGAACACCAGCCCCTATCTCCAGTAAGATAAGAAAATGTGAAAGTACTTAGATTAATAGAAATGGGTTAATAATTAAGATAGAGCTAGCTGATAAGAAACTAGTAACTGGCCTACAGCTTTATATTTAATAAAGCATCTCTGCGTGTTATTTGGGGCTGGCAAGGCGGTGGGACCATACCGGCAGGACAAACCTACTCATAACAGCAATAGTTTATATTTTTTGGGTTTTCTTGGACTATCCTGACCAACAAGGGAAGTTTCTCATGCTTGGCAGTGAGGTATTTGTTAGATTACTTTCTAGTTCTTAGGAAGAGTATTATCACTTACTTAAAAAATATATGCATGTATATACATATACTTATATAGATAGTAAGTTATATATACACAAATAACAAATCACCATGTCTTTTCCATGAATCCTTAGTGTTATTTGTCCCTGCTTTATTCTCCTCCTTTTGTCTTGTTCCCCCTTTCCTCTCCCTAATTAATGCTCTTTCCCCATTTTTCCCATTTCCTCTTTATATTATTTGTATCCACTATTCCTTTCTCCCCTATGCCATGGATACACTTGTTAGGTTTTTCTATTAACACTTACATTTAGTGTTTAAGTATTTGTGTTTAGAATTGACAACTACATTCAATATTGTCTTCTAAATATCTTGCATCAATATGCTTTCCTTTCACTCAGTGTATCTTTTGTTTTTTTATGATTGGTCTCAGAAAAGTTTATTTTAAAATAAATGTGTTTTCTTCTTTAATAAGTTATTGTATTCTGCTTACTTCACTTCTGCTCATATATTTTTCTTTTAAAATTGCTTCAAATTTAAATATTTTTCTCTTACTGCATCGGAGAAATGATAGTTGTGTCTTTGTTGTTAACATGATCAATTAATGTTGAAATTTTCATTCATTAGTATAACAACTTTCATTGCAAATATTATCTACAATCCAAGTTACTCTAATACATGCATCATTAGAAACATATTGTGTAATATTGAAATGCCTAGGAAACAAAAAATCACCTATTTCTATTGTTCTAGCAAAATTGCCCTGTATTTAGAGTACATGAGCATTTGAAATCAAATATCCAGACTGTACAAAAACAGAATACAAATGCCAAACAAACATAGGAACCTAAAGCCCTACCCTTAAAATGGCTAATAGTGGAACCTGCCTGGGTAGACCAATGGCCTATGACAGAGAATTTAGAGGCTTTAGAAAACCTGATCCCACTGCCGTGCCTTCTTTCTGGAGAGCTATCTACTCTTCTTTGGGTACCTACTGGATTCTCCTACATGATCAATTTGAACTATTTTCTTAAGTGCTTACAATGTCTTTGTATGATCTAACAATGACAAAGAGGAGTTTTAAATGTACCTCTCAGACAAAAATGCTTCATTTGTGCTGAGTAAGCATTCCCCAGTTTTGTTGCTAGGATCACATGCATTTGTGACCCCGACAAGACTGAAAGAACTGCCCACTGTGCTGGCAGGCAGTTACCCCCATGGTTTTAGCAAACTTCGTTTGATGTACTTTGTCTAATTTATTGAGAAGATTTCTATGTCTTTTCCTGCAAGTCTATTATTATTGGATAAGCACAGTCAAGTCTTTTTGGCTTAAATTTTACTTTTCTCACAAATAAGTAGTTTCGACTAATACTTTATGGGAATACAAAAACTTATGATTGGATGCCTACAATTTAGCTGAAAATCTTTTTCTTGGTGAGTTTAAGCATATGATAACTATTGACATATTTAGACCTGTTTCTACTTTTTATTTTGCAATTGTTTTTGCCCAAGCTTTTTATTCTTTTCTTTCATGATAATGGTTAATTGAGTTTTTTGGCTAATTTCCTCCATTTTTATTAGATATATTTAAAATATATAATCCTACAATGTTTTATGATAATCCTTAATACTTTTGCAATAATCTTGAATTTGAAAAAATCCAAAATCCAAAATAGACTTTCTTATATTAATAATCAAATCACTGAAAACTTTAGCTTTTGTAATTTAGAACTTTATTTTTAAATTTTATTTTGATTAAAATATAATTATATAATGATAACATCTTTCCTTTTCTTTTCACTCTCCAATCCCTCCCATATTTCTCCTTCTTTAATCAACACCCATTTCCTTTGAATACATACATAAACACACACACTGTTGCTCTGTCTATTGTTTCTTATAGATTATTTCAAGGTTTACCACTTGGAACTGGATAGCCCATTAAGGGAAAAACTATCTTTTTCTCTTTCCCAGCAATTGTTAGTCACCTCTAGTTTTTTGTTTAGGGATGAAGCCTTGTGATATTTCCTCTCTTCCTAGGTAGTGTGTCTATAGACATCATTGTTAGGATCTTTTTAGGCAGCCATGTTGTTTCTGTAATTTCTAGGAGACACAATATCTTAGCAGAATTCTTGTTTCTTTGGCTCTTAAAATTTTATGAGCTCTTCTCTTGAGATGTTTCCTGAGCCTTAGATGTACCAGTTGTGCAGTAGATGCATACAGTGGGGCTAGACACTCTATGATCAATTGATCTCTGTGGTTTTTACCAGTTGTGGTTTTCAGTAACTGTATTTTTCTATCTCAAAAAGAACCTTCTTTGATGAATGTGGAGTGAGAACTACACTTAGCTTTGGATATAAACAATAGTTTTAGAATGCAGTTAGCAATTATGCTTGTCTAGAAAAGTAGTGGCATTGGATTTTCCTCTAAAACCCATGACTTCACTAGCCCCAGGTAGCTGGCTACATTTCCAGTACCAGATATGTTTTCCCTTCTGTTGAGTGTGTGATAAGTCCAATTAGGCAGCTGTTGCTCTATTTTTAACTGTACAGATTAATCACTAATTTCTAAACTACAGAATATAACTGTTGTATTTTCTTACTACAATTACTTTCCTTACAAAGTCTTTTGGAGCAGGTTTCTGGCTGGTGATGTCTCCAAATTTTCAACCATATGTGCCCCCAGCCCTTTTCCTATGAGAACTATTGAGACAGATTATAAGAGGAAAAGCATAGGATCTGAACTCAAGTTGCTTATATACTGTTGTGGAAGGAGAGCATGGCTTACACAGGTTGGCAAATTTGGAGGCAGTGAAACACTTATCAGTTCTAAATGTACCTCAAGATCAATCCAGTGCTTCCTGCTTGGATGAAGAGTATAAGAGAAAGAGTCAAGTTTGAAAGGAGTTATAGGTCTTACTAATGGGAAACTTGCATTTACTATTAATATAGAAAGAACACCTATAGATGACATAAATTTGGGAGAACAAATAGAATTTTATCTGGACTGTGTTCTTGTTGCCCTTACTAAACATTAAATAGAAGTTTGGATATGTGAGTTTGGAGTTCAAGAGAGGAATCTGTATTTGTCAGTTACTTACCTGTAATTGATATTTAAGCAATGAAACCCGGGGAGATCATAAAAGAAGAAAGTAGCAAGGATAGTGAGTGGCTCATGCTGGAGATCCCAGCATGCAGAAGGTGGAAACAGGTGGGTCCTCTTGAACTTTATACTAGAATGAGTTGCAGATGAGGTCCAATCTAAAAGAAAGAAATGGAAATGAGTACCAGGTGAAGATGGTTCAAAGACTGAGTATTGAAATGCTAGGAACTAACAACCTGGTAAACTCAGCAAAGGAGATAATCAGTGTGTCTGCAGAGGCTGGAGAGAAAGCATGGCAGCTAAGGTATCCTTGGATTTACACAAAAGAAATATGCAAAGGGAAAGAGTTAGCTCTCTGTGTTGGGTGCTGCTAAGTTAAATATATGGGTGAGAAGAAAGCAATTATTGATGTCTTTCCCAAAGAATAATTCATTGTATTTTCTTGAAACATCAGAGATGGTGTTTAATGGTGTCAATCTGGGGTTTAAATGGACAAACACACTAAATTTTTTAGAACTGTTTATTTATTTATTTTATATAACCAAGTCAATTTAAATGAAAACAAACATTTATAGACAATATTTGGGAATTTGGGCGTCATTCTTTCCAAACTACTTCCTGCTGGTAAGGGGCGCTGTCATGCGGGATTCTAAGAAGATGCATTCTAAGAAGATGCAGAGATCCTGGCTGTAGTCTGTGAGGCTGCTTTGTCCAGCTGTTTTGAATGTAGGATCACCTGGTACTCTGTTTCAGGTGGTCTGGCTTGATCAAACAATATTAGTCTGGAAGAAATCCACAGCTTTTCATTTTCTGCAGAAACAAAAATACAAATCCTTTTCCCCAGTAACTTGTCCTTGAACTTAAATTTTGGAGTCAAAGCATTGTTTTTTAATTTAATTTATTATTTTACATGTTGATCCCAGTTCCTTCTCCTTCCCTCCCTCCCTCCCTCCTTCTCTCCCTCCTTCCCTTTTACCCTCTCTACCCTCTCACATGCACCCTAACCACCCTCCCCTCCCATCACCCCACCCCAATTCCATATGTAGGGCAATGCCATCCAGTTGGGGTCATGTAGATCTGACAGGTCATGTGAAGTAGGGACTAGGGCTTCTCTCCTGTCTCTAGGTTAAGGCAGTTATCCCTCCATGGGGGATGTGTTAGCAAGGTCCTTTTGTGCACCAGGGATACTTCCTGGCTCCACTGTCTGAGGTCCCTTAGACTGCTCAGTCCTTCTGGCTGAGACCCATATTCAGGAGGGCCTAAGTTAGTCCCATACTGGCTTCCCAGCTATCAGTCTGGGGACCCGTTAGCTCCTCCTTGTTCAGGTAAGCTGTCTCTTGTATTTCTGCCACCTGGTCTTGTCCTCTCCATCTGCATCTGGGTTCTACTTTGACTCAGTGTTTATGTATGGGTGTTTGCTCTTGTTTCCAACAGGTATTAGATGAGGGCTCCATGGATAAGTTAGTTGTTGATCTCACTATCCGGGAAGGGCATTTATGGTAGCCTTTCCACAGATGCTCAAATTGTTAGTTGGTGGCAGTCTTGTAGTTCTCTAGACTTTTCTTTGTGTTCAATTTTATCTTCAAACCAATATTGGCTCCCTCTTTTATGTTCTCTCTCTCTCTCTCTCTCTCTCTCTCTCTCTCTCTCCATATATATATATATATATATATGTATACATACATACATATACATACATACATACACACACACACACACACACACACACACACACACACACACATATATATATCTGTAACTCTACTGTCTTCTATTCCTAACCGGGCTCAATCTTTCTAGTGGCACATGTTTTCCTTTCCTCCCACTCATTTTCTCCTGCTTCTCTCTCCATTAACTGCCCCCCCCCACTTCCCCTGTGCTCTGGGGGGACTTGTCCCTTCCCGGTTCTGTGAGGGACTTTATATGAATCTCTTAGAATATACCTTGTATCCTAGTTCCTCTGGTGGTGTGAATTATAGGCTGGTGATCCTTTGCTCTAGGGCTAAAATCCATATATGAGTGAGTGTATACTATGTTCCTCTTTTTGTGACTGGATTATCTCATTCAGGATGGTTTCTTCAAGTGCCATCCACTTGCCTGTGAATTTCAAGATAGCATTACTTTTTTTCTGCAGAGTAGTATTCCACTGTGTAGATGTGCTACATCTTCATTAACCATTCTTCAATTGAGGGGCTTCTAGGTTGTTTCCAGGTTCTTGCTATTACAAATAGTGCTGCTATGAACATAGTTGAACAGATGTCTTTGTTGCATGGATGCGGATCATTTGGGTATTGCCGGGGGATTGCCAGGTCCTGTGGTAAACTAATTCCCATTTTCCTGAGGAACCACCATACTGATCTCCAAAATGGCTGTATGAGTTCGCACTCCCACCAGCAGTGGAGGAGTGTTCCCCTTTCTCCACATCCTCTCCAGCATGAGTCATCATTGGTCTTTCTAATTTTAGCCATTCTGGCAGGAGTAAGATGGTATCTCAAAGTTGTTTTGATTTGCATTTCCCTGATAGCTAAGGATGTGGAACACTTTCTTAAGTGTCTTTCAGCCTTTTTGATTTCCTCTATTGAGAATTCTTTCTTCAGTTCTGTACGCCATTTTTAAATAGGGTTATTTGGTGTTTTGTTGACTAGTTTCTTGAGTTGTTTGTATATTTTGGAGACCAGCCCTTTGTCAGATATAGGATTGGTGAAAATCTTTTCCCAGTCTGTGGCCTGCAGTTTGGTCTTGTCCACTGTGTCCTTTGCCTTACAGAAGCTTCTAAGTTTGATGAGGCCCCATTTATTAATTGTTTCTCTCAGTGTCTGTGCCCCTTGGAGTTATGTTCAGGAAGCAGTCTCCTATACCAATTTGTTCAAGGGTACCTCCTACTTTCTCTTCTAACAGGTTCAATGTGGCTGGATTGATGTTGAGGTCTTTGATCCATTTAGACTTGAGTTTTTTGCATGTTGACAGACATGGGTCTATCTGCAGTCTTCTATACACCCTCATCCAATTGTTCCAGCAGCATTTGTTGAAGATGCTGTCCTTGCCCCATTATATAATTTTAGCTGTTGAAAATCAGGCAGAACTGTATTCTTTTAAATTATTTGTAAAAATATATTATTATCAAATATTCCACATATACCTCTATGGTGTCCAGTGTGATGTCCCATTCATGCATATAGACACTAAGTATTGACTAAATCCAGATTTCTGGTTTTTTACACCCATTCTCATTCTTCCCAGGCTTAAGTAATACCATTTTTATTTGAGGTAAAATGTCCCAGTCTGCGTACTGTACTTGACAGAGTATATGAGCACTGGCTTCCCGTGAGCACTGGTTTCATTGGAGATAACTACTGGTGACTTTGACTTGGACAGCTTTGGTTTAAGGATGGATGTGAGTGATCAGCTGTTTGGATTAAGCCTTAAAGACAACTGATCCTAACATAAGAGGCAAAATTGGAGGTATCTCAATGGACTTTTCTGCTAAATTTGAGAGACAAAAGATTGGCTGCTAGTGGGTGATTGGGGCAAAGATGGTTAAGTGAGATGGCCAATACTCACTAGCTGTAAATAACTATTGAGCTAATTGATATCTTAATAGTTGGAAATGGGGTTTGTTTCAAATATTATCTATATATTATGTTTCTACATATTTTTAATAAAATAAGTAAAATATCTGAATACTTTTTATATTGTTCCTTTAAAAATGATTACCTGGCTATGTAATAACATTTTATGGTTAAGTGTTTTGTTAAAATTAACATTACCTGAGTTTTATTGTTTTTAAGATGTGTATACATACTAGAGTATTGAAAGTTATATCATGGCTCACCTTGCTTGTATTTTCCACAGTCAATTAAACAATCTGGGCAATCATGTCATGTATAATGATTTATCTTAATCATCGTCAACTGGACTAGGTTTAGAAATACTTGAGATATGAACCACTGGGTATGTCTGTAAGGTCATTTCACAAGAGCTTTACTAGAGGAGGGAAGACCCACTCAATATGAGTGACACCATCTCTCATGCACAGGGGTCCCAGATTGAAAATGAAAGTAAAAGGGAGCAAGCTGACAGCATGCACCCTCCCTCCTGGGCTTCTTCACTGTGGACACAAGTCTCCAGACACTGCATGTTTGTCCCATAATGTCCCCACCAAGATTAACTCTATTCACTCAAATTATGATCCACAATAAGTCCTCTTCTTAAGTTGCTTTTGTCATGCAATGAGAAAAATAACTGTATGTTACTTGGGTGACCTCCTGAAGCAAGGCATGCAGTGCATACTTGTGTAAGGCTCTGCATTTGCACCCCAGTTCTATGCAAACAAATGAAAATCATCTAAGCAACCATGTCATGCTTAGTGTGGGAGAGACCAAAAATTAAGCAATCCATGTACATTAAGAATATGAATACTTAATGTTCCATCTATTATCAGGGGCGTAGCAGAAGACAATGACAAGTGGCAATGTACACTTGCAAGTAAAGTTGGATGGACTAAAGAGTACTCTGTGTGACTCAATGGGGCTACACTACAGATTCTGTGATGAGGCTATTAAACTTCGTTAGTTTGTTTATTGTTTTGTTTGTTATTTTTTGTTTTCAGTTTTTCTTTTAAACTCTGTTTTGTTTTAGTGAGGGAGATTGCAAGAGCAGAGGGCAGATGCTAGGGGACTTGGAGATAAGTGGGATTGGATCAGAAAGCATAATGTGATCCACAAAGAATCAATAAAAGTTAAACAAAAGTTAAAAAGAAAACAGTGGCCTGACATTCCACAAGCTGCCTAAACCATCTGAGGAGGCTCATGATCCATATAAGAATGGTTGGTTGGACATAATCTGATATGGTTGGATATGGTGAGATACATAACAGCTCTGTGAACTTGCTGGTCTTTTCCTCTCTAACAGAAACTCACATTTGTAAAAACCAACACAGCCTGCAAACTAACATGAAAACCTTATGTGCTAAGCTATATTGCCTTAGTTACTAACTGTGTCTAACATGTCTTCACTTGGCATTGTAAACATAATTTGGAAACTGGGGTTATCACTGTTTATAAAAGTTACTAGGCCCTTTGAGAATAGCTTCTAATTTAAATAGATCTGAAAATCTGAAGTCTCCTTTCAAGCACTCCCACCATGATGTAAGACTAATAGGTTGGTTTCTTTGTTTTCTTTGAGTACATTCAGCAGTGTATATGACCAGACCTAGATTCTAGAGTGGACCTGTACAGCAGCAGTCAGTTTTTCCCAATTAACTTATAAAGGATGATGGGGAATCATATAAGATCACACTTCCACCCAGGAAAGCTATGAGTTGGGGCATTTTCACTGACTCTGAACTGAATGGGAGTTTTTCTCTTTTGCATCTTTCTTGGTCTTTTTCTGATCACAGGAATTCACTGTGGTAAAGCTACTGTAACTGCTTTATATATGTGGTGCTTGGAATTAATCATGTGATGTAATATTCTGGAACATGTGCATCTCAGTTTGCTCAGTGTGAAAAAGCAGGAAATAAGGAAGTTGGCAGTACCTCTCCCATTTTTTTTTTTTTTTTGAACATAGGATGAAGGGTCTTCACAACAGGCAGTAATCTCTAGAATAGTACATATTTAACCAGGAATTTCTACTGCATGGCTTAGCTTCCAAGTCATAAGCCATAGAGGGTGTATAGTTAGGAAAAAGGCGACTCACCAGTCTCCTCACTGGCCTGTGAATTATGTGCTGAAGTGTGGAGTGAACATGCAATTTGTCTTCTTCAAGCTTTCATTGCAAATTCAGGTCTTAATTCTTATAGCACATTACTCTTTGTTGAAAATGTGTATTTCTCAAATAAAAGGATAACTAGAGAAAGATCTTCAAAGTGAATAGACGCCACAGTTTTATATTCTGTATTTATCAGCTAGCTGTTAACTGGTCCATCTTTCTGAGCCCAGTAGAACATCAGCTTGGGTTTTTGTGATGGCTTTCTGGCAGGATTACACATGTTTACAACTCATGGAAACCTGTGAAGGATGGTCTGTTGTTCTGTTGTCAAAAAATAAATGCCTAGAACACTTGATCGTTTTTGAAGCTATCAGCACCCAGACTGGGTTTCCATGTACACAGTAGACTAAGTCATGTGTTTTCATTTGACTTCTCTTTCAGATTGAGATTCCTGTTTGTTTACTCCAGATTCAACAGTCAAGGCAAGCAGAGCAGAGTAGCCATTCTCTTTTACTTCAGTTTGATCAGATTTAGATTCACTTCTGTAGTAGAAAAACCTTATCCAGGTTATGTGTTGCTAAGCACTTATATTTATATGCTTTCACTAGCCTATAAGCAACGATGTGTTCCTCAAGGGTTCATGAATACCAGCCCTAAGGGGGAGCAGACCTTTCTCTCAGTTGTCTGAGCCTATGTATGAACAGAGGGAATCAGTTCAGCACTCATTGACTAGGAACACACACCATGCAGATTTTCTTTTTAGTTTTCAGCTGGGTGCTACCCCAGCACATAGAGTGATGAGGGAAATCTAACCTTTCCACTCAACTCAGCAAAAGGGTCGACTTTGCCTGGGCAGATGGCAATGTTCACTGGTGTGTGGAATCTGTTTCCATGCCAGTGGGCATTGTGGGCTCTGCAGGAGTAGTTTCAGATAGATTAGAAAATAAATGTGAAGCAATGTGTTGTGCTCTGTTAGTTTACAAACTATCTCTGAAGAAAGTATTTGTTAACTATCATGTTGAATAAAACATCAGGCGGAAAAGAAATTTTTAAAATGACTGGATTTTCTAGTGTTGTGTAATTTCTCTAGACCTCAGTTCTACCACATAAAGCAAAGGTTTCATTTGGTATTAACATTTCTGAGTCAACTTCTTAGGATCTGTCTCTTTGAGATTTACAGTTAGAGTGCTATACAAAAACTGAGAAATGGTTAGAAATACATGAAGGCCCAACAATAGAGAGATTGCTTTGCATAATTCAGCATTTCTAAATTTTATTTCACTGTGGAATTTCCTATTGTTTAAATGTTAGGACATGCTATAGACGACCTTTGTTTAAATCATTTCCAAAATTCTGTTTTCCTGAATTTTGTTGATATCTATTTTTCCTAGTGTCAGTAACAGTTTATAATTTAAAATTTCAATTGTTTGTTAAATATCTTTTATATTACAAATAAATGAAAATGACCCTGAGATTTTTTTTAAAATCCTGTAGTAGTCACATCCTATAATTATATTTTCTCTCATAAAACTTTATTTTTACTATCTTCCACTATTCATTTAACTGACCTTTTTCAAATTATATACTTTATATTCACCAATTTTGTTATTTAATCCTTGAGTGGAAAAAGCACATGATGTTCTATAAATAGCTATAAAATTTGGAGCTAAAAGTTAAAATTTATTATTCTTTTGCCTACTTTGATTATATCTCATGCAAGTGATAAGTATTATCCAAACACTTTTTAAAAGGCAAGATGATTTCTACTTAGCACTCCAGGCGAATCACATTGATGCTTGGGCTATGGGTAAAGTTCACAGTAGACATGGTTTGGAAATGTATGAGGGGGTTGATGAAGAATTATGTGATACAGGCTGAAGTCATATGACCCATGGCAGAATTGGAAGTCAACTGTTTCTTGTCTATTCAAACTCAGCCATCTCTGTGTTGTTGGTTTCTATGTTTAGGAAAGGAAGTTTCAACATTTCTTCCCAAGATGACAATACATTTTTCTGCCACTTGATTAATGTGGTGCTTTATTTCCCCCTTTCACATAGGCCACTGAATTTAGCAAGTAGCAGCATCAACTTCAACAATAAATACACACATACAACAGTAAGAGGCATTTTGATAAAAATTCAATATTCAAGAAAATCAAACATATTTCCCTTTCATTAAATTTGCATGGAAGTCAGTTGTAATGCAGCAAGTTGAATGAAGTCTTTAACCCCACTTTTTGGTAATTCAAAGTCCAGTTATACTTATGTGATTTTAAAATATACATGTGTGATAGCTTGAATGTAATTGACCCCATAATCTCATAGGGATTGGCACTATTAGGAGGTGTGGCTTTTTGGAGAGGGTATGGCCTTGTTGAAGGAAGTCACTGTAGGGGTAGGTTTTGAGGTTTCCTGTGCTCAGGATACTGCCCAGGACGTCAGTTGACTTCCTGTTGTCTACACAGTGTAGGACTCTTCAGCTACTCCTCCAGCACCACATCTGCCCACATGCTACCATGTCCTACCATGATGATAATGAACTGAACATCTGAAACTGTAAGCAAGCCACTCCAACTAAATATTTTCATTTATAATAAACATCTTACTCAAATTCAAACCTTCAGCTGTGAATCAACCGAATCTCTGACTTGACAAGCAACTGTTAGGCTTTGGGGCGGGAGGGAGGTCTGTAATGTGAAACAACTTTTTGTTGTCTTTTATTTATCCCATTGTTGTAAATAACTTTTAATGGCCAAACCCCAGATTTGTACTTTTTTTTTCTAACTGCTAAAACCATTCTCTTCCACCTGGATTTACTGTAACATTTGGAAAAGGAATAAATGTTGTCCCTTAAACAAACAAACAAACAAAAAAGAGTTGTCATAGTCATGATGTCTCTTCACAGTAATAAAAACCCTAACTAGACAACACACATTCTATTTTAATCTCTAAATGATTATTTATTTCCCTGGTCCAAGCTGATATAAGTGTATTTGCCACTGCAGCTAAGTAACAATATAGTTTGTCATATGGTTTGGTTGAGGACAACTCTATTGAATTGGTCACTATTTATACACCTTTCAATGTTTTCATGCCTATCATTGTGAAAGGGAGTTGTGATTTGGTTTATATTTTTTAAAATCATTTTTTGGTAGAAATGTAAAGTTGATCTTTGCAATGTTTGCACAGAGGGAAGAGTCTGAAGTAACTTCTATCAGGCTAGAACTATCCCTCTCATAAATTCCAGGAAAAACAGGAAAGAAGATAAGAATTCAGGACAACATCCAAGACTACAATGATGATCTAGTACAGTAAATAGAGTTAAGCTTTGATAGACTTCACCTGGCAGAACACCCAGATCTTGGTTTATAAAAAGACAACTAAAATATGCGTGAAAAATTTACTTATCTAACATCAAAAAGTAGTACATCTATTTAACTAATGTGTAAGGAGTAATTCTCAGACTACTAAGAAAAAGGGTACTAAATCTTATCCAGTTAATTTCACATTAGCCTCCCAACTTTGAACATACACAGAAACTCCAAGGAGTACCATCAATTTGGATTATGAGTGAATGGAAGGAGAAATATATTGGTATGTCTTTATTTTATAGATTCTACCTTCAATAGGAATATAACTGGGTTATGGCAGGAGAGAGGAAGGACTTCCTGAGCATGCGCTATGGGTCCTCTTGTCTTGCAACTCTGAATCATCATGTATGTTGTAGGAAGAAGGTAGCAAAATTCAGCAGACCTGCAGACAGTGAATGAGAAACATTTGCAAAGATGTCTTCTTCAGTTATGGATTCGAGACTGACCATCTTAGAAATGTAGTAACAATTCATGCTACTTGATAGCTATAGAGAAACTGGACTGGCACCCATGGAAAACATGAAAAGATGTTAAATGGCAAAATATAGTGAAAGAATCACATTAGAAGAACAAGTAAAGAGTATCTCTCTGAAAACTTATTTCTGTAATAATCAACAAAAAATTTAATTAACTGTCAGCCCTCTTTGAAAAATGGAGGAAGATACAGTGTTAAAAATGGGAAAATGTTAAAAAGTAAGGAAAGATTAAAATGGTAAATAATAGGAAACATCAGGATTAAATAAAAATGGGACATATAGCAACAAGTGGTGACAAAATGGAATATAAATGTAAATGAAAACACCAAAGGCACACGGAAAGAATGCAATCAATATTTTAGGGAGCAGTACTTGTTTGATAGGGGAAAACCTGAAATGGTGTAATAATATGAGAGCCAATGTGGAATATGAGGATATCTGGTCTGTCCTTCAAACATGCACTAGGGTGAATTCCAAGTGGATCTGAGAAGCAAACACAAACAGAAAAGCACATAGCATCTTCCGATACAGTGAGACAGAGTGCTCAAAGATTCAGGTTAATGCCGGATCATTCCCTCCAGGTCCCCATTTCCAAAGCAGATAGTATTTTCAGCAATAGTTTGGGGAGACAAGAGCAATACCAATAGCCTGTATTCGTTTTGGACTTTCTTGGACCACTCTAAACAAAAATTGAAATGGTGGTTTCCCATGTCTATAATTGAAACACACACACACACACACACACACACACACACACACACACACACACACACACACGTGTTTAAATTAGTTTACAAATTAATATATTTTCCTATTTCTTTCCAAATTCCCTTGATATTATTTATCTTTCCTTTCTCTCTACCTCTGCATTACCCTCCTCTCTCCTATTTCTATTAAAGGCCTCTCTTTCTTACATATTTCCTCTTTGCCCTGTCATGGCACCCATAGTCTACTATCCACTCCATGGAGTTTGTTCTGTCCTTCCTACTCCAATGGTTCATTTATGCATTCCTGGATTCCATGGTTACTTCAGCTAATAAACTCAGATCTAAAAATTTGGAGTCAAGATTTCCAAATAAAAGTGAATATGTTGCTTTTGTCTTTCTGGGTCTGAGCTGTTTCACATCATAATTTTACCTTCAAATTTCATGATTTACTTTTTCTTTACAGGTGAGTAGATAGAATCCCATTGTATAAATCTGCCACAGTTTCATCAGTTGAAGGCATTATGGCTGCTTTTATTTTTTAGTATTGTGGGTAAAGTGGCAATAATCATGACTGAGCATGTGTCTCTGAAGTAGGGCACATAGTCTTATGGCATGTTAGGGTTTCTTCTTTGTATCTAAATGCTTTATTTATTATATTTTATTTTAATAGTTCACTTTTTACTATATTTGTAAATGTTTGACTATTGTAACTGATGTTATCTCTGCATAATTAAATTGTCTAAGGCATAAAGAGGGCCATGAAAGTTAGGTTGATGGTATAAGGAGAGAGGTGAATACAAACCACACATTTTAAGCGTCTGTACCATATTTATCATGTGATGCTTCTTATACCCTCCTTCTATGTTATCTGTGACCCCACAGCTCCAGAAATTACTCTGTTCTGTAGAGCTCAACTTAAGTCCACTATACCATCTGTAATCTAGCCAGAGGACCACATACTAATTTAAATATGACATATTATATTTCCAGGATCATAGATTTTATTTCCTGGGATTTCCCTTCATTTTTGTGTTGTAATCATCTATTTTACAACTGGAAAAGGATATAGAGGTACATCAATTTCATTTTCTCCACACTTTGTTATTTTGTTCCTCATATGTAGGATGCACAATACTTACTAAACAAGCAAATAATGATAGTAATTCCTTACAAATTCTAACTAGCTCTTATAGATGGGTTCTGAAACAAGTTCTCCTCTCCCCGTTCTGGAATAAGAAGACTGTGATAAGTTTCTCTCAAGGAGTGTTGCCTCCTCTAGATGTGGTTTTCAAAATATAAGCACCTTGATTTGTATTTATAGGACTTTATCAGTTGGCAAATAGTAGATCCTTTATGCTACAAAGAATATTTGAGTAATTTGATTTGAAGTATAGGCAGCTTTTCCAATTATATGCTAATTCACAAAACTGGGACCCCCCCAAAAAAAAATTCCGCCACACAGAAACATAACTGTGTTATCAGAATTTCTCCTTAGCAACAAAGATGTCTGAAGCTAGTTGAGAACTCTAAGGCTGTAAAAACTCCGATGGCAACCACAGAGGAGGAATGTGGCAGAGACTGGACCCAAGTGCAGCTGTTTCTCCTTTTAGCTCTCTGCCTTCATCTTCGTCACAGAAAAGTTAAAAACTGTTAGCCTTGATTTCTTCATTGACAACAAAGATTTGTTACAAGGAGCAAAATAATTAAAGACTAAAATCACACTGAAAGATGTGTGAACTAAGACAGACACAGCAGAAACTCAGACAATGTCTGCAGAGGCTATTAAACCAGAACAGGTACTCCAGGAATACAACAGTGTTAGGATGATCTGGAGACCTAGCTTCGTCAGCAGATGCCCGCCTGGAGCTCCAAGCACTTCCATCTAGGCTGTCTTTTCTCTGTGAACTGGGAGTGGATGGTTGAGTACGTCTTAAGAGAGTTAAATCCTAGAAATGATGAAAACAAAATAGCCAGCATGATTTATCCTCCTATAAACAGGGCAGCTGCATTCCAGGGCTCTTTGATTCTCCCGTGATAGTTCAGGATGAACCTGTAACAAGCATGAGACAAAACAATTCCAGGACATTTGGTCTGAGTGCTCTTGTTCCTACAGTCACCCAGAGTCTAGACTCTTGATATAAAGGGATTTATTAGACAAAGTACAGTCTGTACCACTGAAATCGCCAACCTTCAGCAGCTTTGTTTTTAATCTAGTTGTACAAATATAGAAAATGGTACTGAGGAAGAGGATGCCTTCTCCATAGTAAGGAAATTGACAATAATTCACAAAGATGGAGACATACAAAGTTGAAAAGGTCACTCCCCTGGCTGTGACAATAGCAGGCATTTGTTCCATACAGGAGCCAGACTCAGTGTTAACTATTACATGTTCTCTGTATAAATAATTTCAACCTGTGTTGCTTCTTGCTTTACAGTTGCTCCCCACCCAGTGTTTACTACTTCTAAAATGAATGTTTCAATGTAATTTTAATGTATTACTTTTGAAACAAGAGTTTTTCTTTCGCCCTTCACATTTTTATATGGTATGTAAATTGCAAGGCAACACAGAAAGTTTTACACAAGTGAGATTTTTGGAATAGGTGAGATTTTTGCAGATAAAACAGAATTATACACAATTACAAGTTAATTTAAAACTTACAAAAGTAGCTGTTTCTGGTAAATGTCTCTGTGAAAGGATATAGCAGCATTGGCAAAGGAGTCTCTAGTTCAAACAATATTCTTTATGTCAAGTAGCCTTTTAAGATAGGTATGTCTAAGATGAGAAACTGGTTAAGTTGATTATAAAGATTAGAACTAAAAGGGGAAGAAAAGAGGACCAATTACACTGTAATTGTCATTTTATGTGGAACGGGATCTGTGCATTGTACTAACAAAACATGTTTGAAAGTATATCCCAAAATCACACTGGACTAGTACAAACCACAACAATATACAATGAAAACTAATGGCAAACATGTCTTAACTTCTAGAAATAGCTTCATTAAATATTATCTTCAATGTTTTAAGAGTACAATCATCTAAAGTAATGTTTTGATATAGACAAAAAAGGATCAAGCTTGCTCCTCTTACTGTTTGTGTGTATGTGGGGACACTCGTGTATGTGTGTGTGTGTGTGTGAGTCAGAGATTGGTATTGAGTGTCTTCCTGGATGACTCTTGATGTATATATTAAAGCACAGTGTCTCTCACTTAGACACAGATTTAGCTGACTCAGTTGGTTAATCTAGCTAGCCAGCTTGTTTTGGGATTCTCCTGTTCCTGCCTGGCCTTCTCCAGCATTGGGATTAGAGGTAGGCTGTCTCACACATTCGGGACATATGCTAGTTCTGGGAACCCAGACTCTGGTTCTCACTTGTGTCCAGTGAGTTATTTCTCCACTAAGCAATTTTCAGAACTCTAACTGAGGCTTTGTATCCTTCGTAGAACTGGATGAATAATTCTAATAACTGAGTGCTTTATAGTTTAGTATCACTAGGAGCATAGATGTTAAACCTCATCATGGAGGGTGTCAAATGCTTGAGGTAGTAGAATAATTGATTGGTTCAGTTTGTTTCAAAATAACAATATGACTTTATAACCATAAAAGCTTATAGTCATAATTTATTAATGCATAACGACCATTTTTAATTTTTAAAATTTAAATTACATGTATTTTTGTACTTGTCTGTGTGTAATGCTTTCAAAAGCTGTACAGGGCACTAGCTGCCTTGGAGCTGAAGTTATAGGCAGTGGGAAAGCACCCTTTCCAGGGTTGGGAATAGGACCTGGATCTTCTGCAAGACCATCCAATGCTATTAACTTCTGAGCTATCTCTTCAGCTCCAGAAAGATATTTATTAGCCACATTATTTGTATATTTCTGCCACTGCCACTGTCCATTAATTACTTTGTATCAGCTAAGATATTCCTCAGACTTTCACTGTGAAAAAAAAAAAACTTACAGTATGTAGAATTTGGGTCAAATGCTGTATATTTTAGTATTTGCTGGCATTATTTCAAAATGTTTTCTGTTCTAGAAATTTCTAGAGTTTGTTTCATGAGCATCATTTAAATGCTACATTTTACATTTATATTTTTAAAGATTTATTTATTTCATTTTGTGTTTATTGCTGCTTTTTTCCCCCACATGTTGTATAACAGTTTCTTCTAAGATTGAAACACTCTGTCCCACAGGAAGCTATTTAAGCATGAAAATAAACAACTCGAAATAGCTCCAGGAAGTCCCTGAAACTGGCCAGATTCACCAGACCACTCTGGAATAGAGTATGAAATAAAAGCCTCAGACACAACAGAGCCAAGTTGCAAAGACATTGAGACAGACTAGCTACCTGGAAAAAGCAAAAGGGAGCAGAGCCTTCTTAAAGTGCCTCAACTGAGGCACCTGGAAAGGACACTCTCCACCTGCTGAGCTGCCTGCAGGCTGTGCAGTGTGCTCCAGGTTCCCATCTTCGTGAGCTATATTGGCTGAAGGAGCTCTACAAGGCCCAAGCATGGTAAACATGGCTCTGGCTGGCCTTGACCTTTCTCCATTTCCTCTTCCTTGCAAACATTCTTTAGATTACATCCTTAAAGCTATCCAACAAGGTCTAATGACTTATTTGACTAATCCCTCCTGACTACCAAGGTCCAGCTATCAAAGTATTGAAGTCCAACAATCAAAAGCCTCTTTTGGCCTCCCTAACTAACATGCCCAATCAAAATTAAACACCTTATGTTAACATTGGTTTTCCCCTTTCCCCTTTCTAACTGCCATTTGTTTATAGGCCACATCTGTCTCCTCTCTATCCAGAGGCAGCCACTTGTCCCTCTGGGCAGATATGCCTTCCCCTACTCCCTTGCACTTTCCCCCTTTTCCCTTGCCCTCTGTCTTCTGTTTTTGTCTCTTATTACCTGACCTTTACCCTCTGGGGCCAATACATATTTGATATTTGAGTTGATAACTTATTCTTGGGTATTTTATGCCAATACTGGTCGGCCCTTTCCTTTTTTTTTAATCTCTGATGAGTAGATGTATGTATGGTATCTCCCCAGGAAAAGTTTTGTCACATAACAATGCATATGTATATGTGCAACATATGTGTGCCTGGTACCCATGGAGAACAGAGAAAAAGGCATGGATCTTGTGCAACTGGAGTTGCATATTGTTGTGTGCTGTCCTGTAAGTTCTGGGTACTGACTCTATATGATAAGCTTTGAAAGATCAGCAAGTGCTCTTTTATTCACTCATTGAGTCACTCCAGCATCGTGTTTGTTTCTGGTGTCATTGGATATTTTCAGAATTTGACCTAAGTTTTAACTATTCATATTTTCATTATACTATGAGTGAAAATAAACTTCTTGTGTGTATGTGTCCATGCATGTTCAGGTTCATGGAGCTATTTGTGTGCTCATTTGGAGTTCAGAGTACAACCTCAGTTATTGTTGAGAGACTCTCCAGCTTTTGTTTTGACAGGCTCTTACTGGTCTGAAGCTATGCAGGAAACCTCAGCAATCTGCCCATCTCTACCCACTCCCCTAGTGCTGAACTTACAACTCAGTCACATTTCCAGCTTTTTCAAGCTTTTTCATGCAGTTTTGGTGAGATCTCAAGGTTTCATGCTTGCAGGGAAAATACTTTACCCGGTGAACCCTCTCCCCCATTCCATCCTCACATGGACTTCACAGTCCTTTAAAGTGTATAAATAAGAAATTAAAAGATGTTTGCTGTTCGTTTGTCTGTTTTTTTTTTTTTTTGTTTTGTTTTGTTTTTTTTTTTTTTTTTTTTTTTTTGCCTATTTTTAGTTTGAGGGAATTTAGAAATAAGAATGTGTTAAAAAGTATGCCCAATCATATAATTATAGCATTATTGTTACAATTTTTGATTCCACTGTTTGCAGATATCTTTTCATTCATATGTAGTTTCTCTTACAAAGTTTAGCATGTGTATGTATATGTGGTATATGTACTTGAAAATGAAATGGAAAGATTTATTAGATATTTTAGCAAACAACCTTTTATTTAAAATAGTATGGGAAAAACTTGTGACCCCAGTGGCAGGGGGGTGAGAAGAAAAATGCAAATGATTGTATCTTATGGTCATTATTTTTCAATTAAGAAAATAATTATTTAGATTATATCACCTATACTGCCCTTCTCCTCCATCTCTTTTCTCCTAAGGGTCTATTCAGTTGACTTTGTTCTTAGCAAAATTTGCACAAGTAATTAGAAGAAATTATGCTTGACAATAACTACTAGAAAGACAAATTGGACTGCTGATTGCATATTACCATCCAAATATAATCCAACAGAAGGTACTATTTTGTTGTATTTGTTTTCTTCACATTGATTTGTGGATTGAGGCAAATTGAAACAGTATATTTAGTGTTAATAAAATGAAGCATCTCATTGGAGAATGGAGATGAATGGAGACTCACAGATTCATCTTATTTCAAAAGACAGCACTGTCTGACCAAGGGATACTGTCCCATGCTGTGATTAGCAAGAAGAGTAGGTCTTCACCATCTGTGCCTCATGGTCCAGAGTTTAAATCTCAATGGGAGGCTACTTAAGACCCTGGGAATGGGAAAGGAAAGAGAGTTTGTACATTTTGCTTTCTTATGCCAAAACAATATGGATTCTTATCTGGTTTATAAAAAGAGCTAGTGTCTTGCCTTAGTTTTCTTTTCTTTTTTCTTTCTTTTGTTTTTCTGCCAACTTGACACAAATGAGAGTTGTCTGCGAAAATGAAACTCAAGTAAGAAAATGCCTCTATAAGATTTCCTGTAGGCAAATCTGTAGGGTATTTTCTTGATTGATGCTGGATATGGAAGGACTCAGCCTACTCTGGACAGTGCCATCCCTGGGCAGATAGTCCTGAGTGATAAAAGAAAGCAGGCTTAATCATTCAGTAAAGAGGTCAGTAAAGAGGTATTTAATCTCTATGGCTTTGCATACTAACTGTAGATTTGTTTGCTGTAGACATTATGTCTTATTGTGTTTTATTCAGTGTTTTTGAATTCGTTAAAATTTCCTTTGTGTCCCAGGAGGTGGAATAACTCAGCAAACTTTTGTGGGCAGCTGAGTAGAATGCATATTCTTTGGTGTTTGAATGGAGTATTCTGTAGCTAACTATAAGTCCATTTGGTATATAATGTCATTTAATTCTGATGTTTTTCTGCTGCTTTTTCTTTCTTTCTTTCCTTTTTTTTTTTTTTTTTTTTTTTTTTTTTGTTGTTGTTGTTCAGGTGACCAGTCTATTGGAGAGATGCTGGTATTGAAATAACCTACTATAGCTGGGCTAATGCTAATGTACAGTAGTATACTTTTTATGAGGTTGGGTGCACCAGAGTTTGGGGTATATAAGTTAAGAATAATTAGTGTCATCTTGATATCACCAATTCAATCATTATTTAATATGTGCAGTCATTAACAGCAGCAGATTTGAATAACTTTGGTTGCCCAACAGTAAAATAGGATGATCAAATTTAAAAGTGTTAAAAAGTCCATTGAATGGTGGCCTGTATTTTTACCTAATGTCTTGTGGGTGGGTGAGTGGAACATTCACAATATAGGTTGAAGTCACATCATTAACAAACATACTTTTAGATGAGAATTGCAATAGTACCTCAGATATTGGTCTTTTATGCTAAGATGTACAGTACAGCTGAGAGAACTGTTACAATGACTGTTATAAGCATGTGGAAAGATGGGGCCTATCTATGTAAGTATCATAATCTATAGTATCTCTTTTCCTATCATCTATCTCTATATCTGTCTGTCTATCTGTAGGTGTTACACTTCTGAAGAGAAAGTTTTCCTAAATGCAAATGTTTCGGCTCTGAGGGAAAATCCCCAGGGCACATGCTACAGCTCTGAAGGAAGTATCAGATCTCTGAGGGGAAAGGCTTTCTCAATGGAAGTGTTATGGCTTTGATGGGAAACATGTCCTTGTAGTCAGAAGCCAAGGAATACCACAAAGTCATACTGCAAACAAACCTTACACAAGACATTTATTGTCAAAGATAAAGATGGATGCCACTCCTTGTACAAGAAGCAGCAGGGAACTGAGCAAGAGGTAGGCTTATCTAGGGTTTCAAGGTAGAGCTTTCTAGGATGGGGATTGGTAATATTTCAGGCTAAGGCCAGGAATTGTTGGGATTTTGAGCTCAGGGATTGGTGGGCTTTTGTGAGTTTTCAAACCTGGAAATGGGTTCAGGCCTATTACCCTATGCTGTCTGTTAAGAGTGTTTTTCCTACCAGCCTGGTTCCACAGCTGCACCAGCCCCAAATAGCGCACAGAGACACTGTATTATATATAAAGCTGTTGGCCTGTTACTAGATTTCTTATTGCTAGCTCTGTCTTAAATATATTAACCCATTTCTATCAGTCTAAATATTTCCACATGGTCTTATCTTACCAGAGAGAGAGAGTCTGGAGTTCTGCTCTCTTGGTCATACATGTTGAATTCTACTACCCATCCTCAAATCTTCCTTGTTTCCTAGTTTTGCCTATCTTGCTCTCCAATTAGCCAACAGGGCTTTATTCACTAACCAATAAGAGAAGCATATTTACAGAATGACATTTTCCATCAGCTGTCTGTCTGTCTGACTATACATACATACATACATAATCTATAATCCATCATCTATCATCACCATAATTTGCCTAGCATTAGTCTATTTATTATCTATGGTCTATCCCCTCTCTAATACCCCTGCCTATCTACCAATACAAAAACTTTTATGTGTATAAGATTTTTTTTTTGCATCATGGTTTTTAAGTTTTTTCAATATGCTCTGGTTTCCTGAGGAGAAAGCATTTCCATTTCAAAAACAAACAAACAAACAAACAAAAAACCCAACCAAAAAGAGAGAAAGCAAACAAACTAAAACAAACACCAAAATATTTCAATATGAAAAGCATTTACAGAAAGCATACATAATATTTTCATTAAACAATAAATATATTTCATCTTCATCTTCACTGTTCATATTTTCCCAAGTATTGCTATTTTCTACCTCCATTCTACAAGACATGGTTTCATCACGACCAAAATAATTATGTGCAGACAAGCATGCTTGCATGATGGGAGATATCATAATGTATATATGTTTCTCATACTGGTTAGTGGCATATTTGAGCTTTGTTTCCTTGTTTGTTTTGAGACCATGTATTATGCCATAGCCCAAATTGACTTGAAATTCACAAACTTCATCTCTCACCCTCTTATATGTTGGGTACCAGTGTGAGACACTAAGACTGAGTCAAACATGGCAGATTTTTCAGAGAAAATGTTTATTAGCCACACATTTTGGTCTCTAGCTTGGTCCATTATATAATGCCAAAGAAAACATCTGTTCTTCCCTTCTTCTGGAGGCCTTAACACAAGCAGCCTTGTCTGCTGAGGATATTCATAATTCCTTGTTTAAAGCACTTGTTCTCTAGTTACTATCTTAAGGAATTTCTTTCAAGACCCTTTCCAATCTGGCTGGCTGAATGTCACATTGACTTTCTAACACAATGAGCTTGCTGCAAATGCATTCAACTACACAGACCCATAAACACACACACACACACACACACACATAATTATATTAAGACAAGTTACACCATTCAGATTGCCAATTCTTTTTTAATTTTCTTTTGAGTTATTTAAATTATTTATTTACATATTTTGTTGATATGACCTAAACACCTGAACTTGATGACTTAATGGAATTAAGGTATAGTTTAGCTGATATCTTCAGGGCATTTTCTTTAGCTTTGGTGGGGAAGATAGGATGGGCTAGCTGTATCTGGCTACAAGAGCATGTGGAGGGGACTGCTCACATTGTGTCAGACAGGGAAGCAGAGAGTGTTTACTTGTTCTCTTTAAAGTGACATACTTCTGCCAGATATACCCATGTACTAAAGACTCCATAGCCTTTCAAAATGATGCCACTACCTTCATAACAAACACTCAGAACATGTTATGTTTAAAATATACTTCTTGATATAAATATTACTCAATAATTATTGGTGTAAAGTTACAAAGCATTAATCAGGGTCCAGGTGTTGAAGATATAAAGCAGAGCTCAGCTTTGTGTGGCTTGAGTTTCACTTCAAAATCAACTTAACATCAAGTTCCCACTTTTTTGTGTGTGAAGAAATAAGGGTCTAAGAAAACAGTATACATCTTGCTATGTTCTTATAGACCTTAACTTTAACTTTCTCTTTTATGTTTGTAGGTTTTATGGAAGTTCCTTTCCTATGTTTGCAAAATGAAAGGTTTGTTCTGTGTAATTTAGAAGAGTACTATTTAAAAATTGAGAAGACTCAAGTAGAACATTCTTTTAAAAAGTGTCCTTTGGATTATTTATGTGCATATAATGTATAATACATATATGTTTTTTATTCTAAGTATTATGATATACAACATGGCAGTTAAAACCTGGACTTACTTGTCATTATTCAACCTTGCTACATATGTATGACAATCAAAGAAAGTATCAGACAGATGTCTTCATTTTGAGGTTTGGAATGAAAACTATTCTTGTTTTAGACAATAAGAATCAGAATGTTGCTTGAAAATATGGAAATGTGAGGAAAGTCCATTTTTGACAAGTAATGTATCTATGTAGCAACTTCCCTGTCACATTCCTCATTTTTATTGTATGTACAGTAATCTTAAAAGTTTCAGTTACTCTTGGTTAATGATGATATAAAATGTTAAATGAAAGGGTCTATAAATAAGCCATTTGTAGGTTTTAAGTTGTATGTCATTCTGAGTATCACAATTGAATTTTCTGTTGTATTAATCCATGTGATCTGAATGAGGAACTTACCCTGAATCCAGCATACCCATATTGTATACATGTCTATCCCAATAGTGAGGAACATTCTCAAATAGCAGACTGATTTCTACATACTCATAATGCTAGTGTTCAAATCATTTAACTTAGTAATGGCAACAGTGCCCAATAACAGTGATCCTGGTGAATTGGATATGACACAGAGAATCAATGAAGCTAGTCTGTTGAGTGAAAAGATAAGAGGTTTTAACTGAGCAAACAAAGGGAATACATTTCTTCTATACTAACAGTATATAAAAAACACATAGCGTGTATAAAGTTAGTCCTTCTTTCCAAATAACTTTAACTCATGTCAAGTTGATAATAAGCCAGCCAGAACAACAGATAAAGTTGAATACTATGTAGCCATAGAAATAATACCTTCTCATTTGTGAGATAATGGATGAAATTAAATGATACTGTGTTGGGAGGAAAATCCAGTCTTGGAATGAAATACTGCATAGTCTCACTGTATGTAGAACCCAAAATAAAACTTATCTAAACATTGAGAGTAGATTGGTGAGCACCAGAGGCTGAAAGAGCAGAAAACACCATAATCAAAGATAGGAAGAAGTTAATGAATTTTTTTCTGAGTTACAATTAAAGAGGTTTAAGAAGTTCTAGCATGAGATGAGAATGCTCACGCATAAAGTACTTGCTATACCTTTCTAATGTCTTCCGTTTGGACCCCCCAGCACTCTCTTAAAACAGTAGAATTGGCAGAGTGACCTATAATCCAAGTGCTGGGAGATGAAGATGGGATGATCTTTAGGACCCACTGTTCTAGTCAGTGTAGCCAATCAAGAAACTTTGGGTTCAGTAAGAGTTTGTGTATTAAAAACTAAGGTGGAGAGTGATACAGGAAGACATCTCTGGTCTCCACATGCGCACACACAAAAAAATGAAGTTGCTGTTACACAATTAGATGACTGCTACAGGCAGCAATAGTTTATTATATATTTCAAGTGGTGGAGGAAAGAATTTTGAATGTTTTCATGAGAGTGAGTGTTAGAGGAGATATTATATTTTACCTATTTTAAACATTACACAGTGCCTGTTTAAAAACCACAGGGTACTGTAAGGGTATGTATAATGTTTATATTTCCATGTGCCACTTAAAACAAATTTAATTTAAATTCAAAGACATAGTATATTTCCAGCTGTGTACTAATGTCATTATTCCCATTGTTCAAAGGCTTTTTTGTTTTACTTTTAAGATTATAGTATAATTACATTTTTACCTTTCCCTTCCTCTCTTCATGCCCTCCCATATATACCCTCTTTAATCTTTTCCAAATTCATGACATTTTTTATTTATTGTTATTGCATAAGTATATGCATATGTATATACATACATATTTCTAAATAAAACCTGCCCCATCTGTATAATGTTACTTGTATCTATGTTTTAAGAGCTGAAAATTTGGAAAAGCTTTTAAATCACTTCATTATATTAAAAATGGGAATAAAATGTTCTTTTGTAAGTTTTATATTTTCTGAGCTGAGCAAAATTAATAATGTAGGTGAAGAAATGTGATATCCAGATGATTTCATCCTGTCGGGGGAGAACTATATCTGCCCAATCTAGACACAGAGCATTCTCAGAAGATCAGTGGTAGAATAGAAGGGAACAGTGAAAGATAATAATCCATTGTTGTCACTGAGATACAGCCCTTCTATTATTAGTGAAGGGAGCATGGGTTACAGGTTTGTGTTTATACAGATGAGAAGCTACTGTCCTGATCATGACCCCATCACAATTCATTTCAATCATATCCTCCATGGAGAGTGTGGTTGCATTTGGTAAAGGGTGGTAGCTTTATTCACTCAGAGAACAAACAGCATGAATATATCCAGGGTAATGTTGCTGGCAGAGAGAAACTGAGAAAGCAAGGAAAACAAAGCTATCACATGGTATGCAGCAGAATCAATAGTCATTCAAATCTGAAATAAGAATAATAAAGAGTCCTTGCTGCATAAGTGTGGCTTGTGCAAAACCCATCTGAACACCTGGTAGCAAGCTGTTCTGATATTTTGTTTAATAGGTATGTATTCCCCTGCTATTAGATTTCAGTGCTATTTTGAACTGTGAGATATCACTGAAACTTTTTTCAAAGATTGATGACCCTTAACTGATAAGATCAGCCATTAAAAATTTCAAAATCCTGAGAGAACATCTTACAAATGGTTAATGATGAACTTTAGATTAATAATTGTCTATCAAAGCCAGTATTTATGTGCAAGTATAACTGTGTAGTAGACCCTTGCTTATTGTACTAGTTATGTCCAGAAAAAGGAGGGGGGCAGATTTAGTTGTGAAGAGAATGTATGTGTCAGAAAGAATGTATGGACTTAAAAAACTGGAAACTAGGGTCAGCATGAACCAAAGGAGTAGGCTGGAGCTGCACACAGTAGAGAGGAGTCAAACTGTTTCCCAGAGTCAGAAAGGATTGCATCTGTTGATCCACTGCTGAAAAGTACCCTTTTCTAATACCCCTCAGTCAAGGCTTTGTGTGTTATAGCTTGTAAGGTCTGAGAAGGGGTTAACTGGTTTTGTAGCCTCGTGAAACTTCCCACAAGCTCAAAGCTGAACAGAAGAAAAGCTATTCCATATACCATTTGTTAATCCAAGGCTTGAGAATGATTTATGACAGCAAGTAAATTAGAACCACCGGAGTGTTTATTTTATAAAATTGAACTTTCGCCATCACCTTGAGCTTCCTTCTGCACAGCTGGACTTCAGAAAGAGAAATATCAATAGTAACCAAGACACTGTATTCACTGGGAGCCTGAGGGTGTTGTTTTATCTTTGGCACAGTGGCTATGCCTTAATTAACGTCTATCTCAGCCAGCAACTGCAACTCTAAATTCACTGGGTTGCTTCTGGACTGGTGTGAATTCTGATTCTACAAGCATTGGTTCTGTCACCACCACTAAAAGTAGCTATAACTAAGTCTCTATCATTTCAATTATGAATAAGACTCAAGCTTCAAAGGCTGGGGTGAAAACCTTCGACCTCAGATAGTTTGAGTAGCAATGAGCTAACCCTTTCTCCTTGCTGGCATTCATGGAAGACCTGTGCTTAACCAAACAAGAAAAACTTTTGCCACTCTAAACACCACCCTACTATTTCCCCCATGTCTCTCTATCTCTCCTGGATGCCCTGTGAGGCTCTCTGATTACTTTCTGTCAACTAGTTGCTAGTGCAGACCGTTGACCCATTGTTAATTTTATTTAATTAACATAAATGCAAACTCAGGGTTCACACCAAGATCAAATATCCCCGAACATGAGGGATCATTAAAGTTCCACCATTTGGAAAACAGTGGCGTTTTAAAAATATTTGCTTGGAATTCAAATTTTGAAGCAAATATATTGGTTCAAAAGAATTAGTATTGCTAAATCTTGACTAATTACGCACAGGCTTTCAAGGCCTCTTGGATTTATTAAGGACACTCTGGTTGAATTATTGTTGGCTTTATTCTGGTGATGCATATGATAGTGATCTTCTTAGGTTTGTGGAAAAAGTAAGTTTGTAGTTGAAATTTCCTTGTGAAATGAGAGATCCAATTTCAGGTAAGTCTCTTTGCTGAGAAGCCATTTTTGTTGGTTGGTCTTGTGTTTTGTTATTGTTGTTTTCTGGCCCTTGGGAATGTGCTCCAGCAAAGTCAGGCAATAAACATCCCCCCCCACCACCTGTATTTTTGTCAACCCAAATTAAGCTGCCTGAGTGTTGTTTGGGATCTGCACTGAGCAAGGCTTCTGTGCCTCCCTAGATGTAGTGAAGCTCCTCCCACTTTGTGTGGACATCAGCTCAGGTTAATAAGCCCCTGTTAAAACTCCCTCATCACATAATTAGATTTTGGTTATTGTTATTTTTGCAGTTAAAAGATGTGGGTCTCCTTTTCCAAGATGCTTGCTAGGAGTTTAGTGACTTGGTCATTTCTGCATAATTTAGAACAAATCTCCAAGATTTATTAAATTATAGCAAAAAACATCTTTGAAGAACTAAGAACACAAAAATGAATGGAATAATTCTTGAATTTTAGGAATTAGATAGTGATGATCAAAAGAGCCCTTATTATTTATTTATGTGTATTCATTTATTTTTATTTACTCATTATTTTTGTTATTAGCTAGAAACTATTATTGACCCTCTTCTCCCCATCTCCCCCAATTCCACTGTGGTTCTCCATGTGATTTCCTATCACATGTCTTTTTGCACTTTACCCTTCCTGCATACCTCTTCCCTCCACTCCCATGGTTCTCTAGCTAATTTCATTGCCATTACCCACTCTAATACTCCCTTACTTACATACCTACAAGCACTAAAACTTAGGATCCATGTTTGAGAGAAGTGAGATTTTTGTCTTTCTGAGCCTGGGCACGTCATTTAAGAGAATATTTTCCATCAAAAAAAATAATTTCCCTGCAAATTTCACTTGAAGCATCCCCTCTAATCTGCCTATAACGTTAGTTGAAGAGGAAATTGAGTGTAGTCTTTTGGAGTTTCCAAACTCCCTTCATTTAATATTTTCTGTGAATTGTCGTGCTGCTTACCTCTTTATCTGGATATCAATTATATTCAGCTGCTCTCTTTCCAATGTCCACACCAACAGCTCCTGGTTTTTCTTTAATTATCATTAAAGTTCAGCACTCCAGTTTATCCTACATTGAAAGTATAGACCACATTGTTTTCCAGCTTCTCTTTTCCTTTTCATTAAATAACATTGAAAGTAACTAATTTTTGGCAGAATTTAGTAACATCATTACATTTGCAAATTTTAGCCAACTGGTTTGTTAATATGTAGTCCACTCATTTTCACTGTTTTTTTTTTTTTTGTTTTGTTTTGTTTTGTTTTGGTCTTCTTTCTAGTTTGCAATTTTGCAATTTTTCAAAAAACAATGAAATCAATTAACATATCTAATATTACAATATATATGAAGGTATGAGTATTGGGATGCACACCTATACAATCTAACGTAGTGTGGTTCTACTTCGTAAAAATTTGTATCATTTTGGGATTGGAGGTGAGATGCCTATGCAATTAAGAGCACGGTGTACTCTTTCTGAGGAACAGCTTTTGATTATCAGCATCAATATGTTAGTTCACAACTGTAACTCACTTCTAGGAGATCCCCCTAACATTTCTGACATCTACCAACAAGTGGTACACATGCAGGCAAAACACACAGACACCAAAAACAAATATTTAAAAAAAGGAATTTGTATAGTTTCTCGTATCTATCTCTTTCTATCATCTATCTGTCTGTCTGTCTGTCTGTCTGTCTATCTATCTACCTATCTACCTATCTACCTATCTACCTATCTACCTACCTACCTACCTACCTATCTACCTATCTACCTATCTATCTATCTATCTATCTATCTATCTATCTATCTATCTATCTATCTATCTTCTATATATCTAACTGGGCATCTGAAATTCTTGTGTAAGCTCTAGTCTTTTGTAGTAAGTTGTTTTGTCCTGAATACTACAGGTCCATCTTACAGTCAAGGAGATTTTTAGCTCATTGGAATGAGACAATTGCTACACTCTGCTACAGGGTACTTACTACAGTGGATGTCAGCCAGGTGGTTCTGCCAGGGCTTTCTGTCACCACGACTGTGGAAACTTCTCATATAGCAATACCATGCTCTTCAGGAACATAATGATGACCCACCTTTAAAAATCATGCTACTCTCTCAGCCTAGATACACATGGAAGGGCCTAGGCCCTGCCCCAAATGCTGTGACAGATTTTGATGATCATGTGTGTGAGGCCTCATCCTCCTTGAGGAGTGTATGGGGGTGGGTTGGGGGATTGGTAGGAAGAATGAGAGGACAGGAGGGACAGGAAAATGGAATTGGTATATAAAATAAGATTGTTTTTGATTTAAATAAAAATTAATTAAAATCATGCTAGCAGTGATTGGTCAGAATCGGGGCCTATCAAATTGTTTACAAATTATCCTGTGAACACGGCTTCCTTGAGTTTGATGGGGAAGGAAATCAGGCAGGCTAATACAAGCCTCCAGGATATCCCTGTTCTCCTGTGTTTGACATTTGCTTTCATATTTGTCTTCCTTCAGATGCTCTGATACAAACAAACTTAAGATCTAGAGTAGAAGTTCTCAACCTGTGGATTGTGATTCCCTTGGGGGGTGGTCAAATGGTCCTTTCACAGGGGTTACCAAGGAGCATCAAAAAGCATAGATATTTAGACAACAATTCATGACAGTAGCAAAACTACAATTATGAAGTAGCAATGAAGATAATTTTATGGTTGGAGCCACCACATGAGAAACTGTATTTAAGAGTCACAGCATTAGAAAGGTTGAGAACCACTGATGTGGAGAACTTTCACATTTTCAATTCTTCTAGATTTACTCCTAAGTCCTATTTTTATTTCCTTCCATAGATTAAAAATAAAAATAATAATGACCCAGCATTGTACTTGTGAAACATTTTATAGTTTGTTATTCCCACCTAGGGAATTTCTCTGTATTTTAATATTATACTCTTATTTTCCATTTACATTTTTCAATTCCAAAAGATTGTTTCATATTAAACTTTTCTCAAGATAATCATCTGTCTTTTATCATTATCACAATAATAGCATTCTTTTTCACATCCAGATAGTATAACATGTCCAACACTAAATACCTTGTGTTGCATTAATTTAATCTCTATAAATACTTTCTAAGGCAGGTACTACTGTAAAGATTAAAAAAAAAAATTAAGATAGCCAAAATGAGGGCGAGCAGTCTGCCACAACATTTTCATTTTCTCTCAAGCTCTCCTACCTAATGACTGATGGATGCCAAGATTTTCTTTTAAACAAAGGTTCGCAAACTCTCCAAATATCTGACGTTCTTATTCTTTTGCTGGCCCCTATCTTTTTCCTGCTCTGATTTTTCCCTGATAAAATTCTGTATATGTGTTTAGTTCCTTCCTACTCCCTATTCCATTTTTTATGTGGGTTCTTTTCTACTTCATAAATCCCTAGGGATTTTCTGGAAACCAACAGTGAATCTGGGAGAACACAGGGCTCTGTTTACAGGTGTGTTACTAGATGTCAAGATAACAGAGAGCTGGGAAATTAGTCATCACCAGTGTTGCTGTCAGTGAAGGGCAGGAAATTGTACTCCCTCAGTCCCATTCTTACAGGGACAAAAGGCAAAATTAGCAACTGCTGCTGTTTGATTCATCTTTTTGGCAAACTGGGGTTGTATCCCACTGTGTACACATGTTGTATGGAGTCTTCTTGTTTGGTGGCAGGTGGGAATAAGGTAATAAAGGGGAAGTTCACTTTGTTGGCTTTCCCTTCCTCCAAACCTGGTCTGAAACTTGGCATAGTTTCTAACATTTGGCCTGGGAAGCTCACACAGTGATACCTAGTATATACAGGAAGCAAAAATTCAACATAGAGCCCTTGGCCACAGCCCATGCATCCACAGAAGAGGAAATAAGCCATTAGCCCACTCTCTACTTGCTGAACTCTGGCTGCCATCACTGTGAGAACAATATTTATCCTCACTTCACTTCACTTGAGCTACTGTTTTGTTTTCAAGGCAAAGAGTGAAGCAACAGGACCAAGACCCAAGCACAACTAAAATATTACCTCCCATAGTAAGGTAGATCTTAATATTAGTGGGTAATAACTTCCCTAAGTTAGATACACTTTGACATTGGTGGCTTTTCAAGACAAAGAAGCTCATGAAAATAGAGTGAGGAACAATTGAGCTTTATTCTCTTAAAGGCATTTAAAGTTCCTCTAATTATAAAAGTAGGAAGAATCTTAGCTGACATATTGATAGGGGATATATAGATAATATAAACATTTATGCTGCAGATATATTGAAGTCCAGAATGAGTGGGATTAAATTTGTTTTCTGGTGTTAAATACTAAGAGACACAACCAAGATTTGGACCAAGGTTTCTGGAGTGTAGAAAGCTCTTATAGAGATTTTAGCTATGATTCAGGAGGAGCAGAAATTTGTGAGAATGAAAGAGAAGAAAAGCATGACCAGAGAGAGTTTTGTGTGCTTAGCCCTAGGACAATGTTTGGCTGTTGCAGGTGTTAATTAGATCTAGGCAGAGTTGTGAAAAACTGATTCAGCTGGAGGAAGGAGTGGAGGAGAGAATTGGGGTAGGGGGTTGGTTAGACAGAGTGATAAAAGGAGAAAGAGGTGGAATAAGGTGACCAAGAGAGAAGAGGGGGAGAAATTACTAAAGACAGAGACAACAGAAAAGAAAAACCTGATCTATTATTGTAGTAAAGGAAGATACCATCTATTTCAATAATTGGTAATAAAATCTCCATTAGTGAGAAAATAGTTTGGTTTATCGGAATATTTGTGCATTACCAATAGTTTAATGAGTTATTTAAAAATGGATGATGGTCCACCTGTCATAATATTATTATTAGCATGTATATTGAAAAAGTATAGGCAAAAGTTATTCCCAATATCACAAGTAACCCAAATCTAATTAATTTGATATAGTAATTTGATGAAACATATAGGAGCAATAACAAAAATATTAGTATTATATCATCATTTCTGTTTTGGTGATCCATGTAACAATTTTATAGCAATAATAATGTCAATATTTTGATATTCTTGGAATTTCTATTTTAAAAAGACACTGATTGTACCTGTAGTCACAGATTCAGTTTGTATCTATGGTTGTCAAATGCTGAAAATCATACTGATATTGACCACTTCTTCTACAGTGTCTTGAAGACCTTATAGGCATGACAGTGTCACACGATTGTGCTACACATGTAATAGAAAGGACTTTTGAAATCTCCTAGAATGAATTCCTATAGAAGTGCTTTAAACTTCAAATAGCATGATTTTATGCAAAAACTTAACCTCAAACTTAGTTTATTTAACCATAAAATAGAGATAGTAAACTTTAGAGCTTCTCTTGGGAGGATCAAATCCAGAACATTCTAGAAAACATCTCCTAGAATGCCTGGGCACTTACAGTGTTCTCCAGTGTAGTTCTACTTCCTCTTGCTGATTTCTTTTGTCTCTGCTGTTTATTTATTTATGTGACATGGAGGTGGGGGGGGGAGCACAGTTCAAGCTTAGGTTGATCAAGTACATTTAAATTTTTAAGAGAATTTTAACTGTAGTAATTAAGAAATCAATACATTTGCTACTGGTGAGAAATAACAAATTATTTCTCTGGACTAAATGATTTGACATTGATGCTGCTTTATTGGTAAACATGGTGCCTTGCACTTGGAGTAGCACACTTGGTGGAAGGGGCAAGGTTAGCCAGCCAAAAACAACATGAAGCACAGGAGGGGACTTGTGCAGGGAGACAGGAACTTGCATGGGAAGTGGAAGTAGAGAGATGGACACTGGGCCAGAGCAGCCTGAGCAGGGGAGATGGAGAGGATGGTAACTGAAAGGAGGGCATGTTAAAGCCACATGAAAGCCAGTTTGAAAAACGAATTGACTTATAAAGTAGATATGCCTTACAGTACATTTTAAAGGGCCATTACGATGGCTTTCTGTTTTCTGTGTGATTCTTGTGTGTGTAAACGTGTGCCTCTGTGTCCTTATGCTTTTTCTTTGACTCTTGTTCTTCTGTTTGTTTTTGTCCTATTCTGACTGGTTTTTATTTTATTTTGTTCTGTTTCTGTTTCATTGTTGTTCCTTAGATTCTTGTCTGCTTTCTAGCAGGAGGCAGAAAGGGTGTAGATCCAGGGGAGAGAGTGTGGAGGAACTGAGATGAATGTGTGTGTGTTGGGGGGACTACAATCAGAATACATTGTGTAAAAATCTATTTTCTGTTAAGAAAAAAAAGTAATTGAAAGGATAATGGAACACCTGTGAAATGGAAGAACAGAGGAAAGTTAAAGGATTAAAGGGCTAATTAGGGGTGGGTGATGAGTGAGGAAGGAGAGGAGGTAATGGGTGGACTGGCCAAAACTAAGGATCTGTGGGAAAGCCTTATGAAATCTGCTAGTTTGTAAGTAAATCTTGAAATGCAACTTTATTAAACAAAAGTTCAAATGGAATTACACCGCATAGATATGCAGTGTGGCTTCCAGACTAAATGAGTCATTAAATGAAAATCACAGTGCAAGGCCTGGGATACCTCACTCTGAGTTTGTACTTGGGAGACCCCCAGGTGTCTCTAAAACAACACAGGTTGTGGTACTGCTCTTGGTTGCCCACTGGGGGAAAACACCTGTTATTGAAGACATCACATACACTGGCTGAGAAAACAATCTCAAGACAGCAGGAACTTTCACCCCTGCCAGCCAGCTTTCCCAGAGCAGGAAAGAAACAAGCAAGCAAACAAAGAGAACACTCATGGTCTGCCCAGTGCTGGACCCTGCAAGCTGTAGTACTGATATGCCAGGTAAGGTGTCCTCACTGGGGAAACAGTGACACAAGTGTCCCAGAGTAACTAAGTAGTTTATGAATAGGTTTGAGGCCAGCTCCATAGGAGGGAATTTCATTTCTGGTTCTGACAGCTTTGGGGGTGGGTAGAGGAAGCATTCTTTTTTTTAAAGATGTTTCCACTGGTAGGATCCTTGTGCCCCAGTGGATGGCCACCCCCCTGCATATGTGGTTACATAGGAGGAAGCACTGGTTAGATTTGGTAAGATACAAAATATACATACATACATACATACATACATACATACATACATACATACATGAAGTTGGGAGGGGGACAGGCTGAGGATATGAGCAGAGTTGGAGGTGGGAAGCAGGGAGTGGCTACAATCGTATTTCATTGTGTTCTCGTATGGAACTGTCCAGGAACAAAATAAAAGGCAAATCAAATGACACACGATGTTTTGTTACCTCCCTTTCTAAGTGAAATACCATCTAACTGGCTTATTGCTTCTTTTTAAAAATGTAGAATCAGATTCGTTAAATGCTAAAAACAAATTCAGATCCTATTAATATAATGTCTCTACTGAATGGATATTTCCCAAATATTGACATTTGTTCTGCCTCTCTGTCCAAAAACTCAAAAAGAAGGATCACTACTAATATTTGCCCAAGATTGACTTGACTTTTGGCTTTTGATTCAGCTTAGGTGGATGGAATGGCTCATCGGAAGGATGACAGCTCTCAAGGACACTATCGATCTCTGTATGCACTGCTGTCATAGTTAGGGAAGAGTAAATGTCACCACAGAGAGCAACACTTTTGCTGTCTTAAGTCATTTTTATTGTAAACCCAATTGTCTTTAGGACAGAAAAAGTCTCCAGTATCTCACTAGAACAGAGCCTGTAATTCTGGGTGCTGTGTTGACAATGTTTTTATCTTTGGTTAGTCACTGCTTTATGAGAAACTATGGAGGCTAAGGAGGAGGCTCAGTGGGTAAGAATACCCACTGAGAAAGCATGAGGGCCGGAGTTCAAATCCCAAGCACCTATGCTGAACAGACACTTGTAGCCATAGTACTGTGTGTGTGTGAGGTAGTGCAGAGGAAGGATCCCTAGGATTTAATGGCTAGTCCATTTAACTACAGACTCAGTTGGAGTCCCCTTTTCAAGGAAATACAGTGGTGTATGACATAGAGCGATATCTGATGTTCTTCTGTTTTCTTGGTGTATTGTGTAGATGCATGGGTTTATACATATGTATTCACATATAGCAAACACACACACACACACACACACACACACACACACCCTCGTGCACTCACACAAGAAGCCAAATACACTATAAAAACATATGTCCTTTGGATTAAGACAGCCCAAACCATTCAAACCTTTCTTTTTTATTTGTGTGAATATTTGTATTTAAAAAGATAGATTGCCAGGGGTGGTGGCACACACCTTTAATCCCAACACTCAAGAGGCAGAGGAAGGTAGATTTCTGTTTAAGGCCAGCCTGATCTACCTAGTAAGTTCCAGATCAACCAGGGCCACATAGAAAAACCCTGTCTCAAAATAACCAAAAAGCAATATTAACAACCATGTTCCTATTAAAAGTGCTATTTAGATAATTTCATACCTCTTTGTCTTCATATTTTTTTTTCAAATCTGACATAGAGTGGGATGAATGAGTTTTAGTATTTTGAAGCAAATTCTTCAGTTGAAGGTCAGTAACCTTTCTTTTAACAGACCAAGTTTCAAAAAATGAGCTACAGAAATGTTACTGTATCAAGATTTCAAATTATTCCTGAAAGTAAAGAAGACATCTATAATACTGTACATCTTTTGAATCATGATTTTATTTTTTCACAACATGCATCCCTCTCACAAACATGTAGGTACACAAATATCCCCCATCCACATCCTACGCATCAAAAGCCTTACTGAAGATAGGACCAGATCCTGAACAGTGCTTAGCTTTTTACCAGGTCTCCCTCCAGGAGCCGTACCTCTCTTGTGGAAAACACTGTTTCAGGGAACAGTGTCTGCTCACTAAGAACATGGCTGCAGCTTTCCCAGACATTCTGCACCCCCAGAGTTCTCTCACCTGGTACTGATCTAGCCTTGCTTGCATAATGAAGAGACTGTGCTGTCCTATGAGCAATAGCACAACAGGGATACTATATTTTGCATTTCATATTTGGTATTTCATAAAAGATAAGAAAATTATGTCAGAATATAAAATCTTTGAATATATTTGAATTAAGTTTGGATTCATGTTTAGTATCCAGAATTAGTCACCTCTCCCACCTGAACATCAGAGAAACATTTAACTCCTTCTCCCCACCCCTTTGTCAAGATCTCTTCTATTTACACACACCTGTCCCTCTGTGAGCGCCACTTTGGCCTTGTCTCCATTGGTGCCCCTTTCATTCATATTCTATTACAACCACTATAAAAGGGCTGATTTGTATTATATGTTAATAATATCTATCATACAAGCACTGCCAAAGAAGCACTTTTCTTTGCATGTACATGGTATTGAAGCATTTCTCAATAAGTTTTAAAAAATTGTCTACGGGGGCAAGTTTTATTTAACTTCTGTGAGTTCTTTTTCTGTAATGTGAAAGACATAATGTCTGTTCTTTGAATTGTGTCTGGCCCTATGAATAAAACCATGTTTGACTCTGTACTCTAATTAATGGAGTTCACTTTCCGGCCAGGTCTCTATTGGCAGCCCAGGATGGATCAGAGCCAAATCTGAGGTTGGTTGCACAGTGTGTAACCTAAACACACACACACACACACACACACACACACACACACACACACACGCGCGCACACACACACACACACGGGAAGGGGTGTCAGCAAATGCAGTTAAACTGGTGCAAAATAGTTCATTGCAAATGATGATTTCTGTAACCCCAATAGGTCCATTTATATTATATTTATCCCAGGTCCCCTGCCTCCAGAGCTTCAACTCCTAATCATTAGATAAACTGACAGCCTCTCAGCATCTGTCTTTACTAACTCCTACACTTGCTTTTCAATAAATTTTCACTCTAGGTTAATTTAAACCTATCTTACACCTTCAGCAAAAGGCATTGTGAAGAGCACAAACTCTGCAATGGATATGTCTGGGTCACAGCCTAACTGTATACCAGAACATATGATTAGAGCTATTACTCAAACACTAGAAACCTCAGCTTTTTACCTAGGAAATCAAAAACATTTAGAACCCACTTCTTTGGTACTGTTGTACAGATTAAGTAGAGTTTAGCATCCAGTGCAAGCATTCAATAAATGCTTCTTGGTATTACTACTGTTATTACTGTTGAAAACATCACATTTATCTGCACTATGGAGACAAAGGCTATCCTTAAACCTGGACTGTTTTAATTCAGCTAAAACTGATCCCCATTCCCAAGTGACATGGGGACATGTTAGCTCCCAGGGTTCCTGAAATATTTATAGCTCCTAGGAAATTCTACCTGGGCTTTCTCATAGATGAGTATGAGTACTCATAGATGAGTAGCTCTGTGTTGCTCTGATAGATACCATTGTTTGGATCCTTTCTGCTCTTCCCTTTTTTTCCCTTCCCTTCCCCTCCCCTCCCTTCCCTTCCCCTCTCCTACCTTCCCCTCCCTTCCCTTCCCTTCCCTCCCTTCCCTTCATCTCCCCTTTCCCTTCAATTCCCCTCCCTCCTTTCCCTTCCCCCTTCTCTTCCCTTCTCCTCCCCTCCCTCCCTTCCCCTCCTTCCCTTCCCCTCCTCTCCCTCCTTTCCCCTCCCCTTTCTTCTTTTCTCTTTCTCTTCTTCCTCCTTCCCCCACACTCCTCATTCTTTTTTTGTGTTATTTTCAGAAAAAGAATTTTTAAAAAAATTTGTTTTCTCTTGCAACAACAAAGTTTTAGGAGTATCAATAGATGCATTATTTTGAGTGAGAATCATAGATAATGCATATGCTTGGGGGAATATGCTGTGTTTCTGTAGCAATGCCACCGCAAACCTGTAGCTGTGACAGTCTCCAAAGATACTGAATGGAGGTAACAAAAATGTGTCTTGCAAGAGTTGAAAATAATCTTGT
Organism: Phodopus roborovskii; assembly: GCF_943737965.1. Lineage (NCBI taxonomy): Eukaryota > Metazoa > Chordata > Mammalia > Rodentia > Cricetidae > Phodopus > Phodopus roborovskii. The sequence goes on from NW_026126409.1 coordinate 4,794,507, forward strand.
ACATAGAAATCTGAAGCAGAAAGAACATACCAGCAGGCACAACTACAAAAATACATATATGTATTTCCATGATTCCCTTTTGTAATAGTTGAACATGATCAAATGATTAAAATAAGTTTTGTTTTTATGAATAGTTTAATTGGGAAATCCTGTAGAACAGTGGGAAGGATTGTAGGAGCTAGAGGGGTCAAGAACACCACAAGAAAACCCACAGAATCAAAAAGCTGGGCTAATAGGGGATCACAGAGACAGAACCAACAACCAGGGAGCCTGCATGGGACTGACCTAGGTCTCTATATATATGTGACAATTGTATATCTTGGTGTTCTGTGGAACTCCTAACCATGGGAGCAGGGGCTGACTCTTTCTTTTGCTGGCTTTTAAACCTATTCCTCAGGCCGGATTGCCTTGTTGAGCCTTAACATAAGGGGAGGTGCCTGGTCTTACTACATTTTGATATGCCATGTTTGGTTGATATCCATGGGAAAGTTGCCTTTTTCTGAATAGAAACTGAGGAGGTGTGGATGTGTAGGGGCAGAGGAGAGGTGACAGGTAGGGACTCAGAGTAGAGGAGGGAGGGAAAACTGCAATTAGTGTATAAAAAATGTTAACTAAAATAATTAAAAATTCTTCTTTGTCAATTTTATACATTATGCAAAGCATTCTTATTATTCTCCCTCATTTATTTACATTCCACCTGTAACTCTATCCTCTATGGGTGCTGTTTCCATATTCATGTGCTTTTGCTTTGTTTTGTGATTCATTCTGAGTGACAACAGATGTGAAATGATCTGGTAGAGCTTGGTGGGTGTACCAGCAGGTACACATCTGGAGATAATGATCCATTCCCTCAGAATCCTTCCTTTAATAGCAAATAGTTCAGAAGGGAGGGATAGGGCCCTATGAGCCCTTTCATCATCTATAACTGATTGTTGACAGGCCAATATTGTGCATATGTAGGTGAAGGAAGTGTTTCATTTGGGAAATGACTTTGAGCAATATATATTGTCTCAAGCCTCTCCTCTTCATCTTCCTCTCCCTCCTCCTTCTCCTGGTCTGTCATGCACTAAGAACCTCAGCTCACCACATGTGATGATGTGTTGCCAGGTTACAGATCTGGAAATACAAGGTCCAGTTACTAAGAATGTATATATAGAATTGAGCCAAAATGAATTTTTCATTTTTGTAAGGTGTTCATATCAAAGAATTTTTGGATAGCAATGGAAAATAGCTACCCATTTCATGCTTTCCATACCAATTTATGTTCCACAAAACAGTTTGTAAGGTTCCCTTTTCTTCCTAGTTACCTGTTGTCCTTTGGGTAATTCCAACAAGAGTGAAGTTGTGTTTTACTATGGCTTCAGTTTGCATTCTTCTGATGGCTGGTGATGGCAGGCACTTTCCATACAAATGTCTGACCATTTTAATGTCTTCCAGAATAATCTGCCTGGGTTAATGCCTATTTTTAAGCAAAATTCTTCATTCTTCCTATTGGGTTGTTTCAGTCCCTTACATTTTCTAGATATAAATCCCTTACATGACAGAAGATCTGGAAGATTTCTCTCATATTTAGTAGGTTACCCCTTTGGTCTGTTTGGTTTGTTGATTGCTTGTAGTTTGCTACACATAAGCTTTTCACTTTGTGAGCACTTATTCTATTTTTTTTTTTTTTTTTTTTTTGTTTTCTATGTATGGGACAAATTCTTGCCCAGTCTAATGTTTTGAAAAATTTTGCTTTTGTTTTCTTCTAGTATTTCTATACTTATAGGTTTTACTTTTAAATCTTCTATGAATTAAATTTTTGTTTTTACATTTGTGTATGTGTAAGTGAACACACATGTGCATACACATGTGCACATCAGAAAACAATTTATGAGTCAATTATTTTCTTTTACTCACCATGTATGATCTAGGGAGAAACTCAGGACTTCAATCTTCAAGCTTGTCTTTACACAGTGAGTAAGCTAACCTCAGTGGGGGTTTAAAAATCAATTTTGAGTTGCTCTCTTTATCCAGTGACAGATGGGTGTTTAATTTCACTTTTCATCATGTGAACACCCGGTCTTCTCATCATCATTATTGAAAAGACTGAAATTTTCAGAGGGAATTCTCAGCACCATTGTCAATGATCTGCTGGATCATTGGTTTACTTCCATTTGGTTACAATAGTTTTGTAGTATGTGATGACGATGGCACAATGCCCCTTGCTTCATTCATTTTTGCTCAATTGCTTTGTAAATTAAATATTTTGTTTATTTCAGAATGATCCCTGTTTCTATGAACAATGTTATTAGTATTTTTACAGGATTGTAAATTTAAATCTGTAAAAGATTGTGTGTTATAGAATTTTTTAACAATATTGTTTCTTATAATCCGCCATATTAGCTATCTTTTTATTTGTGTGTGTATATCCTCTTAACATTCTTACATAGGTGTCTTAATAGTTTTGCTATAGAAAACATTCATTTTCTTTATGAAGCTTATTAGTAGGTCTTTTATTATTTGTAGATATTCTAAATGAAAGCATGTTCTTGATTTTTTTTTTTTTCTGACAAGTGGTTCTTACTGTACAGATATACTACTGATTTCTGTATGCTGGTTTTTGTGTCCTGAGAATTTGAAGGATTAATTTGTTATACTAATATGTTTTGTTGATCTTCTGGGTTTTCCATAGGTAAAGTGTAAACAGTGACAATTCGGCTTCCTTTCCTTTTGTTCAAATGTAGATGTCATTTATTTTTCATATTCTTTTCCTCATTGTTCTGGATAGCATTTCTAGTGTTGTACTGGAAAAAATGGTAAGAACTTTATCTTTGTCTTGCTCAGGCTTTCAGCCTCTCTTGCCTTAATATAATCTTCACAGTGGAATTATTACATGGTTATTATGGTTAGGAACCTTTCTTCAATAGCTTATTATCTCAATATTTTTACCATGAAGGAATGCTGAATTTTATCAAATACCTTTTGTGTATCTATTGAAATGATTATACCATTTTGCCCTTCTTTCTGTTCATGTGATAAAATTGCATGTATAAAGTGACTTCTGTACATTTGACAGGAATTTCACTTGACTACGATCAATAATCATTTTTGTGTGCTGTTGACTTGGTTGCTAGTGTTCTGTACATGAGTTTTTCATCTACACTAATCAGGAATATTGACATATATTTTTTTCTTTTAGTTTGTTGTCTTTGTGTACAGATCTAGTTTTGTGTCAGTATTGCTGGCCTCATCAAATGAATCTGGAAGAGTCCTGTTCTTAAAAATCTCTTAGGAAAACTGGAAAAGATTTAAATGTGTGATGCAATCTGAAGGTTGTGGCATTTGGTCCCAGACTCTTCTCTAATGACAGATTCTTCTCTTGTCATTCTCATAATCATTATTTATTTGATAGAGATGGGTTTTGTTGTGGAATATTATTTTAAGATGTATTACATTTATTTATGCTGTTGAACATTTGTTTTATGATGCAAAGATATGTTGCATGCATTTGTTTAACTCTGTGAAGCTGTGTTACTTTGCTTGTCTAAAACACCTGTTTGGTCTAATAAAGAGCAGAGTGGCCAATTGCAAGGCAAAACAAAGATATGTGGGGTTCACACGCATAAAGAATATATAGGCAAAGAATAGTAGGAGAAGGGGGAGGAGTTACAAGAGAAGGGGAGGAGGACTCCAGGGGCCAGTCATCCAGCTACACAGAAAACTGTGGCATGTGAAATAAAGAAAGGTATACAGAGAAAGATAAAAGCCCAAGGGCAAAAGTCATGTAGGATAATTTAAGATAAGAAAAGCTGGATAAAGACAAGCCAAGCTAAGCCAGGATATTTATAAGTAATAATAATTTCCTGTGTGCAACAACATATTTCAAACTAGAAATACTAGTACTAGCTTATCATCTCTTAAGAGAACTGATAAGAACTTAAATATTTTGAAGTCTTAAGTAACAGAACGTTCTCCTTTAGGCTCTTTATTGTTCCCCTTCTTTTCCAGTAGCCAATGTTATAGAACGTTGTAGCCAGTGTTAAGTATGATAAGAAAAAGAAATTCAAATTTGTATTTAAATTTTGGTGCTTACTTGAAATCTCAAATTGTATCTCCTGCAATAATTCTAGTTCAATGCCTCTTTGGGAAGACACATATATTAACATCAACATGTCATTAAAATACAAGGAAAATTGAAAGGAAGAACCAGTTTTTTTTCAAAAAAGGTTAATTCTTTCAAGCTTAAAGGAAATGACTTATTCTTAAAAACATAAAATAACATTGTTGATTTGTTATCACTGTGGTTATTTGCTACTTTTATTCTAAAATAAGATTTATTTATGTAGCATTTATTTTTTTACAAAGAAACAATACATGGGAGTATTGACCAAATCGTTCAGTAAAATAATGCTAAATAATTTGTATCACTAATTTAGGTCATATTGATTATGTCTGATAAGTGAGTTGTGGTTAAAGATCATGGGTTGAAAAGTAACATTTGGCAACTTATAAACCTTGACATTTTCCCTTAGACCTTAAAATGAACAATACTATACAGATAACTGCTTTCATTGGAAGTGGCAGTGAAACATTGAAATGGCATCTCTAGCTGCATCTGGGCTCTAGGTCTCATAACACATTTGAAAAACATATCAGTTTTCCTAATGCAATATGAATAGTTCCTTGATTATATCCAAGTCTTTTTATTTTTATTTATGGGAAAGCATGGGTTGAGGTGGAAAGAGCACATAGACTTGACTAACATTTCTTTTCATTGTTGTACTACATGACACCTCTTGCCTGCCTTTCCCCACTCCTCACCTGGGGTCCCTCACAAACAGTTTGTGACAAGACAGACAGTCACAAGAACACTCCAGTATTCTGGAGGCCAACACAAATGTATTGCTAAGCTGGTTAGCAAGTTTACAAAACAGTCATAGCTGTTCTAAAACAAAACAAAACAAAACAAAAAAACCCACACAAACACAAAAGCATTTTTATTTTCACAGAATCAATTATTTTAGAATCATGTGGCTCCAAATATACACTAAGATTTAATCATATTAGGGGTTGAGCACTTGAAGAGAGAAAGAAAAAATATAAATGAATTTAATTGTGTTTGCCTTGGAAAACATTTTTTAAAAAGGGATACAGATTCATTTCTACTGTTTTGTTACTAGAACTTATTGCAACAAAATGAAATGATTAATCTCAAAACGATAATACCTTTCTGAAACTCTAGAGGGGTATGAAAAAGCTGTAGAACTTTTCTTAATAAAAGTCTTCCATTTTCAGCTTAGATACAGAACAACTCACATGAACACAGCACTTTAAAAACCATTATGAGAATTTGTATGTTTTGTTTTTTGTTTGTTTTTTGTTTTTGTTGTTTTTTATTATTTTTTAATTTATTTTATATAATAAAGTCCAATTAAATGAAAACAAACATTTATACACAATATTTGGGAATTTGGGCGTTGTTCTTTCCAAACCACTTCCTGCTGGTAAGGGGCGCTGTCATGGGGGATTCGAAGAAGATTCAGAAATCCTGGCTGTAGTCTGTAAGGCTTCTTTGTCCAGCTATTTTGAATGTAGGATCACCTCGTACTCTGTTTCAGGCAGTCTGGCGTGATCAAACCACATTAGTCTGGAAGGAATCCACATCTTTTCATTTTCTGTGGAAACAAAAATAGAAATCCTTTTCCTCAGTAACTTGTCCTTGAACTTAAATTTTGGAGTCAAAGCATTTTTTTAAATTTAATTTATTATTTTACATGTTGATCCCAGTTCCCTGTCCCTCCCTCCCTCCCTCCCTCCTTCCCTCCCTTTTACCCTCTCTGCCCTCTCACATGCACTCTAACCACCCTCCCCTCCCATCCCCCCACCCCAATTCCATATGTAGGGGAATGCCATCCAGTTGGGGTCATGTAGATCTGACAGGTCATGTGAAGTAGGGACTAGGGCTTCTCTCCTGTCTCTAGAATAGGGCAGTTATCCCTCCATGGGGGATGGGTTCGCAAAGTCCTTTTGTGCACCAGGGAACTACATGACAGCTCCCAACTAACAATTTGAGCTTCCGTGGAAAGGCTACCATAAATGCTCTTCCCGGATAGTGAGATCAACAACTAACTTATCCATGGAGCCCTCAACTAATGCCTGTTGGAAACAGGATCAAACACCCATACATAAACACTGAGTCGAACTAGAACCCAGATGCAGATGGAGAGGACAAGACCATGCGGCATAAACACATAGAGACAGCTTACCTGAACAAGGAGGAGCTAACGGCCACTAGACTGATAGCTGGGAAGCCATCATGGGACTGACTCAGGCCCCCCTGAATATGGGTCTCAGCCAGAAGGACTGAGCAGTCTAAGGGACCTCAGACAGTGGAGCCAGGATGTATCCCTGGTGCACAAAAGAATTTGTATATTTTGGAGGACACACACACAGCTACACACACACACACACACACACACATACACACACACACACACACACACACACACACACACACACTTGTGTACTTGCATCTATACATGGAAAGAAGGGCTTTATTCTTAAAAGCCAATAGGTTAGGTAGGTTAGATAAAGGAAAGAAAATAAGGAAGTATTATACAAAATGCTTTTCTTATAGAATTACAACATGGTCAATGTGGGGAGCAGGAGCCTTGGCACATATTCTGTGGGGTTAATCATTAATTGGGATTTTTCGGTTACCTACCGATGTGTATTATTGTTACAGATCACTTTTGTTCAGTCTGGTAAAATGGCTCAGTAAGCAAGGGCACTTGCCAAGTGTGATGAAGTGAATTCAGTCCCTGGAGTTGGCATGGTAGAAGGAGAGAAACAAATCCCTTAGTTTCCCTATGACCTCAACAAGGTTGTCATGCTCCTATCCCGCTTTCCATTAAATCATTAAAGTGTTCAAAATTAATAAAATAACTTCCCTCCAACGGTGTTTTCTTAAGAGCATATAGAAATTTAACAAATAAAGTAATACCCACCAAAAATAATTTACTAGTATTTAATATTTTGGGAAATGTTTTTACCAAAAATTTTAGCTTCTATCTGGAACTCCTTTCAAAAGTCCTAAGTGTTTCACATACCTACAATTCTCTTGTGTGGTTATGTATCAATGAAGTGTTTCAAAAATGTATTTCTACATGCAAAATATTGATAAAACTAACAAATATGTATCTTTATACATACACATTTATAATATATTGTCGATATTTTTAACTAAGAAACTCTTTGCATCAAATTTCATTAGCTGTAAGGGGAATTTGTACTTACTACTAAGTAGTAGTGCTAATTAGGCCTAGGATAACTTATCTTTTTTCCTATTTTTTATTATTATTTTTTTTCCTTATTTTACATATCAGTCCCAGTTTCCTCACCCTCCCATCCTTCCATGCAGCCCGACACCCCTCCCATCCCATTCTCCACCCACTCAAGAAGGAGAATGAGGCCTTATAGGAGGGATCATCAAAATCTGTCAAATCATTTGGAGTAGGGCCTAGGCCCTCCCTCCTGTCTATAGGTTAAGGGAGTATCCCTCCATGGAGAATGTGCTCCCAAAGTCCTTTCTTGCACCAGGGATACATCCTAATTCCACTATCAGAGGTTCTGTAGACTTCCCAGGCCTTCTAATTGAGAACCCAGTTTCAGGGGTTCTGGGTTGGTTCAATGCTGGTTTCCTAGCTATCAGTCTGGAGTTCATGAACTACTCCTTGTTTAGGTCAGCTGTCCCTGTGGGTTTCTGTACCTGTTCTTGACCCCTTTGCTTATCAGTCCTCCCTCTCTGCAACTGGAGTCTAAGAGTTCAGCTCAGTGTTTAGCTGTAGTTGTCTGCTTCTGTTTCCATCAGCTACTAGATGAAGGGTCTAGGGTGGCATATAAGGTAGTTATCAATCTCATTATCAGGAAAGGGCATTTAAAGTAGCATTTCCACTATTGCTTAGATTGTTAGTTGGGGGTCATAGGATAATTTATTAATGACAGCTTAGCCATCTATGTAGAAGCTGAGAATTGCCATTTGACGAGTCCCACCTTGCTAAAGTGTACTGAATAAGACAAAAACACCTGCCTTTCTAGCATGTCTTTTTGTAGTTATTCTAGTCTGTCAGATTCACGCCAGAATATCCTTTAAGGTCCTCCTTACGGAATTCTACCACATCAGCAGCTCCAAACTCTTCCATATCCTTTTCAAAAACAAGTTCCTAAGATACAGGAAGCACAAGGTCAATTTACAAGAGTGACTTCTGCTCAGATTTTCTAAATTAGGTGCTCATCTCACCAGTATGACAGATAACTCCTAGAACCAATTTAACAAGGAAGAATTCATTCTGGCTCATTGCTTGAAGGGATCATGGCAAGTAAAGAATGGAAGTGAAAGGCTTCAAGCCAGCAGGAACATGCCCAAGACTTCTCCCTCATGCCTTGCGGAACAGGAACATTAATTGTCAGCTTAACACAGCCTGGAATCACTTGAAAGCAATCCTTGAGCACATGTCTTTATCATGTTAGTTTGTGGACAGTTCTGTAAGGGATTATCTTTACTGTCTTAATTGGTATAGGAGGGCCCAGGCTATTGTGGATAAAAGTGCCCTGTCCTGGGCAGGTGGTCCTGGGCAGCATAAGAAAGCTAGCTGAGCACGAATCTGTGAAGGAGCTAGTAAGTGACATGCTTCCATGACTGGCTTAAATTCCTTCCTGAGTTCTGTTTGTGACTTCCTTCAGTGATCCACTGTGACCTGGGAGTATAAGCCAAACACAATATGCCCTGATAAGGTGCTTTTGGTCATTATGTTTTATCACAGCAACAAAATGGAAACTAAAGCTATAGTGAATTTAGAGTCTAATTAAATTAAGGTGGAGGAATAGTGAAGATTTACTAGTCCAATATTACACAGAAAAAAAAATGGCAAGAAGCCAAATAATTTACGTGATGCCAGAAATGAAGGCATAACAGTACATTCAGCGGTGTACTTTGTTTGTTTATACTTTCTTCATTTCTTTGCACTCAACTGCATTGTTGTGTAATGTGAGAGCCTTTTAGTTTATACTTCACTAGTTTTTTATTTACACATGGAGGTTCTAGTGTATTAGCTGATTAAATTGTGATGCTTAACACACAGGATATTTTGCTTGTAAATGAAAAGAATTCAACCTTTTGAATTTTCAATTCTTCAAACTGAAATATCACTCAGGACTCTCGTTGAGTTTTTGTGTTATATTAATTGGCACCAGCCAATGCACATTTGATCATTATTTTCTTAAGCAAGGTGAAAGTTATGCATGAAATACTTTTGTTCTTATCTAAGGACCTATGCACATTCTATGTTGTTTCACAGTAACTTGTAACTTTCATACTACTAATTTTGTTTTTTCATTGCAATATTTACAGTCTAGATGGGAAATGATTTTTTTTTTTTTTGCTGTTGAAAGCTTCTGCAGTGCTTAGGGTAGAGAGTGTGGTTTTCCTTTCACTTTCTATATGTGTATAGACACAGACACAGTCCCAGTCACAGTAACACACACACACACACACACATATATATATAGAGAGAGAGACAGACAGATACATACAGAGACAGACAAACACATACATACACATAGACACATACACAAATGCACACATATACATATACATATACCATATTGAAAACCACTGTTTATTTGCATTAGATTACAATTTAATTGTGGAATTCTCTATGAAAGCACAGGAAAGTGAATGTTTTGCCCATGACCTTACAAGACAGAACCTCTTTGACAGAGAAAATAGAACTAAAGCCTTTCCCTGTGCTTAGTTAGGTCATTGTAGTCTAATTTTCATCAGCCATACAACATCCAGCAGCAACAGAGATATTGTTCTTTTCTCCCACATTACTGATAAAACAAGAAGCAATTGCACGTGGTTACATGAATTTGTCCTCCTCTAGCAATTTGATAATATCTAAGCCTCAAGATAAAATAATTCATGATTATAACCTCAAGTAATAAAATGTGTAAAATTTGATGTATGACTGTGTTTTAAGTATTGCTGTCAGAGGCTGATACAAAGGTCCTTCTTTCACAATGCCTCATGCCAGCATTAGTGTCTAAAGCCTTTGGTCAGTGTCTGGATGTGCCTTCAAGTCAGAACTCCCTCAGAAGTTCTTTAATGATAAGAAAAGAACAACTTCATGTCTGCAGTAATATGGAAAGTCTGAAAGAACTGCATCCTGGTTGGGAATGAGTCAAAGGGCTTTCAAAGTGAAAAGAAAGTGATTATTAGAAACAACGACTTTGTAGCCCTAGTAACTGTTCCTAAGGTCAAGCTGAACCCTTTCTGTGTTCAATGACATGGGGAGTCAGAGTCTGAATAACATGACTTGGAGCTGGGAGCTGCAATGCAGCAGTTAGGCAGAGAAAAACGGGGATTTTAATTAAAATAATAGCTGTGTCGGATGTAAAGAGCAATCTATAAGCAGAACTTATACATAGTTTATATCTTTTGTTACAGAAAGATTATATATGAATGCTATATTTTTCTTTTGGCTTTATCTGTGTAGTAATTGCATACATAGCCATCTAAACAGAATCTTTTAAGAGTGACATCAGTATGTTTTATAATTATTACATCAAATATTTTTATTTTGTGGTAAATGCATGCCACAGCTTGTGAAGGTCAGAGGACAATTTACAGTAGTTGGTCCCCTTCTTCCATCATGTGGGTCCCAGAGATAAAATTCAGGAAATCAGTTGGTGGCAAGTACCTTTAATCCTTAAATCACTTTGTTGGTATCATGGATGCTTTTATTTTTATTTTATCAACAACTGGAATAAGTAGAAACATATGAGGGGACACAAGAAAGCATGGCCAACCTAAGAGTATATTCATGATGAAGAAAAGATTCTGCAACCATAGGATAAAGTTACTATGCAACTCTCAGCATTAACTTCTATTTATGAGTGGCACAACCTGAAAAAGAATCAGTTTAATTGGTGAATTTAATGAACAAAGAGAAGTGTTGCCTGGGAGAAAGATGGCCAGGCTTCAATCAAGCTTCAGTCACAATACTTTCAGATGCTTATTCTATGACATAAACATACATAAAAGCATTATATCTAACTCTGAGGAGATAGCTCCAAGAGGAAAATGCTTTGACAACAAACAAGGAGACCTGAGCTTATATCCTTAGCACCCACATATAAAAAATGGGTACATGGGGGAATCAAGAAGACTGAGTTGGAGGAGGGATGAAGGGGGAGAGCAATGAAAGACACATCTTGATAGAGGGAGCCCTTATGAGTTTAGAGAGAAACCTGGTGCTAGAAAAATTCCCAGGAATCTACAAGGATGATCCCAACTAAGATTCCTAGCAACAGTGGAAAGGGTGTCTGAACAGGCCTTCTCCTTTAATCAGATTAGTGACTATCCTAATTTACACCATAGAATCTACATCTAGTAACTAATGGAAGCAGATGCAGTGACCCACAGCCAAGCACTGGGCTGAGTCCTGGAGTTCAGCTGAAGAGAGGGAGGAGGAATAATATGAAGAGGGGGATCAAGACCATGATGGAGAAAACCAGAGACAGCTGACTAGAGCTAGTGGGAGCTTATGGACTAAGTATGAACTGACAGCTGGGAAACCTGCGTGGGATCAAAATAGGCCCTCTGAATGTAGGTGATGGTTGTGTGACTTGATATGTTGAGGAGTCTGACAGTGGCACCAGGACCTATCCCAGGGGAATGGACTAGCTTTTTCAAGCCCTTTTGTATGGTGGGATGCTTTGCTCAGCCCTGATACAGAAGGAAGGGGTTTGATATGTCAGACTTTGTTTACTCCCCAAGGAAGGCCTTACATGCTATGAGAGTAGACAGGGGATGAAAAGGGGGGATGGGATGCAGGAGGGCAGAAGGGGAGGGAGAGGGAATTGGAGTTAGTGTGTAAATGAAAAAAAAATTTAATGAAAAAAAAAAAAAAAACAACAACTGGGTAGAGTGGAACATGGCAGACTGTAATTTTAGCACTAAAGGAACAGGGGCAAGGGGCTCCTTGAGGCTTGCTGTTTGGACAATCTAGTGAATCAGTGACCTCCAGGGTCAATGAGAGACCTTGTCTCAACATGAACAAACAAGCAAACAGACAGAGAGTGACTGAGGAAGACCATGGGCATCTCCACCCATGCACACACATGAACATTCCCTCCCCTCCATACAAACACATCCTTAAATGGGGACATATGCATGATAATCATAGTGATTCTTGAAAAATAATTTTGGTGGGAATTTTGACCTGTAAGATGTGGCTTTGCCATTGCTTCTGTTCAAACATCTCCCTGTTGCTACAGGCAGCATGCAGTGGCATATACGGGTTGCTTGCTTGAATATACTGTATTTTTATTTTACTTTTCCATGAGAAAATATTCAACATTGACTCATAAGAATTTGTTTTCTGGAGAAATTTGGAGACAATTTCCGTCTTTTTTTTTTTTCTTTTCTTTTCCAAGCACTTGTGCCAGGTGCAAGTGATATTCCATATGTTTTGTGGTTCTTAAAAGAAACTGCTCTTACTTTTCTTTTAAACCCAAACTCCCCAATTTTCTGTGTTCTATAGAATGTCCACCTTAAAAAAAAGTGCATGCAAAATAGATTATAAAATTATTTTGGCATAATTTGCTGAAGAAACAAACGTGTTGTGTTTACCAGCATTTTATCACATCATTATATATGGAAGAAGGAAGGTAATTGCTTTGCTAACAAGTTCTGTAAATAGACAGTGTGTACATGTGTGTGTGTTATGTGTGTGTTCAATCAGTCATTTGTATCTTCCTTTATCTTACATGAAATGCCTTCCAAAATAGATACATGTGTCTGTGTGCTTTCTAAGACATTAAATTTTCTCTATAATATTTCAAACTCTAGTCACTATTTTAATTTACTGTACTTCTTTTGGGAATTATAAATTCATATAATCTGGGTTATGTGATCAGATCTTTTAAAAGCACTATGCCTTCACAAAAATTCCAGCATGTTCTTGTGGCCCACCATGCAGACAATGAGAGTAGTGCAAGCATGAACACATTCTTCACCACAGAAGTTTCACTTTTGTTAAACTCAAAAGTGATAGAATTTAATTTAATGAGTGTTTCATGATTAAGAACAGAACATTGACCTAAGCATACGTACTCTGCTAATGTGATCCTCCCTCTTTCTTTTAAATTAAGCCTCCCTAGATGGAATTCTGGCAACTCTGTCCAATAAAAAGTCTGCATATAATTAATTTGAACTGTGTGGATCATGATGCACAGGGTTTGGCAATCTAAATCACCCCATAAAATGACATATTAACTTTCTCTCAGCAACAAATCATACAAAATCACTTTCAAGTAAGTATGGCAGGATCAAGCTCTGGAAGTCTTGTTGGGTACATTTTCAGAGCATCTTACTTTTCCTCAGACAGTGCCATATAAGACAATGAGGGTACTCATGCCCAAATAAGAAAAATAAATATCTATATTATCACAAACCCAAATTTAATCATTTAGATTCAATTTGTTATTTTTAAAGGAATATTCCAGGAGATATCCTACTTTGACCATGCATTTAGCATAAAAGGTACATCCTATAGCCTGATAAAAATGCAGCTCCTGGCATAGGACTATTGTAAAGCAATGGTGACACCTACAGAGAATGTATGCAAACACCCAACTTTAATTGGTATATACTCTATCAACTGCTACTAATGCTTTAAATTATAACTATTTTGATGTACCCAAAAGAAGACAACTTAAATTTGATGTGCTGTATTTCTAAAAGGCATGACATTTGTTGTGAAAAGTCTTACTTTATCACCCTTTCAGCAAATGCCATTGCTGCAACATGATAATTTGACTGCCAGTATTCTGTCAGCCAAGAGTGGAGCCTATCTTACTTTGCAGCACTGCGGTGGTCCCATCTGCTGATATGAATCAAAGACAGGCATGTCAACATAGTGAAAAACAATCAAGATGTTTATTCTTTTCCAGTAGGTGGGTCACATGCATAGTAATGAAAGAGCTATCTTCTTTTCTCTGATGGTGCTATGTCTGAATGTTCCAGAATATATATCAAGGTGTCAAGAAAAAGTACTAATAACTTCATATAAAAAATAGTCTCAAGAGGTTGTATAATCTCAGTCTACTGAATTTTTTTTGTAAGCTAACCCTCTATTAAGGGAAAAGTCATATGTTTTGTTAAAAGAAATTTGCTGAGTATTAGAGCCTAATTTCTTCATTTAATGATGACTATTAATGAAGAGAAGTCCGAGACTGCTGATTGGAATTTAAATCTGAACATATTACCAGAAGTTGTTAGAAAACGTGTCATTTATTTTCAATAAAATATACCTGTTTTAGTTTGCTTCCCATGCTTGTGATAAAGGACATGATCAAAACAACTTGGGGAGGAAATGGTTTGCTTCTGCTTGTAAGATATTCTCTGTTACTGAGGGAAGCCATGGCAGGAGTTCAAGGAAGAACCTGGAAGCAGGAATTGAAGCAGTAACCATGATGGATAACTGCTCACTGGCTCCCCTTCCTCCTCTCAACAACTAAGCCTCCATCTAACAACCCTGGTCCAGCTGCCCAGAAGTGGCACCACCTATAGTGAGTTGGCCTTCCCCCATCTATTAGCAGCAATCAAGAAAATGTCTGACAGACATGCCCATGGGCCAATCTGATGGAGGCAGCTTCTCAACTAGCAATTCCATTTCCCAGATGTATCAAATTGACAGTGAGGCTAGTGCTATACCTAAAAGCAACTTTAGTAATAAAGCCACACCTAACCTTAGGTAAGTGAACACACATACATGGATGCAGAGATATGCTCCTGAATAAGTATTTCAATCTGTATGTTTACATAATTCCACAAATCATTCTGGCAAGTTTTCCTGAGAGTCCTTTCCCCCATTGTTTTAGATGTTCATGGGCACACCAATTAAAAGTACTTTTGACATCAAGACTAATAAAATAATACCAATGGAGAAGTTAATAAAAGC
This sequence comes from Phodopus roborovskii, assembly GCF_943737965.1. Taxonomy (NCBI): domain Eukaryota; kingdom Metazoa; phylum Chordata; class Mammalia; order Rodentia; family Cricetidae; genus Phodopus; species Phodopus roborovskii. Next base: position 4,809,515 of record NW_026126409.1, read on the forward strand.
ATATTCCAGTATCAGTAATAAGTTATATATTAATCACATGTGACAAGAAGACAAAAGAATGGGAACACATAGTGCAAGCACCATATGAATACACACACATTGAAGATACACATCTGTTATTTAGAAGCAGACACTTGAATCGCGAGTTACTGTGAAAGGAAGAATATTTAATGTAACTTTTAGAAAAGCTGATTTCTCTGTTTACTCAGTTAGGAAGACCAGACAGCAGAGTGTATATCATCATCTGATTTTACATGTGAACAAAGCAAAGTGAAAGGAGCTCACACAGATATAAAAAAATAAACAGCAAATGTTTGAAGACACAGTAGTTATAAAAATGTAGTATCTTAATGAAAATCCCAAATATTCCATTGAAAATAATGCAAAAATTATGAGAGATCATTTCCAAAAGAATTAAATGTGTTTAAGAATTACATTGATCCCCCATTGAAGGCCTCACCCTTCCTGGGGAGCAGTTAGGGAATGGGTTGGGAATTGGGAGGAGGACAGGACAGGGGAGGAAGAGAGGGTGAGGGAATTGGGACTGACATGTAAAACAAGCTTGTTGTAAATTTAAATGAAAATATTATCAAAAAATTATATCATGCATTAAATGAATAAGAGAAAAATTGGTCAACATCACTATTTTTCCCAAGTGCTTCTCATATATTTCAGGACACCAATGATAGTAGCTCTCACATGCTAGTAGCTCTCACTGCACTGTAACAAACCTATACTGCACATATTTCCCCCAAGGGCTATAACCCCACATCCCACATATGTTCATAATCAGTTGTGGGGTTAGTGAAGTGGCTAAGTGCAAAGCAAAATGAAATAACAGCAACAAAGGAAGACAGCAAGAGTAGTGACAGTTTGATATGAATAGACACATTAACATATATGAGTTACAGTTCTTTGCCTGTAGCATAGAAAACCTGGTTCTGTAACATGTTTAAAGGGCTTTGGAATAGCTTTTATTTTAGCCAAAAAGAAAAACTTAATATATGTCAAACAAAAATGTACATAAACTAAACTAAATAGAATTGAACACAATTGGAAATGGGGGGAAGAGACAGTTTAGCTGGGTTTGGGTTGGGGCAGGAGATTGCTGAAGTCTGAGACCAGTTTAGATTGAATGAAACCTTGTCTCCAGGCCCCTCTTTCTGTAAAAACACCCTTCCCCAAACAAATAAACTAACAACAATGAAACTCACATCAAACAAAAACAGCACATACAAGAAAATGGAAAACAAAAAGGAAGAAAATGTATGATAGATACCTAGACATTTATAACATTAAAAAGACAATTTATGAAGAATTTTGAGTATTTAGCAAAAGCTATGTATTATTAATGTTATTAGCATGAGAAAAGTAAAGTTGCAACCATAGAAAAGGGCTGAGGGTATAACTCAGTGGTAGGCATATATCCAAGGATCTGGGTTCAGTCCCAGCACCAAAACTAAATTAAACTAAAACCAAACAGATACTGCCAGAGCTTTATAGCAAGCCTATAACCAAAATCAAATTAAATGGAGAGAAACTCAAAGCAATTCCACTAAAACCAGGAACAAGACAAGGCTGTCCACTCTTCCTATATCTATTCAACATAGTAATTGAAGTTCTAGCAGGAGCAATAAGTAAATGAATTATATATCAAGGGGATACAAATTGGAAAGGAAGAAGTTGAAGTATCTTTATTTGCAGATGTTATGGTAGTATATATCAGTGACTCTAAAATATCTGCTAGGGTATTTCTACAGCTGATACATACTTTCAGCAAAATGTCTGGATACAAGATTAACAAACAAACAAAAAATCAGTAGCCCTCCTATACACAAATGAGAGACTGAGAGAGAAATCACGGAAATAACATCCTTCAAAGTGGCCTCAAATAATATAAAATATCTTGGGGTAACTAACCAAACAAGCAAAATACTTGCTGATAAAACTTCAAGTCTTTGAAGAAAGAAATTGGAGAAGATATCAGAAGACGAAAAGATCATGAATCCATAGAATTTGCATAGTAAAAATGGTCACCCTATCAAAAGCAATCTATAGATTCATCACAATCCCCATCAAAATGCCAACACAATTCCTTACAGATTTTGAAAGGACAATTCTCAACTTCATCTGGACAAACAAAAGTCTCCAAGAACTGCTGAAGGTATCACAACTCCTTATTTCAAGGTGTACTGCAGATCTATAGTAATAAATGGTATTGGCATAAAAACAGACAGGTTAATCAGTGGAATCGAGTTAAAGAACCAGGCATAAATCCATATAAAATGGACATCTTATTTTTGATAAAGAAACCATAAATACACACTAAGGGGAAAAAAAGCATCTTCAACAAATGGTGCTGGTCAAAGAGGATGTCTGTACATAGAATAATGCAAAGAGGTTCGTATTTATATATCACCCTGCACAAAATTCAACTCCAAGTGGATAGAAGACTGCAATATAAAACAAGGCACACTGAAACTGATAGAAAAGAAAGTGGGAAACAGTCTTGAATACATTGACCCATGATATAACTGTATAAACACAACACTGATAAAGCAGGGATTAAGATCAACAATTAATAAAAGGTCAACAATTAATAAATGAGACATCATGAAACTGAAAATCTTCTGCAAGGTAAAGGATACCACCAACAGGAAAAATCAGCAGCCTCGGAATGGGAAAAGATTTTTGTCAACTCCATATCCAATAGAGGACTAATCTCTGAAATACATAAAGAACTCAGGAAACTAGATTTCAAAAAAAGCAATCTAATTACAGAATGTGGGACAGATATAAACAGAGTTCTCTACAGACTAACCTCAAATTGCTGAGAAGTACTTAAAGAAATGTTCAACATCTTTACAACAGTTTTTAGCCAACAGGGAAATGCAAAACAAAACAAAACAAAAAGAAAAAAACAAAAAGAAAAAAAGAAATGATTCTGCGTGATTCTATCTTATTCCTGTCAGAGTGAATAAGATCAATAACAAATGACAGCTCATGCTAGCAAGGATGTGCACTCACTCCATTGATGGTGGGAGAGTGCAAACTTGTAGATATTGATTTACTTTGGAAATCATTATGGCAGTTTCTCAGAAAATTGGGAATCAATATACATCAAGACCAGCTATACAACTTTTAGAGATATATCCAAAGGATGCTTCTACCACTATGTTCATAACAGCTTTATTTATAATAGCCAGAAACTGGAAACAACCTAGATGTCCCTCAATTGAAGAATGGATAAAGAAAATATAGTATGTTTACCCAATGGAGTATTACTGAGCTGTTAAAAAAAATGGCATCATGAAATTTGCAGGCAAATTTATTTAATTAGACAAAAAACTATCCTGACTGAGGTAACCCAGATCCAGAAAGACAAACATGGTAGGCACTCACTTATAACTGAATTATTAGCTGTTAAGTAGGTAATAATCAAGCTACAATCCACAGACCCAGAGACGTTAGATAAAGTAAAGGAGACTCATGTGTATCCCTGGAAAGGAGAAATAGAATGAATGTTGAGGGTGCACTGTGGGTAGGTAGGGACAAAAGTGGGAGGGATCAGGTCAGGAGGTGATGATGGGAGGGATACAGAAAGTGCAGGGAAAGACAGCTGGAATGGCGGGGGGGGGGCTGTGGTTGGAATGTATTGTATGAAAGAAGATATACAGGGAAGGGCCTGGGCCCATCCCCATATGATGTGACAGACTTTGATGATTCCCATGGAAGGCCTCACCCACCCTGGGGAGTTGATGAGGGGTGTGATGGGTGGGTTGGTGGGAGGCAGAGGAGAATGGGAGGGAGAAGGAACTGGGACTGATATGTAAAATAAGATTGTTTCTAAATTAAATAAATTTTAAAAAGAAAGAAGAATATAGTTTCAATAAAAATAGAAAAAAATGTAGATGAGATAGAATAATTTATTTTATATCTTTTAAGGATGGATTTTTAATGTGAAAACAACTTACTCAGGGAAAAAGAGGACTATTATTCAGCATCTCTTGTGGTTCCATGTGGTTGAAGTCAGTTTCAGGTATGATGAAGAGCCCCCTGAATGACCAGAAGCTTAAACCTATTTTCTAGGAACTTATGATTCTTTGGATGTGAAGTTGGTTTGGTTAAGGAATATGAGTGAAAGGAGTCTTGTAAAATTCTTCTCTCTGGTTGTGACATGGATGATATATTCATGAAAATATAATAGCTATGGCTACTGTCACAAGATACACACACACTCACACACACACACACACACACACCAAAAAAAATGCAAAAAGAAAGTGGGAGATTTGTTGAGAAGAGGGATAAGGGAGGGTAACAAGGGACCTGTGAATTTGTTTGCAATAGAGTGTATATATACACATATGAAATTGTCAAAATTATATAATATATTACATATATTATATAAATGTATATATACATATTTATATTATGGCAATACCCTAGTACTGTCTTATGCAATGTTTCATCTCCTCATAGTAAAGCTGTTGTGGTGGTACATACTTATAATCTTAGCTCTTGGGAGGCTGAGTCAGGAGGATTGTGGGAAACATGATGACAACTTGCCTTTAAAAATCATGTAAAAACAATCTCAATAGTTATATCACAAACAATACAAAGAAACAAGCTAAAACAGTTAATGATGTATTTACTTCACTCAATATTTTAACTATATGTACATCAAAAACATGATTTTATCATTATTATGATGCTTTAAAACTATGCATTACAAACTTACAGCAAAACTTTCTCCTTTTGGATCATCCACATTTCCTGTGCTCAACAGCTATATGTGGCTGATTGCTGCCATGTTGGGCAGCAGAGCTTTGGAAGATGAAGATTGGGAAAACATTTTTCAATTGCTGAGGTGGCTTCTCCTGATATGAACTGTTTCTACAGCCGTGTTCAATGATAGTGTAGAAACAAAGACTTCTAGAACTGGGTCTAGGAGCTCAGGCATATGTTCTTGTAGTTAAGGTTCACAGTACTGGCATCCAAGTCTACCTTAATTATATCAAATTTTGGTACTTGGTAAGTCAGTTTTCTTGTAGTTTACTGGGGTTCTTCCTGGACTGGAATCAAGGCTACTTAATGTCCCAAATGGTGTTTCTAAGCATCTAGTCTCAGCAAACTTCTTTCTGCTTAAAACAGAGTACCTTTTGTTTCCTGCAATGGAAATCAGAAGTTTGCAACATCAACACAAAACTTCTCATTCCTACTGAAATGGAACCCAGGGTTGAAATGAGCTTATGATAAAGAAGGAATTTAAGAAATGATTTATTAAGTAGCAAAATAGTTTGGCTAGTCTACTAATAAACTGAAAACTCAAACCTGGAAATAGTAGGGCAAAAGTAAACCTAGCAAAATACTGTATGTGCACATAAATCTTCATAAATCCAAACATTTAGAAGTTTGAATTTCTAAGAAAAATAAAATGATAAAATAATCAAATTCGATTCCAGATTAGTAGAAAATTCATTTTGTGTGTGTGTGTTTGCGTGCGCTGGGATATTTCTGGGTTCTCTTTTCTTTCCCCCTTTTAATATAATTTTTATTTAAATTTGAAACAAGCTTGTTTTACATATCAATCCCAGTTCCCACACCCTCCTGTCCTCCCCTGTTCCCTGCACCAACCTCCATCCCATCCTCTTTCTACTCCTCAAGGAGGGTAAGGCCTTCCAAGGGGAGTCTTCAAAGTCTGTCATATCATATGGAGCAGGACCTAGGCCCTCCCCCATGTGTGTCTAGACTGAGAGAGTATCCGTCTATGTGGGATGGGCTCCTAAAGTCCATTCATATACTAGGGATAAATACTGATCACTATCAAAGGTCCCATAGACTACCCAGTCCTCCCAACTAACATCACATTCAGGGAATCTGGGTCAGTCCTATGCTGGTTTCCCAGCTAGCAGACTGGAGTCCATGATCTCCGCCTCGTCCAGGACAACAGTTTCTATGGGTTTTTCCAACCTGGTCTTGACCCCTTTGCTCATTACTTCTCCTTGTCTACAACTAGATTCTAAAAGTTCGGCTTAGTGTTTAGCTGTGGGTGTCTGCTTCTGCTTCCATCAGCTACTAGATGAAGGCTCTAGGATGGTATATAAGGTAGTCATCAATCTCATTATCTGGGAAGGGCATATAAAGTAGCCTCTTCCCTATTAATTAGATTGTTAGTTGGGGTCATCCTTGTAGATCTCTGGACATTTCCCTAGTGCCAGAGAAAATTCAAATATTTATAAAAAAAAATATAAAGCCTGTGAGATCACAGAGCATTATCTTTGTATAAGTAAGAAGTTTCGTACTGATAGAGAAGTCACTCTCTTCAGACAGTGACTTCATCCATCCTTTCATGTAATGTATAGCTAAGCAATGGTGTGTAGCAGGCTTTTTCTTTGGGGCCACCAACCAATTCCCAAATCATGACACAGAGACTTATTATCAGTTTTGAATGCTAGGCCTTAGCTTAGCTCTTATTTTAATCTGTTTCTATTTATCTACATTTTGCTTTGGACTTCCTTCCTTCCTTCCTTCCTTCCTTCCTTCCTTCCTTCCTTTCTTCCTTTCCTACTTTCACTGCTTCTTATGTATGTTGTGGGGCTTCTAGTCCCAGGCACGTTCCCTCTTTTTCCCTCATCCTCTTCTCACTCTAGCCTGGATGTCACCTCCTACTCATGCTCTCTGCCTGTCAGATCTGCCTATCCTGCCTCTGCCTAACCTAATAAAAAGGCTGTTCAGCTTTTTATTAGACAAATAAGGTGCTTCAGTCAGGCAAGGTGAAACAAATACAACACATCTTTACATAATTAACCAGATGCAGTACAAACAAATACAACACATCTTTACTTCATTAACAAAGGCAGCAGAAACAAATGTAACACACCTTCACATAAAGTAATATTCCCCAGTGTAAACATATGTAACATTTCTTTGTCTAGTTAAATTAATATTCAACAACAATGTTCCTTCTCATGACAGGCTGTGCTGGGCCTCAGGTTCTTAAGAAGATTTGCTTGTTATGAAGAACTTTTAGGAAATGAAAACTCAGTCACTGAGACCAGATTGTGACCTTGAAACCTGGAAGAACCAAAAGGACAGGCATATAGCTACTGATATATATATATATATATATATATATATATATATATATATATATATCAGTTAATTGCTTAAAATTACTTTTCCAAAATGTCTTATTACAAAATTAAAGAATAGATATTTATTTACCAGTATGATGGAGGTTCGGGTTGTTTCACTTCTCATATTTCTGTTCAGTTAAAAATGAATTAAGCCCAAGGGGAACTGTATCCACAACCTTAGATCCAAAGCTATTTAGACAACATTCCTCATTTAAAAATAAAAAGGGTGGACAAAAGGAAGAAAAGGAAGCTAGGACAGGGTAGAAGGGGAGGGGCAGGAGGGAGAGAGAGGGAAAGATTAAAAATGAAAAGACAAAGCAAGCAAATCACTGTTTGGATAAATTAAAAATAAACTTTGAGCTGTCTTGGTTACAGAAATCAAACTATTTTATTATTATAATGGTTGAATTTATCCAACGGACACTTAAAATGTAATGAAGCTACCCTAATGATCATAAGGAAAATACACATAGATCAATAATTATATATATTTACACATAAAATTTCTCTTGGGGTTATGTAATTACTGTGTATTATATATGCCATAAATGCATGAGCATATGTAATATTACTGTGCATAACAACTAGTAGCTATTGTTTCTCAGAAATTGACATGAGAAGAATTTCTTAAGATTGTCAAAAGTTTGAGATTGAATTATATTTAATGAATTTACTTTGGAAAAATATGCTTATATCTCATAATATAAATTATTATTTATAAATCCAAATAAATATTATTTGATCAAGGAGTAGTATCTTTTCCAAAGGACATTTATTTATCTATTTTATAAAACTCATTGGGTTGGGGTATTGCAGCATTAGCATGCAAGTTTAGAGTGTTCCAACTTAAGTGTAGGTAAAATTTGCAATTTACATACAATGGTAATTCTAAGACATTGAAAAACTATGTATAAGTATTTATCTGTAAAGCCTATTTGTAATGATTGTTCTTTATAGGAAATGTTGTATAGGGATAGTGTATCAACATGTTCATTAACTTCAGAATTCTTAAAATACAGAGGATTGCAAAGTAGAGGCAAACTTGGAGAGGATGTGTGACATTAGTGTTCAGGCATGATTTCAAGAGAATAATTTGTTACATTTATCATAAATGAAATCATGATGTGATGGTCAATATTGCTGTAGAGAGGGGCAGAATTCACAGGGCATCTAAAGAATCAGAAATGGTTGTTGGTCTCACTGCATCCCCCATCACAACCTCTATTGAGGTATAAGAGATGGCAAACCTCCTCCATCAATTCTCTCATTTTATGAAGTGAAACTTTTTATCTCAAATATCTACAACATCTTATTTATCTCTCATGTAATACATCCTCACATTTAGTCATATCCACTGCCCACCCTTTTAGAACCCACTGCCCACACTTTTAGAATATGCATCTTCAATGTGAACATTCATTTTACTTGTGGCTATATTTCCTGATTACATATTTATATGTATTCATGTGTATGTGTACATGCATGTACATAATTTGGTGAATATGTGGGAAGGGGTTTGTTGAACATAACTGAATGAACACCACTCTGGAAATTATATTTACCACAAATAAGTTTTTCAGAATGAGTAGTGACATATCAGCTATTCTGTACTTTGGAGTTTAAAATTACATTTTCATTCACTCTTTTCTTAACTCTTTAGGCATTATGTTTTAAATGGAAGTGTATTTACTTCATTAGTATTTCAATTTGGGAGAACCATATGTTCTACAAAATTCATCAAGTTTTACAGTATAATTCAATCATTCTGTAACTTGAGCATGTAACATACAAACATACACCAGCTGACTACTTTTTCCTACCAGTGTATGTGGAAGATGGAACTTTATTTTCATTGGAATTGATGTCATATTGCCATTTGTATCTCCACCTTGTTCTTTCATTTTTTATTCTTTAGTAACGGAAGGTATCCTACTGAGGTATGGAATTTCTACAAAACATTTAAAAATATTTATAACATCTCAAAATCTAATCAAGAAAAAAATATAAAGGTATTCTGAGTATAGCTGAGATAATTATTTTTTCTGTCTTTTCCCCATAGTTCCTACAGGATTTATATTGGCTGACAAATGCTTCTCACTAGAGGTTTCAGGTTGTTAAAAAAGAACAAAAACAAACAAACAAAACAAAACAAAACCTTGATCAGCTGACAAGGACACAGATGCTGACTCTTCTCTAAATAAAGCATACTCTGTATATCTGGGAAATGCCGCAGACATGGCCAGTTAGAAAGCCAGGACTCCACCTCCACAACACAGGAGTGCCACTTAGTGCCAGACTCTTGCGCTGTTTTTGTGTTTGAAATTAAGTTTCAGGGAAGATGAGACAAGGAGTTCAGCATGGTATGTCTGGAGACTGACAGAGACAGACTCACACACACACACACACACACACACACACACACACACACACACACACACACCCCACAGGGGGGTGGGTGGGTTAGTTTCAGGACACTGATGCTTGTAAAGACCTTAGAGCAAACCAGGCTCTGAAGGGAGGAGGTTGAGCCTCCTGAGCATAGATCTCCTTACACTTGAGTCTGATAGCTTCCATTATGATTACATCTTCTTTCTTTGAGGGAGTATGAGCGATATTTAATGAATGTCACAATTACTCCCTTAGGAGGTCAACATATACAAAATCAGTACTTAAGAGTCTCAAGCATTTGCTAGAAAATTGGGTAATAGTTGCTGTCCTTAGCAGCATCTGTATTTTCCACGTGTGCCTAAGTATTCTTTGCTGATCTTGCTCCTCAAATTCCATCTTCAAGCAGTTTGTTTTTCCAGGTCTTTCAGTGTTCAAAATCCAAAGTGGAATTTACAAATTTATTCTTCACTTGTCTTAAGTTGATGATTATGAAAATAAATCAATGCTGAGAACACATTAAAAAAATTCCTCTCACGAAATTATACATGGCGAATCCTCTGGAGAATTTAAAAATTTTAAATCCTCTCGTGAATTTACCTTGAAAGGAATAACAATGTAGTGATATAATTACTGTCATGGAAAAATACATTTATGAAAGTAGAGAAAAACCAAGATTAACTTTGATAAAAATTCAGAGGCTACAAGGAACCCTTGGTAGTTGATACTTAAAGAAAAATACAACTAGTCTCACTATAAGCTGTACTTAGATAGATTAAATTTTATCTTATTATTCACTTGGAGTTTATTTGGAAAGATTACACTAGAAACAACTGGGTGTGAAACCAAAGCAGTGTTTTTACTTAAGAGCAAGTTGATGTATAGGTAAAGAAAAACACAATTTAGAAAGTGATCTATTGTGCTTTGGGACAGTTAAAATCAATAATTGGTCACAAGTGCCATTCATTTTCTTTATTTCACGTGTAAATTTTTGTTTTATTCCCATTGAATTTTTCCTTTAGGGTGTGTCATGAGAACTAAGGCATCTATACACAAGGGCATGGGAATAAAAATGCCTAATAAATTCTCCCTGTACATACTGAATTAATTGCACTACTAATTGCTTTCCTGTTTTACTAGTAATTAAGAGCACGTAGCTTCAGTTTCTCTGCATGTGGTCTAATCATTTTCAGAGTAAGCCATAAACCTTGCATTAATGTTAAAGCCAAGTAGATGACAATTTCCATTCCTCTCAGCAATTGTTGGTACAGACTAAGAAATCAAACAGAACCAGCTCCCTCAATAGGCTTTCTAGAAATATTCAGATCCTTGTAGTTCCTTCTTGGCATTAATGGTGTTTTATTTTTTTAAAGGCAGATGCACTTAGCAATTGTCTAGTATGAGAGTTGAATTCCTTTTAATCTAAATGTTGAAATGTTAATGAGTAAACTTTCAAATCCTTCTGAAGACTGAAGACCAGGGAGAGACAGAGAAAGAAAAGATAAAGATGGGGAACAGCTCTCTGCCATTGGCCAAACCAGCTTATTTAATGCCATACAATGGGCTCAGCACCCCAAATGATGGCATTTCATAGGTGTGATAGTGACTAGAAAGCACTAGTTACAACTTTTCACTGAATATATGCAAACTAGACTAGAAAACTATGGAAACTGTCCAGAAATATCAGCACTTTTCCCCTAGGAGAAAAGAATTCAAACCACCATGCCCTTCTGAAATAGCTAGATAATTGAGGATGAAAACCTAGGCTGGGTAATTAGTACTTGACAGCACAGCTCTCCTGTGCATGATGGCAAAGCAGCATGGGCAGCCCTACTGACTCTGGACACAATAGGAACTGCTGTGATGTCAGTGGATTGCTCTCCCAGTGTGCAGTGCTCAGTTTAGGAGGCTTCTTTTCCACCTTGGATTGTCAAACAGAGTAAATCTGAATGGAACCTCTTTGCAAGAGGAAAACAATACTCTGATGTCTCTGGTTTTTAGAGCTAGTGTTGCTGCTTGAGAATAAATGCTATCCACCCATTCTAGGGACACTTCAGACATATTGTGTTGGTTTGGTATTATACTGCAAGATTAGTGTTTTAGTGGTTGGAAAAGCCACCCCAAAATGAATTACAATGCCTGAAGATGAAGGCCAAGGTCATTATTTATTGCCACCTAAAAGCCTAGTGCAGTTTACAAAATAAATCTGGCTGGGACCCAGAACTGAGCCAGGAATATAATGGAGAGTTTAGAAACACAGAAAAACTAGTGTCCAAGTGCAGCTGTTTATAATGAATAAGTTAAATCAGCTATAAAATAACTTGGTGATTTTACAATGCATCATAAAAACTGAAGTCACACAAGTTTTAAATATATACTAAGCAATTATGCAATGACTTATTTAGGAGGCTAGTAAACAATGCCAGTTTCTAAACCATCCTTCCTTTTAAGACACTGTGTATTTATTTACTAACTATCAAAAGCTGATTTGAGAAACCCAAGCTGGCAGAGACTTACTTTGGAAAAGTAAACCAAGAAATTAACAATAGAATTACTATTTTTGGACATTCTTTATCTATGAGTAGGAAAAACAAGGGGAGATGACATTCTGAAATGAATGAATTAATCTACTAGAAATCTAAGCATTCTTAGATTTCAACCTTCACTCATTATTTCTTTTTATCTGAAAAAATAAAAACTTGCTTTCAACAATCTATTCATAAATACTGACTACAAAATTGCTGTCAGAGTCTGAATTGGTTACTGGTACCCTTGTGAAGAGGCTTCATTTATGAATAGGAAACTAGGTGATGGTATCATGGCTCTCTCACATGTTGAGTCTATGTGCGGTGACTTAACTACACAACAAATATGCATTTCACAGTAGCCACACAAGGTGTTGCTGTTGATCTTACGTGTCTGATAAAGGTCTAGGTGTTAAAGTTTGCCCAATAGGATATAAGTGCAAGATGGTGGGACATATGGGGATATCTACAAGTCACTGGTGATACGCCCTTAAAAAGAGAGAGGGATTCTGGGATCTTAGTTTTCTCTATTCCAATTTCTGAGCTTTTGGGTGAGAAAATCCCATTTTTATTGTGTTATATATCATTGCATTAGCTCCAGAGGTAACAAAGTTAACCAGTCAAAGACTGAAATTTCTGAAGTTGTGATTCCAAACAAACAACCCTTTTCTCCTTACCATTTTACTGTCTCAGGTATTTTTAATAAAGTGAAAGAACTTTGATTGACTCATGATTGCACACTTTTATTTTAATGGTGCGAGAAATGAAATTAAGAAAGAATAAGTGTTAAACATCTAACACAGTAATAAGGATTTAAGCAAGCTTTTTATTTCCAGACTCTACATTTTATACTAAATATATAGGTTTTTATGTTGAAATTTAGCTATCCTGGGGCCCAAGGCCTTTAGGTACTCATTTTTTTGTTTGTTTATTTGTTTATCTATCCGTGAAAACAAATTTGATTTTCATCCAGTATGTACAGAATATTTTGTGGGACTGACACCTGAAACAATGGGACTTATATTGAGACAAGTGACTTAAATGCAAGACAGAACAGAGGAACCCCCATCAAGAGGGAAATATAAGGCCACAATGGTGATATGTCTTATTGAGGCTCAAAGGAATTACGGGCCTCAGTTGGGGGTAAAGTCTGTTGGCATTTTTAGACACATTATTTAGTGATCAATGCTTGGAAGTATCATTAGCAGAACTGCAGAGCCCAATAAATGGCGACTGGGGGAGTTAGCAGAAGGTTAGTGTTTAGAGTTGAAAGGAATGTGTTCAAACATTACTTGTTCTTCTAATGCTTATTCTTTATCTTCAAAATAAGACCCCAAAAACATTGGCAAATGATTGACCTATAACTGGCCCAATGCAATTTGTGCCTTTTTGTCTCATAAAATGGTGAAATCATTCTATTGATTTCTAATTGCTTTGGAGCTATGCATGAAGTACGACATATTTTATTGGGAAATTCACTATGCATATTTTAATTGTTGAAGTAAGCACAAGAAAATAGTACCAGAAGTACATGTCACCCCAGTCTCCCACAGTAAGGAAGCTAGGAAGGGCAGAACCACAAATTTCTAAGGAATACTAAAGACTCAGCTTAAAGGTTTCTGTTAAAACCAGTATCTATATCTATCTATCTATCTATCTATCTATCTATCTATCTATCTATCTATCTATATATATATATATATATGTACACACACACACACACACACACACACATATGGGAAACAAAGAAGTGACACCTTATGCTGGTGATGAGGAGGAGGAAGAACACTCCTTCATTGCTGGTGGGAAAGCAAAACAGGAACTATAGAAATCAATGCGGAGGTTCATCAAGAAGATGGGAAGCATGATCTACCTCAAGATCCATCTATACCACTGTGGGGCATATGCCCAAAGGATGCTTCATCCTACTAGAGACACTTGCTCAAACATGTTCATGGAGTATGTACACAACAGAAAAAGAGATAAAGAAAACAAGATACGTTTATACAATGGAGTATTCAGCCATTAAAAAAATAAAAACATGAAATTCACAGGTAAATAAATGGAACTGAGTAAAGTATCCCAGATTCAAGAAGATAAATACAGGGTTTGGCTGTTAAGTTGATGATAACTGAGATACAATCTAAAGAATCACAGTGGTTATGATAGAGTAAGGGACTGGGGGGGGGGGGACAGGTAGCTCTACTACGAAGGGGAGAGAGAATAGATATGGACAGTTGGGAGTGTGCATAGGGAAAATTGATTTGGGAGGGGGAATAAAAAGAGGATGAAGGGAAACCAGCATAGGACCAATCCAGATCCCCTGAATGGGGGTGTTAGGCAGACTGGGCAATCTATAGGAAAAGACAGCTTTAAAAAGGGTCATATAAGGGGTAGTATGGAAAGAGAATGCAGTATAAATTTCCTTAAATATATAGTATGTATGTATGTATGTATGAAGGTGATCTAAATTAAATCGCCAAATAATGTGGCAGGCAGAGCTCTGACTGGTAATGTCTTGTCACCAAATGAAGCTTCTAGTCCCAGGACTGATTTACATTTAATTGGATTGTTGACCAAAGGGGTCATGAGGGAATCCCCAAACAGCATAGGCTATTGCCAAGACTACAGATTCCTCTCCACAAACAAGCAAGGCCCCAATGCAAGATACAATATCTATACAACTCATTGAACATGGAGGTGAACTGGTGCCTGCATAGAACCTTCACCCATATGTTCTATGGTCTTTGGTACAGGAAGGTACTCTGCATGATACCCCAGCCACAAACCCTTTAATCAACAATGGTGTCATATATTTAATCAACATTTGCTAACACAATGGTGGCATAAATCTTAAGGGACAAAAGAGCTAATATCTTATTAGACTTAAGGCTCACTCTATGAGAGGGAACCAATACCCATATTGCTTGAGTGACCAAGAACCCAAGTCTAGATAGCCTGGGCACTTAATATAAAACCTAATACTATTGTTAGCTAAAAATAATATAAAAATGTGTAATAAAATGACTCCTAATGACATTATGCTACACTCACAAATCAATGCCTTGCTCAGCCATCATCAGAAATACTTCATCTTGTAGCAGATGGGAAAAAATACAGAGACCACAGCCAGACAGTATGAACATAAATCCCTAAATGGGGTGTCACCATAAAATCCTTGCCATAATGCCCCGGGGAGCCCAGTGAAAGATGGTGCAGAAAGAATGTAAGAGTCAAAGGGGAGGGAGGACACAAGGCTCTCAAAGTCAGCATGATCCCAGCTCATATGAACTCACAGAGATTGCAAAGCCTGCACAGGGCTACACCAGGTCCTCTGTGCGTATGACGTCCAGTTTAGTGTTTTTATGTGGCTCTTGACTCTGCACACAGGTGGGTCTCTGTTACTTGTGCCTTTTCTTGGACTCGTTTCCTTCTGTTTTGTTTGTTTTTCTTTTATTTTATGTCTAATACCAATGTGTTAGTTTTTGTTCCATCTTACTGTATTTTACTCTGTTTTATTATTATCCTTTGGAAGCCTGTTTGTTTTCTGAGAGACAGAAAGTGAATGGATCAAGATGGAAGGGGAGGCAAGGAAGAACTGTGAGGGGCAGAGAGAGGGGGAACTTTAATTAGATACATTATGTGAAAAAAAATCCAGAATTCACTGCAGCAAGAAACCTCTTATTTTGTTTTACTTCCCTGGGAAGGTGCAAGCTTTTTCCTTAACAAATAAGAACTTTCAGTCTAAAGCAAATATTGCCATATACTCCCTTCTTTCTCAGTTGACACTATGTTGGTGTCTGTCATTTGTTATGAGCAGTATGGGCAGGTCTTGACCGAATGTAGGATCTCTCTAGTCAGTTGTAGTTGGGGGGCTGGGGCTATGGCTCACTGGTAGAATACCCACCTGGCATGCCAAGATTCTTGTTTTAATCTTGTCTACCATGAAGGAACTTAAAAAAAAAAAAAAAAGAATCTCTAAAAAATGTGTGGCTAAGAATAAACTAAAACAAAGCTCAAAGGAATGGGTCATCCTGTAATGTAAAATAATAAGACATAAAAGTCATAGTTCTGGAACTAGAGAGATGGCTCTGCTTTCCTTAAGAGCCTTCCTAAGTAGCTCTTTCAGAGGACCCTGGTTCCGTTCCCAGCACTCATGTGAAAGAACCTTCAGGTCCTTTGGAAGGCCTTCAGATACCAGGAATGTGCATGGTACATAGGTATACATGCAAGCAAAACACTAAACACATAAAACGAAAATAAATACCTTTTTAAAGTCATTGTTTACAATTTTTAGGAAAGAAAGAAAATGTAGAGGTTAAATTCCATGGAGGTCCAAAGAGGTATTTTATTTGTTTGTTTGTTTTCATGGAAATGTATTTGATTGAAGTATTTACATTTCACCCAGAAGAATAATGCTATCAATATGAAGCATCCTTTTTCTAAAATTTGAAGCAACATAAAATTGTTAGTATTATTGGCTGTGTTTGACCCACAGCTATGACACTCCCTAGGAATCTGACTTTATGGGAAATTCCTAGTTTATTATAATGAATTTTAATTCAGATGAGAGAGTGGGAGGCAAACCCACATTTCATTCCATAATAAAGTTTGAAAAAAACTGTCCATTAACTTTTCCTTGGCAGCATGTGTTTTTGCAGAAATTATATGTCCCATTTTCCTTATTTTAAGTGAGATGAATATTTTGTGCAGTATTCTTTTAAACAAGACACATGAAGGTAATGTGTACATGTTATTTAGTATCATAAATAGTCACATTTGATTTTTGACAGGTTGACTAGATTATACATAATACAGACAAAACTAACTGGTATTATCTACAAAGAGTTTAGTTTTAACTTCTATGATAGCAAAACAAATACAACAATTTGCTATGGAGTTTACCTCTTTTTCCAGGCCACTTCTCCTATTGCAAGGGGCTGGGTGTTATTGCAGGTACCAAGGTGGTCAAAGGCAGCTACCAGGTAGATGCCAAGGCAACATCAGTAAGTTTTCCTGAAATCGATTTCTCCTTTTACCTTTGTGAAGAGACTGAATTCAGATACTGCACTTTACGGCTACACTCAGATCTAGCTTCTCAATCACAGCCCTATTCTTCCAAATTGATCATCTTACATGTTCAGGACAAAAAAGCTGCTTTCAGATTTTAAACATAAATGATGTTTAAACCTAGCTGATTTGTTGCAAATAGAGCTAAGTCTAAGTTTAAAAATCTCTAAACTAGGCAGATGACTGGGTAGTTAAAAGTATTTCCCATGCAAGTCTTACTTACAGCCTGAGTTCAATCCCCCAAACCCACATAAAAAACTGGATGTTGACACACATCTCTAGTTCAGCATTACTGAAGCAGGGTTGAAGGCTGAGATGAGAGAATGTGCAGAACCTTGTAGGCCAGCTAATGCAGCAGCTCTCCAAGGTGGACAGGGAGAACCTGGAAAGCAAGAAAGGACTCCTGAAAGCTGTCCTCTTACTTACCTACCAACCTACCTACCCCCCCACACCTCCTGAAAGCTGTCATTTTACTTACATAAACACACATTAAAAAATAAATAAATAACTTAATAATCAAACCTCATCAGGATATGAAACACTCAGGATACCGTGATGCAAGCAAATACTCCCCACAAGCATTTTAACTATAAGTACATTTTTATTTATTATTTTATTTCAGTTTTTGAAACCCAGTCTCTTGTATTGCGAGGGTCTCTTGTATTGCACTCCTGCCTTTAACTCCTTGTATACTTGTGGATGACCTTGAACTCCTGGTCTGTCACTGGGTTTACATTTTTTTTTTTTAATGTGATAATGAGGCTCTGGCCCAGGGTGTTGTGCATGTTAAGCAAGCACTCTACCAATTGAGTTACATTCCTAGTCCAAATCTATAAAGATTTTAAACTGAGCAGTGACAGGTCTGTGAGGAAGATCTAACAGACATCACTGTCTATTAATAATAAGGCAGATGTCACCATATGGTACCATTTTCTCTCCCAATAAATGATGAAACAAGTTCATTCTTGCCAAGGATGTGCACTCTAGGTATAGACTCTGAAAATTTATTTAGTGGGTCCAGGGCAGGAAATTCGGACCCAGTCGGTGGTTCAAAGGCAAGGGTCTTCTAAAGAAAACTGGCATCTCAGAGGGGATGTATAGGATGCATTTTTTTGTTTAGACCTGCAGGAGCAACACCAGCATTAATTATACAAACAGCCTTTCTGGTTGGGTTAAAAAATATTGAGCATGACTCAGCAAGAAATTTTAAAAGCACTGTCTTTACCTCTTTAATCGAGCCTTTTTCCCCCCAGCGGTCTGTTCTGTATGAAGGGGGTTAAATAGTGTTAAAGAAAAGAGGCCATAGCTACATTGGTCTTTGAGAAACTCTAACTTTGCCAAGGGGAAGCAATCCTCTTATCCTTTTGCTTCAGGTAGAAAATCTTCAAAATTATCTGCTAGCTCTTCAGCTGCAAGCATAGAACTAGTCACATCTCCAAACCAAAGGCTGACTCTCCCTGTCTTAAGGAGTGGGGGTGGGGTCGGGGTGGAGCGCCTGGCTCTTTACTTTTGTCTAAATGGCAACTTGGAACAGGGGCAGTTCCTCAGATAAAGATACAAAGGCCACGGAAAACTGTAAGTCTCTTCTAAAATGACAGTAAAGGATTCTGTTAGAAAAGGAAAGATCAGCTTGCCAGGCCCCCGGAAGCTTGCGGGTGGGGGAAAGTCGCCTCACCTATTTTGGAAACTACTTACAGATGTGGGGAAACCTCGGAATTGCTCACACCAGGGGTTTTTGCAGAGATTTCCTCTGACTACCCCCCCCCTTCCCCAATTTCCCGCAACCTGTGTTTGTCTTGAGTCTGCAGGGCTGATGTGTGGTTTACGTCTCAGATCCAGCTGCTGCCTCTTACACCCTGTCCTAGGGAGGAAGTCAAACAAGTGAAGCTGAAGGGTACTAGGAGGTTCTGGGCATGGGTGCCAGAACTGTCAGAAAATTTGCGTGGCGATTATTACTTCCAACTTCCCTTCCTGCGCCCACGTGAGCCCTCGCGCCAGCCCATCACAGAGGGCTTAGAGTTTGCTACTGGTGCTACCTGGAACTCGACTTTTTTTTTTTTTTTTTTTTTTAATTAAATTTTCCAGTTCTTAGTAAAACTTTGTTGGTTGGAAGATTGACTTTGAACAAAACTTTATTTTCTTACCTAAGCAGACGGTGGTTAAATACTTTTCTTCCACTCTTGGGCGGTAGGAAGGTTGCAGTCAGGCAAAGAAACACACTGCCTATTTAATCTGGGGGTGGGGTGGGGGAGGATGGGGACATTTGCAGTGAAGTTGTCATGATCCCTCACTCCACCCCCGGTCTGGCGCTGTGTATGGACACGTACCTCATCTATTAATTGCTGTTCATGGAGGGCAGATGAGGAATACATTCGTTTTTATCTTTAGTAAAATAGAAATGGAAAAATGTCAGCGCGTTCGTGTCTGTTTGTTTGTATAAGGCTATCAAACGAAGTCAGAGAGGAGGCTGTGGCCCGGATCCTGACCCTGATTGTATGAATAAGTAAGCAGGATGCGAGTGATTGGGTTAGATGCTGCGCTGCGAAGATTTTTTTTTTTTTTTTTTCAAGTTAGGAAGAGGGTAAAAAGACAGCTTGCGGGGGGGGGGGAGAGAAGCACTCCAAATCCTCACACCCCTTTGCCCTCTAGGCAGTGAGGAGTTTCCCTGGCTTCTGCAGGCTTTTTAAGGTCTGGTAGCTTAGAAATGCCTGCCCCCCACCCCCTTCCTCGGTCTCCCCTTTCAGTTCAGAAGTGCTGATGTGCAGACCGGATTCATCTTCTCGGAGCGGCAGCGGCGGCGGCGGCGGCAGCAGCGGGCGCAGGCGGCTGCAGCTCGCGCTCGGCCTCTGGGTCCTGACAGCGGCGGGGGCGCGGCGCGGGAGCCGGAGCTCTGGTGGCAGCTGAGCCCGCGGTGCGCCTATCGCGGCGGCCGCGATCGCGGGAAGTTCGGCCGCTGGAAGGACGACCTGGACCGAGCTGGGTTGCCTGCGTCTGCCCCGGGCCGAGCTCCTCACCTGCTTTCCGCCCACCCGTGGGACCCCAGCCAAGTCCCCCAGCACCCGGGGGAGCCTGGCAGCGCTTGCCCTCTCTACAGTTCCGAAGACACCCGCATGTCCCCCGACACCTGAACACTCAGGTCTTTCCGAGGAGTCTCCTAGTGGGGAGAAGAGCACTGTCCCTTGAGTCCCGCAGATATACGCACGGCCCTCCGGGTCTGGTCGTCTCCTTTTCCTCTGGGGGAGGAGGATGGGTTTGCAAGCGCTCTCCCCGAGGATGCCCCTGTGGTTAGTGGTCTCGGGTATTGTTTTTTCCCGGGAGCTGTGGGTCTGCTGTAGCCTCGATTATGATTACACTTTTGATGGGAACGAAGAGGACAAAACGGAGCCTATAGATTACAAAGACCCGTGCAAAGCTGGTAAGTGACTGTTTAAGTTGGGACCATGGAGCCCCGCTGGGGACCAAGGTGCTGGAATCTCCTACTGGAAGCAGTTGGGAGCTCACCTGTTTCCTTCTCTCCCTCTCTAGCCCCTCCGCAACCCTCCTCCCTCCCCCTCTTTTTCCTTTCCCTCTCCACCCTGGGAGGCCCAAGTTCCCTGGAGTTCTGTGCTGGTAGGATCGGATGCCAAGCACTCCTTTAAGGCAAACGTCCCATCCCAGAGTTTCGGATCCCTCCCCCCACCACTGTGAAATTAAACAAGTCATAAACACAGCTGGCTTCTGTGGGGTTTAAATGCCAGCACACAGCTGGTTCAATGCATCAGGAGGGGACAAGACCTTCCCTGTTCCAGGACGCGCTTCCCCAGCGTCTGTTCAAGACCAATTGTGCAGAATTTTCCAAAAGGTGGGTGGAGATGGTATCACTACCTCGGGACATCTTCACTCTTTGTTTTACCGGAGTTTTAAGTGTGAGTTTCAGGCCAGAAGGATGTTGTGACAATCTTAGAAGAACTGAATTTTAAATAAGATTCCAGTTAGTCTTCAATTTTAAAATAATTCTAAAAGATATGCCAAGTTGCTATCCCATTCAAGCTTGCATCTTCCTTCCTGAAAACACTCTTGTATAGCCCTGGGAATGAGACTATCTAAAGTCCCTGGCTCACCCTGCTGGTCCCAGAACACCCAGGTCTAGCCCTTGTAGTCCACATGCCAAGAGCTTCTGTCCTGCCTTTTGTGGGAGCCCCAGGCATGTGGCTCTTAGGGACCATGTGAGCTAAGTGCCCCAGGAAGTTCAACACTGGCTGAAATACCAATCAAGGGCTGAGGATTCTCTATCCTAGGTTCTGTTGGATTGTGGCTGAGGCAATCTCAGGTCAACATGGGTTCATGGCTAACTTTGGGAAGGTTACTCTAACAGGCCAAAGTAACAGTGTTCTTGGGAAACAGAAGACAAAGTCTGTCCCAAGTCAAGAGATGTGGCCTTCCAGAAAAGGAGCTCAGAGAAAGGGTGGGCCAGATAGCAAATAAACCTTAGTGTGTCCAGATTCCAGGACAGATTGGTAGTTCTGCAGTTGGATTTCCTTCCTGTCCATAAGTAAGTAATTCCTACCAGTTAAACCTTCTTGGGCCTGAAGGAGACCTGTGCACAAGTAAAGGAAAGTGCTGGAAATTCCCTCCTTAATTCTTACCCATGATGATACATTGCCTTCTTGTGCTTGTAAGTTGTCAGATCTTTCGTGGTGAATATTTTATACTGATTCTCATTCAAAACTCAGAGTGGTTTCTGGAATATCTGTCTTGAACTCAGAATTCTGATTGTTCTCTGTTAATCAATTCTCTCTTGTTGCCATTAACACTGTTTTCCCACATTCCTGGGATTGATGGTTTGGTTCAGGAAGTCCATCTGCTGTAGTGATGACTCAAGGCTAAGCAACTTCTCAAATGTAACTTTTGGTAGGTGGAGTGTTTGTAATAGTGCTGCAACTTGGAAAGTGTGCATTTCCTGCTTGTCCTTAGGTATGGGAGAGGCCCAAAATTTATAATATTGTAAGAGAATTGTCTATTGTGACACTCTTTTAGGTGAAAGATTCACAAGTTACCAAGGTGAAGGGTCTATTCTGTGTGCTTCAGTAACCTTAATCATGGGTGTTTATTTTTCTTTTCAAATAAACAGAGAAAAGAAAAGAAAAAGAAGACAACTTGAGTAATGATGTTTAATTCCCCCTTCACTATAGCATTATTTTTGAATAATGGATTTTGGATTTGAAACAGAAAATAATAATAACAATATTATTAATATTTTTGCTCTTCTTTTTCATCTATATTTGAGTGTGTATCTGTTGGTGTGCATGTCTGTTTGAATATGTCGAGAAAAAAAACAATTGCCAGTGTAGGAGGCAAAGAAATCTCCTACATCTCCTTTAACATAAAGAGATGAAAGGCTTTAATTCATCCCTCTGCCTGGAGAGTGATAAAATTAGTCTCTTTTATTAGTACTGTATAAGACAAATTTAAAATACCCTGAGAGAATTTGAGTACGCAAACATGACCCAAGCAAGAGTCAAAAGAAGGCTGTTGAAATTAGAAAAAAAGAAAAACAGAAAAAGATGCAGACTAGTGGGAAAGAGACCATGCAAAGTCAAGAGAGGAGCTTTCCATTTCCAACCACCTTTGTTCTGTTTCCACATAGTGGATTCCTGGTCCTGCTTCAGAATTGAGATGCAAGTCCTTTCTGAACATCATTATCATGCATCCCAATATTCCTTGCATTGTATAGTGGCTTGATGGCACAGTGACAAACAGCGTTATAGTTTTGGCACTTTGCTGAGTACATGGTTCTAGCTGAGGTCACAGCATCCCAGTGTGCTGGACTTAGTTAATCTTCCCATTGCACAGACAGGATAACAGAGCCTGAATGACAGTAATTGCTATTGTTCTGTCACCAAGGAGCTCTATCCCAACTGTATTTTTACCTTTCTTTTCTAAGCCTTTCTTTGAAACACAAATAAACAAGGAACACCAACCACAGAAATAAGCCCAGGCTTTCCTGTAATCCTGATTGGTATAGAGGAAAGTACTCTCATATCACATGTGGGTGACCTGACTGAGAATTTGATTTCATTTATTTTAAATCTAAATCCTGGAAGTCAGAGGTCATAAGCAGTTTAAATATTTATCACAGACATATTGCCAGATCCACTCTTAGGAATCTAGTACATTCTTAACACAAGACTGTTCATGGTCTCAGCTGGAAAATCCTATTTCAAATAAGATAAAAAACAAAACAAACAAACAAAAACCCATGGTACCCAAGGAAAAATATTCTCAGTCATAATGTGTTAAAAGTCATTCTACCCTCAATACATCCATGAAGTTGAATGCAATTTTCATTTATGGGAAGTCTGGAAAGTCTTTTGGTTAGATTGATTGAGACGTTTCTGATATAAATGAAAATATATGTAGTGCACCATGACTTCAAGTGTATTGGCAAATGAAATCCGCCTGATGGAGGGTGGGTACTTCCTTCTGTGAATGTCTTTGCACAGAGCTACAGACAGCACAACATGAAGGGATGTGTGACTGACCTCTTCATTGGACTGTATTGCTCCTGCTCATCTGCTCATCTTATTGTGTAGTGTGCTTGCTCTTACTTTCTGGAGTGTAAAATGGTCTCCAGAGACACGAGGAGCCTGATGCTGTGGGAGCTTGTCCTCAAGCAGGGGATGGCATCTCCCCATGTCTCCTTTCACATTGCTACTCCAGTAAGTGTTAACCTGAAACCTGACATCTGTGAAGTGTCTGAGAAAATCCAGTTTCCAAGCTTATTGGCCAGAGTTGTGTAGAAATGATGTGCAGAAGCAGAGACTGATGAGAAAATTGAACTAAAACATCTCCCTTTCTCCTGTCACTTACCCACCTTTCTCCATCCATCTCTCAATCCTTCTGTCCTCTCTCTTTCCCCCTTCTTCTTCTCTTCCTTATGTTCATGTCTCTATATTTAAGAAGATATTGGGGGATGTTCAGGTAACTGAAAACATGGAGATTGGCTAAACTGTGTTTTGTATGGTGAATGGAAACTTAGAAGACTGATGGGTAAAATCCAATGTTTTTCAGTAAGTTCCTTCTCCCCTTACACACACATGAAACAGTTTTCTTCTTTGAAATACATGAGGAGATGGTACTTTTTCTTTTTCTTAGAGGTCAGTGAGGTGAGGGGTTGAGTTTGACCTTTGAGAAGTACTCTGAGCATCATCGTGAAGAAACAAGCTTTTGGTGTACTGCAGGTTCCTTTCTGTTTCCTCCCTGACCAGGACCCTGTTTACTGTGTATGCTAGCTCTTGGGGAAATTTTCATAAGTTTCTAATTTCTAGACAAGTTGTTTTTTGTTGTTCTTAGTGTTGTATTTTCTGGCTTGAAAATACAAACCTCTTAGGTACAGTGTTTCAGAACTTGCTCAATACCACATCTACTTTATTCCATCACAATCTGAAATATCCAAACATTTACCCTGAAGTCGGCACCTCTTTAGACTGCCAAGCTCTCATTTGAAAACCCACGTTCAGGGGCTGCTGCTTTAGCCAGTCTCTTCTGTCTTAGTTTTCATGGCTCAGATCTTGAAAAAAAATATTTTTTTCTCTTTTTTGTCTTTGGTGCCAGCCAACATAGAAATGGCCAAAATAAGGTTTGAAAAATGGCTGGATAAGGCATTACATTCTCTATACTTGAATTCTATTCTTCATTTTCTGGGAGCACTTATTACACTCTTGTCTG
Source organism: Phodopus roborovskii (assembly GCF_943737965.1). Taxonomy (NCBI): domain Eukaryota; kingdom Metazoa; phylum Chordata; class Mammalia; order Rodentia; family Cricetidae; genus Phodopus; species Phodopus roborovskii. The sequence goes on from NW_026126409.1 coordinate 4,834,341, forward strand.
GCAGGACAGTGGGGGTTGTGGTTCACAAATAGCAGTTACTGGCAGTATGTATGGGAAAGACAAATTATATTTTTTTTTCTTGAATGTATTTTCTTAGATCACGTAATTTTTTTTTTCTAAAGTCTGGTTTTCCATTTCTATCCTCCATCTCCTCCCCTTCCCTTCCCTTCCCTTTCCTTTCTCTCTTCCTTTCTTTCCCTACCCATTCCTTGTTTATAGGGTGTCCTGAACTCATCATACTTTTGTCACCATACAGTGTGACTGGAAAATTCAAAATTCAACTGGATACTTTTAGTTTCATGTTGTTGGTTTCCTCAAATATTCTGAATATTAATGAATTGTGAGATGATGTTTGTGAATATTTCTCCACTTCTGCAACTCATCTCTTCACTCATAGTTTTTCTTCCTTATAGTTTGGAATCTTTCTAGTTTCATATAATCTTACATGTCCACCTTTCCCTTTGTTTCCTGAATTTTTATATCCTTGACTAAAGTAATCCTTGCTTGGATCAATGGTACAGAGTATCTCTTCAATCTTCTGGTAGTTCAACAATTTGGGGGTTTTATATTTTTGTTTTTAATCCCCCTTAGGTTGATATTCTAAAATATGCATGTTCTGTTGATTCTTTATGTAGACATATCTTTCCTAATACTATTTATTTAGCCATGTCTTTTGACAGGTGGAAGGTACATGTCTGATATCTCCGCACATGCCAACTGGGGTAATGGCATCAAGAATTAAAGGTGGTCCTTGGTTACTTAGCATACACAATAAGTTAGGGTTCAGCTTATGCTAAATAGGACCTTGTCCCCCATGTGTGTTTTGGGAGCTTCTGTTGAATGTCATTTGTCTCCAAATGCCTGAAACTTATGTCTGTGTCCTCTGTTTTGTTCTATTGCTTGGTATGTCTATTTTTATGCCAGTACCATGCTGGACTAATTATTAGAGCTTTGTGGTATATTCTGGAATGAGGTAGTGTGGTGCTTCCAGCTCTTCTCTTTGCTGAAGATTGAATTGGCTATTCTATGTCTTTTGTGGTTTTCTATAAACCTGAAGAATTATTTTCTTATTTCAGTGAAGTAAGACTTTAATATTTTTGATTTAAGCGTCTAAATCTGTTTGGGTAATAGGTGTATTTTAGCAATATCATTGCAACTTTTGATTTATTTATACTCTTTGAGTTTCCCTCATTCTCATTCATTTGTTGTTCTTGTTGTGTGCATTTGTGTATATTTGTGTGTGCATGGGCATGTTACATACTGGCTGTATGTAAATCTATGCACCTTATGTCTGCCTGTTGTCTGAAAAGGCCAATGAAGGGTGACAGATATTTAGCGATAAGGTTTAGGTAGTTTGTTTTCTTTAGTTTTCTATTGAGTAATATTACTTTGAGAGAAAAATATTTTAAAAAAAACCTCCTTCTAGCCTCAGTGCTATGAAATGAATTTCACAGAGTCATATGCTTCTCCAGAATGCCAGAAGGGACCTCTTGTTTATTTATTTAGTTCTTGCCACTTTCAGTCCTGAAGAGTGGGTATTGACTATTGGATTTTAGGCATCTTGGCCTAATGGATTGCTTGTTTCACTGGCTTCTTGTAAAATATGTGCTTATCCTATCAGGTCACTCTGAAGAGTTGGGCTACATGTTTGCACAAAGAAGCATTGTAAATTGGGTGCTAATTAAAATCCAGAAAGTGAACCTAGGCAGTCTTTGCTTTCCTCAGCCTTTTCTCTTTCAATTTATATTTATAGTTTCAGCTAAATATTTGCTGTCAATCACACTTAAAAGATTCCTTGAATGCCCGTAACTAGGTCAAAAGTACCTCCAAACAAAATCGAATGGTGTGTGTGTGTGTCCATACAGTGTGCAAAGCAGTCAACTCAGAGTTCAAAAAAGACTTGAACAATGTTTAACACTTTGGTACTTTACCAATAAAAGGAGTCATCACGGGACCTGAGATAAAAATATATATGTATATATATTTACTATCAGCATGTGATATTTGCTGTGTTTCTGAGGTTTCTGTTGAAGCCATTTAATTGGTGTGATGGGGGAGGCAGAGGTGGAGTACAACAGGGTGTAACGGCTTATTCATTCTTTGCATTTCTCATCTGTGTTGAGCTGTCAGCATGTGGATTGTACACTGCAGAGTCACCTCCAGTGGTTCCTGGCCTGCTTGTTCCTATCAGTGTTCTTTGAACTATTTCTTTGGCTTTGACTGAATGTGAAGTGTTTATTGGGATAATTGCTGGTCCTTACTCTGTTCTGGGAGCCTGTGACATCAGGTCAGTTGACTTACTATCCTGGAAGATGTATCTGGTTCTGTTCCTCTTCCCCAATCTGTACTGAGATGGCAATTGCTTAGCAGTTAAATGTGTGTGTGTGTGTGTGTGTGTGTGTGTGTCTGTGTGTGTGTGTGCACGTGTGTGTTCTCTAGTAAATATTGTACTTCAAGACAGGTAAATGCAGTCATATGTACTCCCATGAATATAATGTTGTATATTTACATATACATATATATAATTTCATTAATTAATAGACTTCATATAACAGTAGTCATATAAGATGATGTTACCTGGTATGGCGAGGTTGTAGCCACCTTATGTCTCTACATAATGTCATATACACCAGCCACATTGATTAAGGACACATTTATTATATTGCATTCTGTTGTTGGGTAGCATATGACTACACTTTGTGGCATAGAGATCAAAACCTTTTAGATACCTCATAGATGAACAATGATTAAGGAGAACATAGTCAATATGTCAAGTATCTCTTTTTGTATCTTCATGACACATACCATAATAATATATTTACACTAGAGAATTCTAAATAGAACAACCTTCAAAGTTTAGCTAGATGGGATGGCACACACACCTAATCCAAGAAGTCAGCAGGCAGGAAAAAGATTATCTCTGTGAGTTCAAGGTCATGCTGGTCTATGTTGTGAATTCCAGGTCACCCAAGGTTATATACTAAGACATAGTCTTAAAAATAAATCAAATCAAAACAAAAGAAGAAAACAGTATAGAGTCCCCTCTCTTGTGGAAGAAGTCCTCATCAACCATATGGATATCATAATCTGTCATGGACATGTGAGGAACCTAAGACCCCTAAGGCCTGGCCTGTCACAGGGCTAGGGAGTAATGAGACTTGAGCCCAGGTTTCCACATTTAGGATGCCTTCCCTTCCTTTTGTCGTGCTCCATATTCTGGAACTCCAGTCAACACAATCATAATAAAGAGGTGGTAACTCCACCACAAGAATACATCTGTTGTTACTTGCTGTCACAAGGTTCCAACTTTTCTTCAGTGTTCTTGAATTGTAAAGGCCTTGCACTCCATTGTTAAGAGCAAGGCCAACACTTTTCACTTGTGTGAATTAGAATGAAAGCCCTAGCTATTTTTGAGAGAATATTCTCCATGTGTGAGGATCTAGAAATGGAATGAATGCCTCCATCATATATGATGTAACTAGAAATACATGTGACTAGACTTTGTAAGGTTAAATATTTGAGTGTTTGTGAGTGTGGGAGAAGATACTGTTGTATTTTTCTTGCCTATATTTAAATTGTAAAGGTAAGTCAGAGTAGCATTTGCGTAGCATGGACAAAGTCCTAGCTTTAATCTCCAGCATTGTACATATATACAGATGTGAAACTTAACATTTTTATAGTAAATTGTGGCAGCTTGTTTACCTTGGGGTCAGTTTGAGTGGGTTTGGGCAGAATACAGTCATTAGTGTCCAGCTGCTGGTCATGCCTGTGCTGATACTTCACATGGATTCACATTTGAGATTTTCACTGAATGTTCACTGCACTCATGATTCAGTGTGGAGAGTATTCTTTCAAATGTTGGTCATTCATGAACATGATTCATACTATTTATTATATATACAGATGGTGTGTGTGTTTCTTTCAGGAAATGAAAAAACTGTATAGAGATATTTTAAAAAATCATGCTTTTCAATCCTGATATAAAAAAGACTTAGGATTGCATGCTTGTAAACTTTAAGGGATAGTCAGTTCAGGTAAACTGCTTAGAATCCTACTCCAGTTCCTGAGGAAGTTGATGTATATCCTATGTGTTATGTTGTTGATTATTTCTTCAAAGAAAATATGTTACCTTTACCAAATTGTTATGTTTTCCAGGAAGAATTCCTGTTTGTATTTGTTCTAGTAAGTAAGTGGTTTAGGACAAAATCTGGTCAAAACCAGTCTTTTCACTATTGAATTCCCTTGTAACCCCCAAATTGGCAGGTATTGGTCCTTTATAGGTAAGTTTTTTTTTTTCAATCCAGAAGAACAGACTGTATGTATTTGAGCCTGAATGAAATGTGATCAATATACAATCAGTTATGGGTTGGAATATGAAGAGTAGGATTAATGGAGTAGACTTGGAGGTTGCCTTGCTTTAAATGTATGTTTGGAATGGCATTTGTGAGCAGTCATCTGGTTGAAGTAGTCACAAGCGATCACCACAGTGAAAAATAGTGATTATCAAGAGCACCTTCATGGAATTTTAGTATTAAAATGTTCACAGTAGTAGCAAAGCTTTACAGGATAAGAATAATATTAACTTCAAATGCAAACAAATCTCTAACTTAGAAAACACAAATATTCCATTGCATACCTTTTTTTTTTATTTATTTTGACTTCCACAGATAGCTAAGTATTTAAAGATAATTTACTCCACACTGTGATGCCCAAGAATTGAATCTGGAACTCTGGACAACAATATTGTCTGATTCTACCTTCTATTCCTTCTCTTATTATATGTACATATTTTTTGTGAATTTGGTTGAGTTTCAAAACTGTTTTTCAGGGTTTTAAAGAAGTAGAGTAATTGATTAAGAACTAGGAGGTTGATGAAATGACTCACAGAGTAAAAGCATTTACTTCCAAGCTTAATGTCTTAGTTAGTGTTCTATTACTATGAAGAAACACCCTGAACATAGCAACTCTTATAAAGGAAAGCATTAATTGGGGCTGGCTTACAGTTTTAGAGGATTAGTCCATTGTCTTCATGACAGAAAGTATTGTGACATACAGGCAGACACAGTGCTGGAGAAGTGGTAGCTGAGAATTCTACCTCAGGATTTGCAGGCAATAGGAAGAAAAAGACTCTGGGCTTAGAATAGGATTTTTTGAAATCTCACTCACCCCCAATGATACACTTTCTCCAACAAGGCCACAGCTCCCATTCCTTTCAAATAGTGCCACACCCTGGTGACCAAATGTCTATGGGGGCCATGCTCATCCAAACCATCATACCTGATGGCTTGAGTTAAACTCCCAGAACCCACATAGTGCAAGGAGTTGTTCTCCGACCTGTACATGGGCTCATAAGCATACTAAATGATGCAGAGGAAGGAGACAAAGAACAGGGAAGGGAGGCAGGCAAGGAGGGAGGGAGGAAGGGAGAGAGGGAGAAAGAGCTTCAGAATTACATGCAAATGTACTCCAATACTGAACCCTCTGTAGTAACTATGATTTTTGCAATTTGGTTATCAACTCTATTATTCTTAATATTCTGATATACAAAATGGAGGTGATATGAGTATCATAATGCTATTATGAGTGCTAAATAAATGTAAAGAATATGTTATGTTGCCTGAACTTACTGGTATATCACTTTTGTGTACACCAGTGCAAGTACATAAAAAACAGTATATTTTAGTCAAAAGTGCTTTATAAAAAATATTAGTGAGATAAAAACCCTTTTTTTCTTGCTGTGTAGGAAACTATATTCATTCCCAAGTATTCTAAACCTTGCTCCATGAAAAGTTAAATCCCTTACCCCCAAAGATATTTTTGTTTGAAAAGGTATAACCAGACATTTCTCTCCCATCCACCAGTCCTCAAATAACAATTCTGAGGTTTAATATTAATTTTAATTGATTGGTTAATGGCTCATTCATATTACTACTTAGTTCTCACAATTAAATTAAATTAACCCATTTATACTAATCTGTATTGCCATGTGACTGTGGCTTACTGGTAATACTCGGGCATCTTACTCCTCTGGTGGCTACATGGTATGTCTCCAATTCTGCCTTCCTTCTTTCTGTATCTCTGTTTGGATTTCTTGACTGGCTCTATTCTGCCTGGCTACTAGCCAAATCATCTTCTTGATTAACCTGTGATATAAAATATATTTGTAATATACAGCGGGGCACCTCACATCAGAAAAGTGTGAGAGGAAACTGATGCCAACATATATTCTCCCAAGTCTCATATATTCAAGATATATTGGCAACATTCACTTAGCATTGACTCTTGTGAATATAATCTTTGGCTACATAGTTTCCCAGTAGTTTTTGATTTAGATTGTACTTGCCATCTGGATTGACTTGAACATAAATATTCACAATCCCATGTTTACAAAGAGCTAAGTTTCAGCACATGGGTCTCAGCTACAAATGTTCATTAATTCATTCAACATTTACTGACTATTTAGCATGAATGAAGCATGACACAGAAAGAAGAAGTAAAAAAGAATCCTAGGGTGTGCATTTTACCCTTTACACTGTGTGTGTGTGTGTGTGTGTGTGTTTGTGTGTGTGTGTTTGTGTGTGTGTGTTTGTGTGTGTGTGTGTGTGTTTGTGTTTGTGTGTGTGTGTGTGTGTGTGTGTGTGTGTGTGTGTGTGTGTGTGTATGTCTTTGTGCATGCATTTGTGTGGAAGCCAGGGTTCAGTATCACCAGATGTTTTCTGCAATCACTTTTCCACCTTTTCATCTTAGTTTTTCATATGTGGTCTCTCACAGAATCTGGATTTCAGTGCTTATCTAGATGGGTTGACTATCAAGCCCTAGAAATTCTCCTGACTTCACATCCCTGGAACTATACTAGGATTACCAGAACATGCCCAGAGCTTTGCATGTTTTAATGTAGGTGCTAAGGACTGAACTCAGTTATTCAAGGTTTTGTGGCAAGTTATTTACTGACTGAGCCATCTCTCCAACCTCCTCACTTTCTTTTCTGCAGCTAGACAATAGTTTATGTACATGGTTGAATACTAATACCATAACTGCATTATAAATTTAGCTTTAGTATGTAATAGTGACATAATTATATGCTAAAGTTATTTCAATTTAGCTTTTGAAAATGGATACTATCATAAATTATGACAACCAGAATTTATGATCTTGCACATTGGGAGGAGTTTTTTTTTTTTTTTTTTTTTTTTTAGTCAAGCTACATGAAGAATAGAGCTCTGACAGGGATACTTACTGTAAGTACCCTGTGGACTTTGGCAGTAGACTGGGATGCAACTAGTGGGGATAGCCTATATTATCCAATCTTGATTTCTATTACTATATCTTGAACAACTTGATTTTGTGACTTCAGCTTGTCACACTCCCCTTTACTATCAAAAAGATAAAGCACATTTCTGTACTCTACAGTGATCTTATTATGCAGATTTAAAGGCACGTGGTTCACATTTTCTTTGTTTACAAACAAGAAAAGCAGAAACGTGATGAAATAAATTAAATGAAAGTCTGTTCCTTTGATTTGTATTTGTTCTACTGTGACTTTGCAAAATAAATGTAATGGTCTCTTTCTTTATGTAAACTCATCTGGATTATGATTTAGTAACTGGCAAACAAACTGGCCTGGTTGTTCAGGAATGTGTACACAAGAACTGGCTATGCCACTGTAACCATGTGCCATGTTACCACTTGAGCCCTAAGGCTTCCTGAATTCCAGTGTCCTTGAAATGGTGAGGATCCTCTTTGTAATGGACTCAGAAAGGTAAAGAGAGGATGGATAGACCCTGCCATCTGAACAGAAAGAAAAGGATGCCAGGTCTGAGTAATTGTTGTTAAGGCCCATGGTTCAATGTTCCAGCTTAACTGTGGTGGTCACCAGGCTGCCATAGCCATGGCTCGTACAGGTTTCCTTTCTTTGTCAGACAGTAACTTGTAAGCCAGGCATGGTGGCACATACCTTTAAACCCAGAATTCAAGAGGCAGAGTTTGGAAGAAATCTTTGAGTTTGAGACCACTCTGCTCTATAAAGCTATATCTAGGCTGGTCAGTGTTACATGGTAAGACATTATCTCACAAAAATGGTGGACTTGAAAATAATGTGTGCCTAATTTTCCATACTCCTTTTTTTTTTTTTTTTTTTACTTAAGTCCGTTAATAAGGGCTTACCTGCCCAAAGAATAGTAAAGACTGTGGGTATAACCACCTATTTCTCTGAAAGTGTTGGTGTCATATGACTGTCAGTCTGGAAGGTCATCCTCATGGATTTGTTTCATGGGAAAGATGGTGTGAAGTGTGGTCAGAAGGTCAAAATCAAATGTTCTCAATTCAATGTCAGTTTTCATAGCTGAGTAAATAAGAGGTATAGGTGGAGAATCTAAGAAACTTTTCCTACCTTAAAGCATTTTATAAACTATAGGACATACTAAAATACATATTAATGTTTTTGTTTTATAGACAGTCCTTTGTAGCCCTGGCTGATCTGAATTTAATATGTGGCTAAGGCTGGCCTTGATCTTCTTGTTTTACCTCCCAATTGCTAATATTGTAGGTATGGTGGTCCACACCTGGCTAAAATATATGCCCTTTAATTAATTACTTGTATATATATATATGAAAATATTTCAACTTATCAAAGGCATACATTTTCAATTATCTCTATGAAACTGAATTTCATAAACTTTCATTTTATTCAAATTCTCTAGCAAAGGGTTACTTTCTATTGTTACTTATTTTATATAAAACATGCTTCAAGGTGAAGAATAAAATTGTTAAACTGTTGTCAATGGAGGTTTTATTTTTGACATTTTTAATATCAGTAAACAAAGGAGTCCAATTGAAATTAGCAATAGGAATGTAGGTAGTGTAACTTGATATAAAGAGCACTAGGTATCGTGTAGGAAACACATGTAAAAATCATAGCTCTTAGAATTAAATTATATTAACTTGATCTACTTACAATGTTTTTGAAGTCAGTCCTTCCAGTTGTAACATGGGGATAGTAATATCTAGTTTATAAAACAGGTGTGGATTAAATATACAAGGTCTGTGTAAGGTGATAGGTTGTGTGCTATAAATGAACATAAGCAATATATTGTACTTGATATGTTCCAGGAATGTAGTTGGTGGATTTAAAACAGTTCCATACCCTTCCCGCAAGGATTTAATTACATACCTGGGGAATGGGACACTAGATTCTTCAACTGTAAATATCAAAATGTAATAAGCAAAATATTGTGTTAGTGCTAAAGGCAGAATTCTCTACATCTGGTATAAAGAAGGCTTCTCATGAAGGGTGACATTTGAGCTGGGTCTTGAAGTTGTGTAAAAAGGTGGGAGTAATGATTTAGAGCCAAATAACTAAGATAAAAGCTGGAACTGTGAAAGTTCATGACTTTTATGAAAGTACAGGAAGTGGGAATTAGTTCAATGTGAATAGAACAGAGGTTGTGTAAAAGTTTATGCTTTGGCAAGACAGAATTCTAGATAATACAATGTCAAGGGTCCTTAACACTCAGACTTTGAACTTGATCCTGTTTCTTGTAAGGAAGGGGCTTACTGAGGATTTAAAGCAGATTATTGTCTTGATTGCAGTTGTAGCAAAATACATGAGAATGTAAATGGTGTGGTGGAGGTGGAGGACAAGTGAGAGCTGCATGATTTTGGGCTTTAGTGAAAGAGCAGACATTCACTAATGCAAGCTGTCATTGGGTGGTGCTAAGAGTCATAGAGAAAGCTTGGGTTTAAGAGACCAGTGACATCATAGAGGATGAGAGTGTGAAGATCAGAAAAGTAAAAGTAAAGGATCTGGGTTCTCAGCCTTCCTCAGTCAGAAGAGTTCTTGCAAGCATGAAGATCTGGATTCTATTTGCCAGTATCCATATGCAAAGCAGTGTGATATGTACACCCTTGTGATCCCAATGCTGGGAAAGCAGAGACAAGCAGATGCCTAAGGGTCAATGAAAAGCCAGCCAACCTGCTTTCTATACATACTTGCACATGTACTCATACACACGTGCACACATACATACACATAGCTGTACTCATATAAAATCTAAAAAAAAAAAAAAAAAAAAAAAAAAAAAAAAAAAGAAGGAAACAGAAGGAGCTAGGTGCCAAGGAAGTAAAGCAGCGTAAGAAACAATATAAAAAACCAAGGTTGTGTTTTGAAATCAAATAAATTTGATTTTAAAATATCTTTGACTTGCATACAACTCTTCACAGTTGATCTTGTTGGCCTCTTTATGTTCAGGACTATATTGGATATATATGGACTTCTATATTCCATAATAGCTTTGAGAGAATCTTGAAAACTCTTTGCAGTTAGCTTGGGTCATGTTATTATTCTTCAAGATAAATTTTAAATACATGAGTAGTGTATATAATTGGTATTTGTTCATGCCTTCTTTAAGAATATTTGGTAAGTTTTAAGGGGATGATAAAGAAGATGGTTAAGTTGATAATGTGCATTCTGTACAAGCTGAATTTGGATACCCAGCACTCTCCTGACATCATGGGAGTGGAAAAGTCTGGAAGTGGAGAAAGCTGGGTCCCTGAAGTCCATTGGCTAGCTGACTTTACCAAGTGGATGAGCTTCAAGGTCAGTGAGAAATAGCTAGTCTCTAAAGAGAAGGTTGCCAGGATCTGAGGAAGACATCTGAAGTTGATCACTAGCCTCCACACGTGGGTACATATACATGCTGTGGTAACTTTGCATACATATTAACAAACACATGAACATGCATTTAATCTATGCATACACTTAAAAAAGTAGTTTAACTATTACAGTTGTAAGTTTTGATAGCTTTATTAGTGTATTTTATATTGTGTTATACCTTTCTTTTATCTCTTTTAAGCTATTTATTGTTGCTATGTAGAAATATGTTTGAATTTAACATTTAATCTATTTTTAACTATGTGTATATACATGTGTTTATGTGTGGGGAATTGTACATGTGAGTGGAGGTACACACAGAGTTCAGGAAAAGGGGATGATTCCCTCAGAGCTGTAGTTACAGATGGTTGTGAGCTGCCCATTGTAGGTACTAGAAGCTAAAGGTGGTTCTTCTGGAAAAGCAGCAACTTCTTTTAACCACTCTCTCTCTCTAGCCTGAACTGTAATTTTTTTTCTTTGCTACTTTATTCTTTAAAATCTTTAGCAATCTCTTATTAACTAAATTATTTTTTCCTTGCACTTTACTTATATATTTATCGCTGTTGTTATTTGTTTGTTTTGTATTTTGAGATAGAGCCTTCTTTTGCCCAGGCTGGCCCTGCTCTTTCCATGTGTCTGACAAAAAGGTCTTGAATTTAGATTCTACTGTTACTACTCCCCAAGTACTTACATTAGAGGTGTGTTCCCAGCTCCTCTCATGGATTTTAATGGTTTACCCCCATACATAAGGGTGTAGTCTTGCTTCTTTCTTTGCATTCCCCATTCCTTTAGTTTAACTTTTTTTTTTTTTTTTCTGGACTGGCATTCTCCTAGTGTATCAAAGTGATTCTAGCGTGTCCTCTTCTCAATTTTAAAGAGGAGCTTTCAGATAACACATATTGTGTCTTTTCAACTATAGGTACTATTTATCAGATTAAATAACACAACAAGTGTTAAATTTACAGCTTTAAACTTCATGTTATTTCACTTATTAATATATAATTACAATTTATTTATCAATATTCTACACTCCTGTGATGAACCAAGTTTGAGTTTCCTCTACTTTTCCCTTACTCCTCTTTCTCTCTTTCACCTCTCTTTAATTTTTCTGCATTCAGATATTTAGGGAACTATCTTTTAGTATCCATCATTTTTACTGAATTCTGAGGCTATTTGTTGCTTCTGTTGGGCCTGAGCACACTGATATCAAGAACCACTTTAAAGTCAATGCACATTCCAAGCCACTATAGCATCATCATTCCAGTACACACCTAGTTGTGAGCAGTTTTTGCTTGTGTTCTCAAGTGACATTTGCTTTAACTCCCTATACTTAGCTTCCAGCTTCCAGTAAAATCACACTTTGTAGAGGTACCAGGTGACAGTATGAATTTAACTTCCATTCTTCATTATAAATTTTAGTTCCTAATTTATGAGTGTTCTCTCAGGATTTTCAGCGGTGGTGTAACACATTCTCTGATTTTTGTCCTTTGAGTCCCAGAGGACAATAGAACTTAATAATTATGTGAACCATCTAGCACAAAGGTGTTTAGTTTAAAACTGGCTTTATTCTTTTGTTTCTAATTCTCCTACAAGCCATATCTAAAACTACGATTATATATGTGGATATATATTACATGTGTACACTATCTCTCATGTCTATTTTTAAAACTCAAGGATTGATCATTCCAGGAGTTTATGAACTAGTATATCTAACATTGTTAGTTGTTTGGGAAGGTCAACATGTGCGAGCACATGAGGCTGCATGTGCCCATGCAGATGCTAAACATCATGTCAGGAATCATCCTTTATTTCTCTTTTACCTCATTCTTTGAGGTAGGACCTCTCAATCAAACACAGATCTTGTTGACATAGATATTCTAGTTTGTCATCTTGTTCCATGGATCTCCTGCCTTTGCCTTCTGATGCTGCAGTTGCAGGACAGCTTTCATGCTTCCCAGGCACTTAAATGGGCTCTAGAAATTTAAACCCCTGAGTTTGGTCTTGAGCAGCAAATGGTTTAACTTCTGAGACATCTCATCAGCCACCAGTTTGAACTTTAATTTTAATTTTACTTTTTGACAGAATGTCAATCTGTAATGTAGGCTCACTTTTGGGACTTGAGATATTTTTGCCTTAGCCTCCACAGTGCTGAAATTATATGTGCCTGTATGCCTGTTGGTAATATCACTTCAATCTCAACTAAGTTGTAGATTTGGTCACACTTTTCAACATTGTCTTTCACTTACATTGCCTCAAAGAAAATTTCATTCTTTCAACTTATGAAAATGTAGCTGTGAATGTTCAGTTACAGGACTATAGCCCTCAAGTCCTTATAGAATAATGCTATTCTGATGTTTTAAAATAATGCCCATTATCATATTCAACCTATTTGAAGCATATTATGCAAATAGGTGGAGTTAGTAGTAGTGATTTGAATACATGAATAGGGTTTGATTAGAAAGGTCACCCACTGACCCACACTCTGCTCTTCAGGCATTAATTACAGTGCCCCGTGAAGTATTCCATTGTGGCCTGTTTCAATTAAAATTATTTTCTCTCTTTTCTTTTCAAACACAAATGTTCTTTTCTTGTTGAACATAGGTTCTGAACATGAAAGATCAGAATTTTTCGTCAATGTCCACAGTAAACAGGATGTTGGAAAATGAGCCTTGGAGGAAACTAGTTTTCTTTGCTTGGTGTTCCCCAATGATGCTGATACTCTTGTTCTTAAATTCTTGAATCTCCTCCATTGTTGTCTCTGTGTAACAGGGGGCCAATCTTTGTGTGGACATTCATTTGGAGTTCATTATATATATTTTTTCTCTAGGGATTTTCTTCTTTAACCACTAACAAAACAAAACAACAGTAGAACTCAAGTGAAATAATCATGGAGTGAGCAAGTATTAGGATGCTGAAGTTTACATAAGGGAGGGAGGAAGGTGTTAACCAAGGGTGCAAGAAGAAGACACATCAAAACTTACTATGCCATAAGATAAATTTAAATACATTAAAAAGGAAAACCCCAGCTAAAGGATCCAAAATGACCCAGTGACTTTCCAGATCAAAACTTGAATTATTAGAATAAATATTCATTCATCTCATGTTCAATCGGTATTGAATCATCATTTTAAACACAAAAACCTGGAAGAACTAGAATTGTTCAACATGAGGGAGATAGTTGACTAAATTACGAGACAGTTTTGGAAAAGAGCATAGGAAGACACTGTAAACATTATTTATTTTGAATTGGATAACCAGTTGCTGAGCTCTTCCTTGGGGAAGAATGGTCCTTCCACTCTCAGCATTCCTTGATTGCCTCTAGTTCTTTGAGTAGGTCTGAGGCCTCATGGGCTTTTCCATATCTATATTGTCATATAAACATAGATACAAACAGCATTATACAGACTGAATAGTTTATATTTAGGAATATTCTATATTGTTTACTTGCTGATAAAGAAAGAAATAGAAAAAGAAATAGAGAAAGTAATTAAAGTGGTCTGGGCCTTTTGTAACTCAAAGAAATCATGAACTGTAATGCTTTTCTTGGAGAAGTAAATATAAATTATTGTAAACTTTTCTTAACAACTTTTTTCCCCCTGAGGTAGTATTTCTCTGTATAACAACGGCTCTAGCTGTCCTAGAACTCATTTTGTAGACAAGGCTGACCCCAAACTCACAGAGCTCAGCATGCCTCTGCCTCTATATTGCTGGGATTAAAGGTTTGTGCCACTATACAACCATCAACTTAAACATCTTAAGAGAATAATAACAAAGACTGTGGAAATATTATTTTATGATACAAATTATAGCAAGGGATTATTCATTTGAATAAATGCTTAGATTATAATTATAAAAGTGAGTCATACACATGAACTGATAGGAACCACAATGATTTTTTTATAGGTTTTGATATGTGAATGCTTGTTTCACACACATAGGTGTATGCTTGTGTGTTCATTTTTATGTAGGTACAAACAATATTATGCACACACATATTTAGAGAGCTAGACTAGCAATAAAGTTCTAAATGTAATAAAATCATTAGATCTTAGAGGATTCTTAAGTTTTTAAAGCAAACCAAAACCAATGAATTGTATAGTTATAAAAGATGGCAACGATGTTATAAAGGCTAGGGAAAGTATAAACAATATACTGCTTTTGTTTTAATTTGCTTTGTATTCTAGAAATGAAAGAGAATGAGGAAATGATGTGATTTATTATGATCTAAACAAAATAAAAATGATTTTAAAATAGAACATATCAGATGTATTGGTGGGCAAGTAAATGATTTAGGAGAAAATTGAATACTGTTTATTGCAAGGAAGAAGTTAAGGTATTTTAAATTACTTTTTATTTAATTAGTGTAACCCCTCAATGAGACGACTATAATAAGCCAATTCATAATCTTTTGTACTTAGTGCATTCCCACTCGGGTGAAATTTTAGTATAAGTTACACCGAGGCGACTGACAGTCACTTCTTTGATCTTCTTCTCTAATTCTCCCTTTCCCTAGTGTCATCCTGTCCATGGAATGGTTCCATCAAAGAGTCAGAATCATTTCTAAATTTTCAGTGTCATAACTGTGAGTTTGCCTTAAAGTTGTTCTAGAACAACACATTTTCTTGATGGACCAGAAAACATTCACTTCAGCAATTGCTTGCACCTAAAGCACATGAAACAAAAAAGGGTCAGAAATTCTGATGGCAAAATAATTTCAGTGTTGAATATGTGTGGTGTGTGTATGTGTATGTGTGTGTGTGTGTGTGTGTGTGTATATACCAGTATGAGCTGGCTCTGAGTAGTTAGAAATGATAGGACTACAATGAATACTAGTATTTCTTTAGTAATTTATATTTACTAAAGAACTTTCATGTATCAAGTACAAATTTCAACCTTTTATGAGAAATATTATTCTTGCTTAAAAGATTATCTTAGTTTTAAAGAAGGGAAACGATTTGGATACACCAGTACTTCCAACTTTGAACCACTTACCTCTCAACTGTACCATCCTTTAAAGGAAAGAGGAGAAGCACCAGCTAACATCAATTGTAATGAAATCAGATAAAGAAGGTCAAAAATTAGAGGCAACTGAGCAGAGACTAGATTCTGAAGCTCCATGTGTGATGAATACATGTGAGGTAAGACAGGGACAAAGGCAGAGGCAGAAGCAAGAAAGGCTGTGTGTGAGAATACAACACAGGAGCGTGGTGCAGATTAGGACATCAGTCACATCCTGCATATATGGTTTAAAGGCAGAAACACCTGAACATATTAATGAACCCCCAACGTAGGGTTTTAAAAGGGGCAGTTGTACATAGTAATGCTGGTGTTAGGTAGATAGTTAGACATTTGAGTTTAAAGTTCATACGGGAATCTGGGCTTGAGAACTGAATGTAGGTACTCATAGTGGTGATTTAGACTTCTTAGGGGAAGGTGAGCAAGAACCTTCTTTTTGGAATATAACAATGATTTAGATATTGAAGAGGAGTCAAAAAAGAGCCTGATATTTTTAAAGTTGATTAAAAATAAGCCAGTTGGAGTGGGAAAAGTTGTAGAACTATGAAAAAAAAAAAAAAAAAAAAAAAAAAAGGCAACTTTTTCCTGAGGCCATTCCCTGAGCCTCTTGATGTAACAAATATTGATGCATATAAGCAAACCCATCTTTTCTGGGTTCCACTTTGATAAACACTTTCAGTTCTTGTGTGGAAGAATGTTCATTTGGTTTTTATAATAAGAATGAGAGACAAATAAGGATGGAAATCCCTCCTTCCATCTCATTCCCCCTCCTCCCCTTCTGCTTCTCTTCCTCCTCTTTTCCTCCTTCTGCCCTCCTCCTCATCCTCCTTTCTCTTCCTCTTCTTCTTCCTGCTCCTTGTTCCTTCCTTCCTTCCTTCCTTTCCCATGAAGTAACCAAGACAAAAGAAAATAGAAAGGTTGCTTGAGATTTTACTGCAAAAGCACATTCTTCATGCCAGTACTACATGCTCTGGTCCATGCTGACAAAGGTGTCAATACATTTTTACAGTGAATATAATCAGAGGTGATAATAAAGTACAGAAGGTACTTACCCTAGGGAAAATGACAGAAGAGTGTGTAGGACACAATATTGGTGGGGTCTATAATGATAGAAGCAATCATAGGGTGCACACATTAGCTGAGAGAAAACATGGGGTGATAATCCTGTCTGCTTAGGTGTCTGGGAGCTTGAAACCAGTTTCTCAAGGTTAGCATTGCTAAGCACATGACTTTCACAAAGAGGATTTGCATGCTCATTAAAACTTCTGAGAGGGTGCAGAGATGCAGCAGTTACTTTAGGGCTTAGGTTAGACTGAGAGCAGGAGGAAGAACAGACCTCTTTTCAGACCCCTTAGGTTGCTTATGGTTAGCATATATTACTTCCTTTAATTTCATAGTGAAATTGAAAATGGGAAATACTCAAAGTAAAAAATTCACTTAAGACCTTTCTAGACACTAGTAGAAAGATATAGCTCATATCTATTTGGTCTCTAAATTTTAGGTTCTCCTTTTATAACATTCAGCAGATTGACCAGAGTACCTAAAAACATTTACATCCTGTGATGCTAAATGGAGCTCCACATTCCAAGATGTGGGACTTTTTTTGTATTTACAATATAAAAGCAAATGTTTGTAGTAATGTGTTCAAGGAAATCATGCAACTTAGATTCCATGGTACACCCTACTGCTACATTGTAATTTAGCTCAATCATAAGCTATTTAATATTATTTCAAAAAACAATTGCTTGAAATGATTCTTGTTATTAATTACTCATTTTCTAATTTAACATGTGAAGACTTCGGGACATTCAGGCTTAATTACATTCCCATGACTCCCATGACTGTATAGCTGCTATTTGATAGAACACAAAAAATTTCAAGATTTATTTTATTACTTTTACTTATATGTAACGTGTATGGTTGCACATGAGTTCAGTGTCCACATTGGTTATATATGTCCAAGTCCCCCTGGAGCTGGAGTTAAGGTTGATTGTGAGCTGTACATCATGGGTGCTGAAATCAAGCTAGCATCATTGGCAAGGCTAGACTTGCACTTTGTTACCACTAAGTCATCTTTCTAGACCCCACCTCCCATCTTAACCACTGAATACATGTGCTTTTTGTGTTTTGATGCTGCATACACCTTCTCTGACACAGGGCACTTGATGATTCACTTTAGGTGGTTTAGAGAGAGAAGCCAGGGTCAGTTTGACTTTTGTCAAGTTCCCTCTTTCTGAATCATCATGTCTTTCTTTTCCAGGTAATGGTTCAACTTGGCACCCTACCCATGCCTCACATAAAATAACCCACCTTCGTATTCTTCTGTATAAATGTATTACTTCAACTTCAGTGCACTGAGGCTCAAATGTACTGTAATATGTGGACCTGTTTTACAGTATTTCTTTTTCTATAGAGACATTCAATTCAAGGGAGTCCTTAAAAACTACATTTTCCCCCATAGACAGAAAACAAAACAGTAGTCTTTCTGGTAGAGCCACCTTTCCTCGGCTTAACAATTTACGAGTCCAAATATCAAGTTTCTTGAGGGTTTTCCTAGTCCTAATTTATCATCTTATTTGGATTGCTGGACTTGAAACTCTGACTTCGATTTCTCCTCTAATTATCAGTCTGGGAGGCCTGCTAGTTCTGGCACAATCCTTTCTTGCTTTACACTTCTCATTCCAGAACTTGATTGGCTTTCTTCCTTCTTTTGTTAGCCACCCGGTCTCTGTAATCCATGTATGGTTTTAAATATTCCAGGAGGAGCTACTTAAAGTGATACACTCTGAAATATAGATCAGAGAGCAGGACTTCCTGTCTGGATTGGACATGTTGAAAGGAATGCTTTTGTGCTCAACTAGTACAGGAAATTTTGGTTTACCTGAAATAAGCTCTCATGTAGTTATTTCATTAGTTCAATGGTCTGGGAGGTTGAGAAAGAAGGACTAAGCAAAATAGTATCATATACTAAATGATTGTGTACTATTTCATTATGCTATCTTGCATAGAAACTTTAGTATTGAGAATGGATTACAACAAGAATACTGTATAAATGACAGAGAGTGTATCCGTTTACACACACACACACACACACACACACACACACACACACACACACAGAGGTAGGGAGAGAGGGAGAGATGGAAGGAGAGGAAAAGAGAGAGAGAATGAGAGAGAGAGAGAGAGAGAGAACATGCTCTGACCATCACTGATTTGATTATGATTATGTCTTCTGCTATCTCTGGCTGGCCTGTTCTCTATGACAAACTCCACCAGAAGGTAATCCAGAACAAAGGACGGAAGCATTTCTTCTAATGAGTTGTGGAAGGACATCATAGTTAATTAGGTTTAGAATTATATGTCCCAGAGTGATCCTTATCTTAACATATAATAAATAAGAACTTTTGGGGCTGAGTTCTGCCTATTTCCTTCTCTAATCAATGAACTACTTTAATTACTTTATAGTCCACAAGCAGAACTTTTATTCAAGTAATCATGATTCCACACACAGTGTGAAACAACTATATGTCATTTCCAAACCATTTCTGAACTAAGTAAGATACTTTAGCCAAATTTCCCAAAAGATATATGATTTATTTGAATAAGAAATCCAAATGATTAAAAAAAATAATGTTCAATGTTTGCTGGAAAGAAATCTTCCATGATATAAAAACTAATTATATTAGCTGATGTAGTAAATATTTAATAACTGTGTATATATGCTAAACATCATTTAGATGCTAGAGAAACAATTTTGAGTGTCTTCATGTTCCCACCTATGTTGGCAGTGGGAGAGGGCCTTTTTAAAGCTGAGTTTGCATGTATGCTCCTAAATGTGATTTTTCTCTCCTAGGTATCCTATGTAGATTACTTTAGAACTATTGGCTTAATTACAGAGAACTCCTAAAAGCATGTAAAATGGTATATAATTTTCTCAGCTGAGAAACACACAGGTTAAAGCAGATCTTGCTTAGGCATGAAGATCTAGTAGAAAAGATTTTAATATTGTGTTCCCAGACTCTATCCCATTTACTGAGCCCATCCACCCTGCATCTTACCCTTAATTTGCAGTCAGGGAAAACGACAGCTGTCTTATGATAGTCAATTAAACTGGAGTATTATATACAGGATTTATATTTCAGTTTATCTCCGATTTATAGCGTCAATGGATAAATTACCAAATAACAAGAAAGACAACACATTAAATCTTCACAGTTCTGTACCATATTTAATAGTTTATTGCAACAGTAAGAAATTATATGTAGACTTCAAAAATGCTAAATTACCTTTTGTATTAACTACATTCATTAGATGATATTTTACCTGTGTTTTTAATCTGTTGGTATATGTGCAATGTTATATAGGGTTATTTTGTCTTTCTACTTCAGAAAACCAAAGATTCTACTCAATAACATTTTACTTGTCTATACATGGAAAAGCTTTGAGCTTACTCATTTTTTTTTGGTTTGTTTCATTTTGTTTTTAATAAATTACACACACACATATAAATATATTTCATAAATAACTTTATTGGTGTTTTAGATAATATATAATCAAGAAAATAATAGTTTTACATTTAATATATGCTCTGGAAAGGGAGACTATATGTGTACATGCAAACCAGGACTGCAGCTTAAGAAAACAGTACATATGTGGTAGGGCGTTGGTGGTATAGTGGTGAGCATAGCTGCCTTCCAAGAAAATAGTACATATGTGAATGAAAAGAAGTGAGGAGCATCTGTGAATGTCCTAGATGCTGTCATTCATATCCACAGAGTTGTCTGATTTCAGGAAGGTCACATGAGGACATGATGATGAAGCTAGCTCAGGGTTGTGTGAGAGAAACCTAGTGAGTGATACCACCTTTGACCAGGATACCAAGTGTGGATAATGACAGTGTCTGTGCAGAGCTGCAGGAGGTCTAGACTTTACCTGTAGGCTGTCGAGTTGCTACCATTCAACAGGTTCTACAAGAAATCTTGTTCATTATTTTCAACACCAAAACCTTTATTAGACCAGGTACTGCCAAGGGCATGAGGGCATGAACTTCAGTCCGTGGGAATCGTTCTTGTACTCTGAATCCTTTCTATGACCATGAAGGGTACTGAGTTTGGGGAATTCATAAAATAGTTTGTAAGCAGACACATCAAGATTTTCTCCAGAGAAAGAAAGAGAGAGACAGAGGGAGTGGCAAAGAGAGAGAGATACTGATGACAGACAGACAGACAGACAGACACACAGACACACACACACACACACACACACACACACACACGGAGGGAGGGAGGGAGGGAGGGAGAGAGGGAGAGATGGAGGGAGAGGAAGAGAGAGAGAGAACGAGAGAGAGAGAGAGAGAGAACATGCTCTGACCATCACTGATTTGATTATGATTATGTTTTCTGCTATCTCTGGCTGGCCTGTTCTCTATGACAAACTCCACCAGAAGGTAATCCAGAACAAAGGATGGAAGTATTTCTTCTAATGAGTTGTGAAGCAACTCAACAACTCAAGTTTTTGTTTGTGAAGAACTAGTTTTCCACAAGCCTGCACAATAAATATACTCTAGGCTTAAACTGTCCCAGAACTGAGTATCCAAGTCTGCTACTCCTAGATTATTCAGCATTAGCTTGGGACATTCCTATTAAATCATGTCTATTTTAGGTGATATTGGAGATCAATAATGTGACTAAAAATAACTAAACAAGAACAGAGGGGAATACACAACAAATCAGATTCCTCTTTACCCAGATAGGTACACCCTTAGCACAGCAGCTTCTGTGTGATTCTTGTTTTATATTTAGCTCATTGTATTTATTTGCATGTGGTATGTGCACATGCATGTGTGTTCAGATGCCTAGGAGGTTAGAAGTATAAAATCTTCTGGAGCCAGAATGCCAGGCAGTTGAGCCTTTCATCTGTCAAAGTGGGTGCTGGGAAATGAACTCCAACTCTCTTCGAAAGCTTTGAGTGTGCTTTTCTGCTGAGCTCTCTCCCTCACTCTGTCTCTGTATTTCTTTAAGCCTGTTAAGTAGTGGAAACTAAGAATTCTTTATTTAAAATGTATTTTAGATTTGATAACTTGTAATGTTTGCACATGTGTAATGGGGTAGTTTGAATATGGTACCCTAGCTTTAAAACAAAAATCCATTTCTTCAGACACACATACACAAAGTCTAATAGTATCTTATATAATGAGTTCAGTACCTCTGTCTTTTAGCCATTGCTTGTAATGTGAAGTTAGATGTGGAAATTTACTTTTATACTTCATTGGTTATCACAAAGTTTCATTTTGGGAATAATTAGGGATTTTCTTTTTGGACTAGGGATGGCTAATCTTTAACAACCTAAGTGGAATTTTTTCTTAATAAATTAAATTTGAAGCAAAGAAAGAAAAAGTGTTAGAGAAACAAGGACCAAATATTAATAAAGACTGTGTAAGTAACCAGAAGCTTAAACTTCTGCAATCTGAGTTAGTTGAATGTTTGGTTAGGATGGGAGGTTTATGAAGTCTATGGCGCGATCTGATGAATTACAGTCTCATACATTTCTTTTCCAGGCATTCAACTGCCTGCAGGGAGATAGTGTTTTTTAAACTGGATTGTGTGTTCACTGTTGGTATCATTGAGATTGTTATTGCTGCTTTCTCTCCCATTCAACATTATCAATTAAATGACTGAGGATGAGGAAACTGAGAGACTTTTTAGGCAATATACTTCATGAAGGAATAGTGTTGATAGAGAGAGAGAGAGAGAGATATTAGCAGAAATGATAATTTTTCTACACACAGATAACTCCACTGTTAAATAAATATCTGTCCTGACTTATTATCTTATTTGGAAAGGAACTGGTGACAATGTAAGAAAGATCACTCCAGGTTGTGATTAGAGGCTAGCCATATGTTGACAAATACAGATTGCTATTCAAAATCACTTTTAAAGACAAGCTCCTGTGCTGGTAATCTAGGGTGGCCTTAAGATCAGTAAACAAACAATTAAGCCAATTACCATTTACCAGTGAAGCTTCTAGGTTTGGGGAAATTGGCCTGGTTTCCCATGTGGTAAGAAACAGAGTGATTCTACCACTCACATCACAGTCAGATGGTTTGGCCATGGGATTCTAGAGAGCAAGGAAGGTATTGTCCCCCCTCCACAGACACAATTTAAGAAGCTGAGAGCTCAGGAACCTTCCCAGAGCAAGGGGATTCTCTGAGAGCAAAGGTCTTCACCTTCCCTATTTGAAATACATCTGTTTTCCCCTGACTCATGTCCTATCTTGGCTTCTGTTGCTTGAAAGACAGCTAAGGGTAAGAGAATGTGCATTGAGTGCCTGGGTGTTTTAAATGCTTCAAAGTTAGATAATACGGGAGCAAGGATTGTAATGAATTACAGACAGCATGCTGGAATATTTTGGAGGTACACTTTTGTGATTTACTTTCAAATATGACCAAACCAAATGACACATATAAGACAGATATATGATGAAGCCAATGGGGAAACATACTAGAGTAAAATATCTGTGGCAGAAATGTGGTTTATTGGGTAAGTCTTTAAACGTTTCACCATTATTTCATTTCACAATAAATTATTGAGGAAAACTAAACATAATTTGGTGGGTTTTTTTGTAGCTAAAGAAAGGGAGGTTGAGAAAATGTACAATTGAAGCTATCTGCAGAGTAAAAAGTGGGAGCCATAGGTTTGCTTCAGATCAATGGTTCTGCTGCTTGCTGTCACATTCATATTTGAGTCTTAATCTAAGTTATCATCACATAGAGCTTCAATCTCAGAACCTGTGAAGCAGAGGGAGGCAGAGTTCTATAAGTTCAAGGCCAGCCTTGTCTATGTAGCAGATGCCAGGCCAGTCAGGACTATAGTATAGTAGACCTAGTGTCACAACAAAAAGTGATATTATTATTAAAGAAAAACAGAAGACAACAAGATTATTGACACTTCCGTGCTTGTGATGATATTTTTGCCACTTATTTGGGAGCCTTATTTTTAACTCTGGGGATATTAAAGCTTTTTGTTTGTTTGTTTTGTTGTGTGTTTCCTATGGTGTAATGCACTAGAACTGATTGTGCTTTTGTATGCTGTATGGAATGTGAGGGGCAACTCTTTCTTGTTTTTAATTTACAAATGCATAAATGTATTGGCATATCTTGATGAATGTGTTGATTTTGTAGCATAGAAATGCTCCATGTAGCATAGAAAGGTCCGTGAACATAGTACAGACTCTTCCATTGTGTGTGTGTCTGTGTGTGTGTGTGTGTTTCCAAGGAGAAATTAAACAGCTTTTCATTTGAGGTTTGATTAGTATTGTATGGTGAATCACTTCCTAAAAATGATTTGTTTTTCACTCTTGTACTGTTTTTTGAGACTCAAGGACAATTTTATTTAGATTTAGGTTTTATAGAAAAACAATGAAGTGTGAAAGTTGTAAACCTCCAAAGCTGACTTACACACACACACACACACACACACACACACACACACACATACACACACACACGAGAGGTGGTACTGAGTAAGAATTCACATTACCTGCAATGCTGGGGAGTATGTATTAAGTGTGTATATCTTTAGCATCCTAGAACTAGACTAGTCATACAGTTTTAAGTAGAGCCGAGGAGACGTACATTTGTTCTTCTAATTGGTTATTCCAAGCTTTAAGCATTCTCTATTAATCCTATTCTATTCTACTTCATAATAGAACATATTGACATTAAACAACTAGCTATCAGCATATATTAGATTTTTAAAGACACAACAGAATAAACAGAAAACAAGATATTCTAATTGGAAGTTTTTAAAATACCTACATCATGCTAGCATTAAATTTTAATGTTACTTATATGCTTTAGAAATCATACTACATAAACAACTAACTGACTTTCTATACAATCCAATAACATTTAGTGCAGGGGTATGCATCATGGCCATAAAGGTTAACTTCCAAATTGGATGGCAGCATAAAGTCTGAGTTTATAACCCACACACGACTCATCCTTTGGAAAAATGTGACCACTGTCTGTGGTGCTATGATGATGTGGTCTTAATTGGCAATTGGCCAGATATGGATCCAGAGTTAGTGCATCTGGAAGGTCTTGGTGAAAACACTCACTCTGGGACACCCCATGTGCTTTTTAAATTCCAGGCCAACACCTGCTCTATATAAGCAGTGTTAGGGCAATGCCTGGGCCTCCAGAGCCCTTGAGGTACAACAAATAACACCTGGATGTTAGGAGTAGTTTTTCCCTTCCAGTCTAATCCCTCCACCACACCAGCCCCAAATAATGCACAGAGATTCTGTATTAGATAAAAGGCTGTTGGGCAGTTACTAGTTTCTTGTCGGCTAGCTCTGTCTTAAATATTAAACCATTTCTATTAAGTTAAATTTTTCCACGCAGACTCATCTTAGCAGAGAGAGGGGCCGGAGTTCTGCTCTCTCTGTCCTCCATCTTGAATCTCCTCCCTACTACTTCCTGGAATCCTCCTTGTCTCCTACTCCCGCCTATCTTGCTTTTATATTGGCCAACAGTGCTTTATTCATTAACCAATAAGAGAAACATATTTACAGAATGACATCTCCCATCACCTGGACTTCTCATGATGGAAGGTCAGAGACAATATAAGTGACTTCCTAATTGGGGGGGGGGGCTAAATCCCTTCAGTAGCTGAGGTTTGTATGATATTAGCCATAGAGCTGGTCATTCCCTGTGTGTTTAATGTCATTATCATGCCCAGAAAAATTACCATTGGCCTGAGAGCTAGACGTGTTTCTCTGTTGTTGCCTTTGTTTCCCTTTGTGTTACTCTGAATATTTTTACTTTTCTGATTACTGAAAGAACAAATGTGGGAAATTTTTATCTTTTTAGTTACTTTCAAATTTCACAGCAACTGGAGTAAGGTGGCTAAGGATCACTTAATTCAGCTTTAGGTGTCTGCAATAACGTTAATCGATGAACTCTGAATCATGAAAGGACTTCCCACAGTTAAAGCAGCCTAAGCTCTGCCAGGCCGGCAAAGTGAGTTCATCACTTCATGGGCAACTTGGTGAGATGTTACTCTAAGTGAAATCAGGGCTAAGAATGTTCCTCAGTAGTAGGGCATTTGGCTATAGTGTGAAAAGGCCTTGGATTCCATCGTCAGTACTGTCAAAATAAATAAGGAATAGTTGAGTAGAAATGATGTTTTCTTGTGATTAGTTGCATGGGACCAGGATTAAGGTATTTGCTTTAGAAAAACTAATTAAACTGTGATGTTTACATTTAATTATAATTTTCATTGAAAACAGAGTTAGAAGAGGAAATATTAGAATACTATCAAGTTTTATTTTCATCCAGTCCCAAGACTCCAAATCTCTTTGCAAATGTCTCGTAACTGTTTGGAAGTTATCTGGTAACATGTTCTCTCATGCAATTTGACTCCAGATTTTTTGTGTATAATGTCAGGCATTTGACTACATGAAGGGAAAATATAATTTTGCAGAAAATGTGTACATTAGTTTGATCTCTTCTAATTACTTGGATCTGATAAACAGATTTGAGACACTAGTGTGAAACAAATGAAAATTTACTCATGTCTTCTTTTCTTAATGTATCTATCAAATAATATATTAAAGTAAAAAGCACTGGGCGTAGTAGGCAACTTACACTAAAATGCTCAGGTACACTTCAGGTTCATGTCTTAGGCATTATATTGAAGATGCTCCCTTGTGAACCGGTTGTTGTTGAAGCAAATGAGAATACATCTGTGGAAGAATTTTTGTTAACTCTAAACCTGATGATTTGTTGTTGTTGTTAATCCTTTGAATATGACTTAGAGAAAAATAACATTATCTGTGTATTTTATCGTTATTTTAGAGATACAGCTATCCTCTTCGTATGGTTTTATTTAAAAACTCATTGAGATTTAAAGAAAAAAAGTAACTCACATATATTGATATGCTCTACAGAATGCATGGAATGCCATCAGATTATGTATGCAAAGCAACTTTAGTTACTATGGCATGTCCTAGAATGCAAAGCAACTTTAGTTACTATGGCAGGTTCCAGCATTAAGCTTTAGACTTCTAGTTTACTTTCTAACTTCTTCTTTATTTCCTTAGTCTGCCCCATTCCTTCAACTTGTTACTGTTTCTCAATGCTGGTGGAATTTTCCACATTGTTTCTGGATCTCACATTTTCACCCTAGGAAATTCTTTATTAGCATCATGTTACTTCCATATCCTCCTGGCAGGCTTTCTTGCAAAGCATTTTGACAACTCTCCCTTGGTAGTTTATTGTGAGACAAGGTGAAGTTCTGAGCTGCTGGATCAGAAAAAAAAGGAGAGCAGTCATTGATCCCCAGTGAGCAGTGAAATCTCAGGTAGTGCTGACAGGTGTGTATGGTCACACTTCAGCTGAGGCGGCTCTGAGGTTTAAATCTCTGGCTGAGTTTGCCACACTTTGAATTAACTTTTTAAAGCCACACCACCATGTTTCACACGAAGTAACTCAGAGAAGAAACAGAAGCATAGAAAAAAATGTATGAAAGGAAACCAAATATACTGAGAAAACAAAAAACAAAAAACAAAACAAACAAACAAAAAAAAAAACAAAAAAACAAAACAAAACATAGAGATCTAAATTGAAAAAAAAAAAAAAGCAACAACAGAGAAGACTTTTTAGGTGCAAAAGGATGTTGCATGGGAAGGACAAAGGAACTCCTTTATTTCTGCTGTGGCTTGTCAGGACTGATTTTAAAAATGCTACCGCACTGTGGTCGCCAGGAAAGAGTACACTCCAACAGACCCACGCCAAGAACACTAGGCTGGGGAAAAAGATAAAAGTGAATATGTAACAGGAGGCAAAAAACATGTTTATCTTGCTGTTAACAGTTTAAATATCATAAATTCAAAAGGAATGTATAATTTAAAATGATTTTTAAGTCATATTACTTGCCAGTATTCTTTGTAATTGGCTGGCTCTTTTGGAAACCTACAGTGCAGAAAGAGGTGTAGAAAGCTTGGTGTTTGCATGAGCATTGTTCAGTATTCTCGAATTCCCAAAAAGTTAAAAACTGAGATGGTTTGTTTTTTTCTTGAGTTCCCTTTCCCATTTAAGAAAACATTAATCATGATTTTTGCTCTCATATGTGTTTTTTTTTTTCTTCCTTCTCTTCCTTGTCTTTTCCTCTTCTTTCCACTATTTGCTATGAGTTACCTAGACTTCTAAGTACTCACATGGCCAAGCAATATCGCAAAAGGAGTTCCTCTCAAAAGCACCAGTCTCACCTCACTCTGAGTCACAAGGATGTTCAGGAATTTTGAACATTGAGTTTTCAAGTTTCCATCAATGCAAAAAGACCAATACTGATACATTTTTACATGTAGTCAGAAAAGGAGTGATCATTAATTTGGGAGTTATTTGTGGTCATTATCCTATGCTTTTGGATGTTATTTTCTATTTCAAAGTGCTGGGGGTTGAAACTGGTCGTGTGTTCTCTCGGCATGTGTTGTACCACTATGCTACATTTGCAGTCAGATTGTGGAATTTTTTACAAATGTGAACCCTGAAACTTTGGGAACATAGGATGGTTTGTGGATAGCTACTGCTTTTCCTCAGGATTTTGTTTAGGTTGCCAGGACAATATCTGAAGGTACTGGCCTTTGCTCATGTCTCTGTTTCTTCCTCCTTCAAATGTTGACTAGAGGCTCTGTGTACCTCTGCCTTCAGGCATGGCACCTATCCCCAATAGCTTGCATTTGTCTTAGGATAAATTATCAATGAAGTATCCTTCATGAGACGGAGGATAGCAAGGCACTTTCCATTCCAGGTTTGTCCTGGCTTTGGAATGTCCTTTGGAGTAAACATCTCCACTGCTACCTAGAGCTCTGCATGTAAGCAATAATACAATCATGGGTGGTAGCTCTGGAAAAATGGTAATAGTCCCCCTAAATGGTGTCCATTTATAAAATAGCAGGTTTACAAGATGCGGTAGTAGTATCTTTACAGTCTTTGGGAATACAATTTACTGATATTTGGATTTAAGATTATCAGTGTTTTCTGTGTGAAATTTTCAGAGTTTCAAATAAAATAAATATCTATTCATGCAAATTAATTATAATAAATATGAGTCATAAGAATAAGGGTTATTTCAATGATATTTAAAGAGGTTTGGGGGAGCATTAAACAATGTAACGTGAATAAAAATTTAAGCTCATGCATCATGTCATAGATCAATGAATTGGTGATTTTAGATGTGGGTTACCAGGCTTGGTACCATAGAGCCCCAAATCCTTAGACAAATTTTGAAACTATATGTGCCTGACTCTTTTTCGTTGTCTCTTTTCATTTTTCACACATGAATTCGGGGTTAAGACTGTACTGAAGCTTTGGCAATTAGAATGGAAAAGATTTCTGGTCCCATCTTCATACTTGAACATTAATGTTCCTCTTAAATGAATTTAAAACCACAAGTTTGTATTATGATGACCAAGAAGATTGGTATATGGATGTGATGTGATTGGTACTTATTTACTCTTTTGTGCTAATTGCTTCATATTACTAGAAAGTTGACTAGTGGGATATAGGGATCTATGCTTTCAGGAAGCTGAAGCTTTGACATCTGATTTTTATTTGCTTGTTTGTCTCCTTGTTATAGTTATCTCATTAGGGTTTCCATTGCTATGGCAAAACACCTTGACAGAAAGCAAGCTGGGGAGGAAACAGATTATTTGGCTTACACATTGTAGTCTGTCATTGAAGGAAGTCAGGACAGGCACTTAAGCTGATTCAAGCTATGGAGGGGTGCTGCTTAGTGGACTGTTTGTTCCTCATGGCTTGCTCAGCCTACTTTTGTGGAGGCATTTTCTCGGTTGAGGTTCCTTCACTTTAGATGACTGTAGTTGTCTCAAGTTGAAATAAAAATAACTAGCACGTTGGTATTATCTAAGTCCAGTGATCCACAATGGTATCACAGCCCCTTCATTTGCTGGTCCTCATAGAGGACACAACTACCATGTATCATTAGTTCTTAACTGACTATGGACAATCCCTATCCAGGATATCACAAAAGAACTAGGGATTGGAAGGCAGATGATAAGGACATCCAGCTCACTAATTTTCCTGTGCTGACCTATCTTTTTCTTAACATGACATTTAACAAGGCATGGTTACTGCAGCTTTGGTTTCCACCTACTATGTCATAATAAAATCTTATTGTACCAAATGTTGATGTGTACTAAGATTTGAGATGACTCAGCCATTAAAGGCTGGGCTTACAGTACAAAATATTTTTTATGAATTTTAACTTCTTTATCAAAAATCAGGAGTAGTAGTTTTGGCCATTGAATATTCATGCTTATGATTATGGCTTTGAAAAATGAATTATAGGAACAGAACTCTGGAAGTGAATGCCAGAACTGAAAAATAAAGGAAATGAAAGCAAAAAATAATAACAACAAAGTAACTAAAATATACATCAGGTTGAGAAAGATGGAGGTCAATCCCAAACTCCAAAGTAAAGAAATGTGCAAAAATTTTCTTTTGAAACAAAAGAAAATAGGCTTTGTAATTTATATGCCAAAGTCAAGGGAAGATATTTGTTTATATTAATTTTTATTTTCTTAGACTCAATCTAACATTGAAATTATGATTCTTATGTTTGATATTTATAAAGTAGCCTTTAATCAAGCCCAAAGTAAAGCTAAGTAAAAAGTATTAACCTTATATCTAAAACTCATGAAGTTTGTTTTGTTTTTCTAAAACAACAAGATTTACATGTAGGTTTTCTTTTTCTTTTTCCTCTGGCTGTTGCATTCATAGCCATAGGCTAAGTGACAACATCATTGCTTTTAATTAAAAGGATTAATAAAAATGTAAGAGGATTAAGCCTTTCAGGCTTTGGCTTCTATATTTAATAAAAGAATATTGGTTTGGAGCCAGTGCGCTATACATGCTAATTGATTGATGGGTTGTTTGAAGTAATTCAGAAGATTGCCTCCCTTGTGACAGATGGTTTAATAGGGGTTGTAGTTCTTAGAAATAATTTTGCACACAGGCAACACAGGTCAATGTTTGAAGATATTTTCAATTGTAATTACTGGAGGTGGAATGTTTGCTACTAGCATCTAGTGAACAGAGGCTAAATATGTAGCCATCTCACAATACTCTAGAAAATTCTCTACAACAAAAAACTATCTCACTGAAATATCAGTTGTTTTGGAGTTAAGAACATCTAATCTAGGAGATTTTACTATTTGATTTCAGTCTTCTTTCCCTTCTTCTTCTTTTTTTTTTTCAATAGTTCCTAAATCTTTGTTATCTCTTGGTTTGTAGATGAGCAAGTGGCTTTGTTTTGTACTTAATGTGATATTTTCAGAGTCAGTTCTCAAGGTGTGATGTGGAATAGAGTAAGCACAGAGTTGTAGTTTACACTGTAGATGTGTGGCCTTGGTCATGCTGTCCTACCTCTCCTTCTCTTCCTCCCTCCTTCCCTTCCTCCCTCCTTTCCATCTTCCCTTCCCTTCTCCTTCCCTTTTTCATTTCCTTCCTCCCTTCCTTCCTTTCTTTCATCTAGCATTAATAATCAGAGTTAGAAAAGGTCTAATATTTCTTTAGTCCAAACAATTGCAATATCATTGAACCTATTTAACTCCAGCATTTTCTGGGTCCGACTACAGGCTCAGAATGAAAGGGTTAACAAGGTTGTAGTTCTGGTTTCTTGTTGCTTGTGGTTTCTCACTGGGGAGAAAGTTGGGTCAGAAAGGACCATGTACCCTGATAAGTATTTCACAAAAGCATGACTACAGTTCTCTCGTACACAGAAAGGCCAGTCATTGTCATATGAAGGTGTTCTGGGTACTCTGGAAGAACACATATGTGACTTGGATATTGGAGAAAGGATGGCAATACAAGACAAAGGGCAGAGCAGGCATTTCAGATGGAAAGGGAACAGAAAGGAAAGCAATTGCCACATGAAGAACACAGGCAATGCTTAGTCATGTTGAATATATTTAGTAAGTTAGAAACATGGAAGTCACTGAATAAAAACACTCCCTTAGAGGGTTGGGGATATAGTTAAGTTCGTGGAACACTTGCTCAGCACTTTGGAGGTAGAGGCATTCCAAGGTCACCCTTAGCTTCCTGGTTTCTTGGAAGACATTCTGGTCTACATAAGATTTTGGCTCAAAACAGTTTTCTTCATGTATTTCCTTAGAATATCAAAATATTTCATAAGAATCTCAATGTCATGACATATCAGTTTTGCCACTCACTTCAAGTATATGCATTAGGAGTACCCAGGTTTAGTTACCATCCCAGATTCCCTTAGCTCTGTCATTTCTACTTACTTGCTTAAACCTTTGCTTAATGTGCTGTTTCATCACTTACTTTGTAGAAATTTTAAGTACAACAGATCCAATTTAGAAGAAAAAAAAAAAAGCCTGGTATTTTTCTTATCAGGGTGCCTTGAAATAATATTGGATTAAAAAAAACCCATTTGAAGCAGTAGATTTGAGTCATATGACCAGAAAGGTAATACCATACTATATATACTTTCTAAAATAGAGAACCTGATGGTCTAACTAGTGCCAAGACTTGTGTGATAAACTAACAGCAGGTAGAACTACTTTTGTTCAGAAATGTAGAGTGTGGCAGTTGGTGTAACTTCAGTCACCACTACAATCATATTTCTCCTGTAGCTAACAAAATCAGAATCTTTCCTCTGTATATTCAGAGGAAAACAGTCTTCAGAGTGAAATTGATATTCTATTCTTGCCTGTGAAGGGGTAGAAACTGTTGTTTGAATTTCCCATTAGTCCTCTGATGGTCCTCAGAACAAGAGAGTTTATTTGGGATTGTACTTCCTGTGTTTTCATTTGGAATTATCCTGATACAAGGAGCAATTACCTAATACCTATCATGGTAGCTTCATGCAAGTTCAGGAAATCTAGTCTCTATCCCCAGCGAAGCAGCTGAGTTCCCATGAGACCATTTTTGCTTGATGTCTGAACTCTTTCTAGAAATAAATCGAAGAATATCTACTGTGTACCTTTTTTGCAGACATTTGTAATGTCTGCAAAAAAAGGTACAAAGTAAAAGCCACGTGAGCACACACACACAAAAAAACCTTCTTCCTCCCATGGAAGGCAGTTTATTCCATTGATGTGATTAAATTCTGAGTAGTTTGACACTTGGCAACCTGAATTTTCTCTCAACAGAAAGTAAACTTTCCTCAATAACTTTTCATTATGCATTTGTCATAACTTTAGTTATCCTAGCAAATATCCCAGAAAAGAGCGGATTTGGCTGGAGTTGAATCAGCAAAGCTTTACTTATTTGGCCATGAAATGAAGCCAGCACTATTTTAAGCTGGATTGAATGGGGGGGGGTTGGTGTGAGGGGGGTGTTAGAAATCAAAACTTAGGTGCATTCTCCCAGAAATCTCTGCAGCTCAGGTACTTATCTCCATTTTGAGTGAGGAAAGGGAGTGTTAATTAAATGCATTCAAGGCCACCATTGTCTCTTGTGGTGTGTCCTCTTGGAAGAGGAACAGCAGTAGATCTAATGAAGATGAATGGATAAAGCATTTTCCTCCTGATAACATGATTTTAACATTGAATTCCTATAGATAGGTCTTTATGTACTATGATAAATTTACTTCTTTTTACTGTTTATTAGATTTTAGTTTCAAAGTAAAAAAAAAGTGAATTACTCAAGGGGGAAATTTTTCCGCAGCTGAACTCATTCATCCCATGTAGTTTGTGACTCTTTCTGGCAAAATGAGAGTTTAGCAATTGCAACCAAATCTTGAAAAATATTTACCATCCTGTGTAGGTCATAGAGAAATTAATGAGTGCCTTTTCTGATTCATGAGTCCAGGGAACACCTGACTTGGAAGTGCTAATATGAACTTCTGTCTACCTAGGGTTGTGGTGCCATGTACTCTGAGGGAGCAGGTCCCATTCACAGACTCTCCACTACCACAGTTGCTAGCACTACGCGCCCTCTTGCTTTATCCTCCCCTTTTCTCTTTGCTATGTTTCAACAACTTCCTTGCCTCGAACCATGAACTCTGAACACTTGACTGTTTCCCTGCTCCTCTCACCACCCTTCATGCTGTAATGTGTGCACCTTTGATTTTTTTCTTTATATATTATTAGAAATACCTATAGGTTACATACTCCTCCTTCTTATGGTAGGTTCCCCTTCCCCTTCTAAGTGAAGAGGACTTCTTGGGAGAAAGTCTTTTTAATAATAGTATATATATTTTAAAAGAAACACCAATATCTCCCCCGAATTATTCTGGTGTCCTGTGCTGTATGATTTCAATGACTCCATCCTGGCTAGTAGATAGTAGGGGAAGGAGGTCCTACATCAAGAAGCCATCTAAAGACCACTAAAATACAGAATGTGGTACTTATAAAGCATAAACAATAATCTCATGTCCCGGATCAGGAGGACGTCCAGGTGGCCCAAGAGCAATAGACAGAGGTTCCTTTGACAGCAAGTGTCAGAGGTAATTAATGGTCCTCCATGTCACAGTTTCCTGTGCTCCCCTCAGCACCTTGTTCATTTCCTGTATTGAGATGATTGTATTTTTAATTAATTTTTTATTTAAATTAAATACAATCTTATTTTACATCCAATCCCAGTTCCCTCTCCCTCCTGTTCCCCCCGCCCCCATTTCCTGGCACTATCTCCCTATCCTACTTCCCATACCACCCTGAATGCACCTAATCTCGGTTGATCTTGGAAGCTGAGCAGCATCGGGCCTGGCTAGTACCTGGATGAGAGACTATATTTTCTTATTAGTTTCAGATGAGCATAATGCAACAGAAGAAAGTGGAAAATGTTAAGAGGCTTGGTGAGTCCTTTGCTGTAGGTTGGTCACGCCTAGAGATAACCAGTATTTGGGATTTTATTTTGCTGAAGGGAATCTTAGAATTTAAAAACATTTTTATGTAATAAAAATAGCAAGTAATTGTTCTTGGATGCCTAACCCACTCTTAGACACTTAATATAAAATGTTTCCTATTAATAAAAGCAACATTATCCAGTTGTGTTTTCTGCTTTTAAGATATAGAAACTGAAAATCAGAAAGGCTAGTTTCAAAACTAAAAGAAGTGGAGTTGGGGTTAGAATTTAGGTCTGTCTGAGGTTGGCGCACATGCCATTCAAGTTGATTCAGTACATAGAACATATTAGAAGTAACTTGGTGCCAAATCCTCCAGTAAATAGGAATTGTTTAATGTTTCATTACCTTAGGAATAGACTGGGGAGGCTGTGCTGAAGGAGTAAATGCCATTTGTCTGGTGTCACTCTCTGTGGCTATAGCAGTATAGAAATTTAACGGGGTACTAAGTGTCCATGATCTATGTTTATTCTGTTAAAACTTAGCATTAGATGATAAAGCTCACATGTAGGAAACAAATAAAACAAAAGCTGAGTAAATTGTCAGGTGAATACTTGTGTAAGTACCACCAAAATCAAGAATATTTACATAACTGATGTCATAGCTCAGCGATATGGTTTTGGTCTAGCATGCATGAGGCTCTAAGTTCAGTTCTCAACAGTAAAATAAGGGGCATTTATGATAGCTCAAAAGCTACCGTGTCATGGTCAGTGGTTTCTCCCATCCTCCCACTTGTCCCCACTGTCTTGGATTTTATAACTGCTTTATATTCTAGTGTTCTAAATACTTCAGGTTAGCTTGGCTCATTTAAAAATCCAGTCTTAAAAACCTTTAAGTATGAAGCATTTTTTTTCACCTAGCCCCCAGTCTTCATCTTTATAATCAGTCTAAGGAGAAATTATAATCTGTCTTTAAATAGAGAAACTCGTCATAATCCGTGGGGCTTGGTGCTTGGTACACTCGGCTGGTTTGTATGTCCTCAGTAGCTACTGCACTGGCCAGTCCGATATACATATGTAGTCAAACTCCAGCAATTCTTGGGTGGTTGTGTGCAATCTGGAGTGGACATACATAATGTCTGGTCTTGACATTTTAAAAACGTTATCAGCTACTTGTGCTTAATGCTTAGATCTATTAATTCTATGAATATTGGGACATAATATTCCATCACTGATTTTAATTTATATTAAGTAATTTTACTGAGGTATTTTCCCTCTTCTACTATTGAGTTCCCCAGATGAAAGCTTCAAGTTGAAAAGGCAAGACAAGTGAATTTTCTTTCATTTCACATCATTTAAAAGTCAACAGTTTCATTCACTCTTTTTTTTATTATCATTATTTAAAAGAAACAGATTAGTTTATTTTTTTTAATTTTCAAGATTTTTTTTTTTTACAAACATGTTTGTTTATTGGAATTCAGGTGCTTGGGGAATGTGAGAAAAAAACTCCAGATGTCCTGGAGCTGGAGCTGGATTTATAAGTAGTTGTGAGCTGCCAAATTTGGGTACTGGGAACCATACTTTGTTTCTTTCTCTTAACTGCTGAACTCTTGCTCCCAGATTAGTATTTTAAGTATCATTATGAACTGAACAATTTTATAATGCTTTATGTGTTTAAATTAATAGTCAAAATAATTAGGAATCTGTCTTGCTTTACTTGTGGTGATTTTGACTGTGTTGCTTTGTGTAGAGTTCCTAGCCTTTGCACTCCCTCTTAAACTGTGTACATTCAACATGTTACAGTATGTTTCACTGCACTGAGTGAAGAATGGAAACTTTACTATCACCAGATCTGTGTATCTTGCCCAATTTCAAATATCACAATCTAAGTACCAAGATAGTGTTGAAGTTTTGTTTCAATCACCAAACATGCCGCTAGAGATTCCTTTTCTTTGATGCCTATGGTTTCCTTCCCTTTCCTTCCCTTGAACTTTCTTCTCTTTAGTCTATACTCACTGTGCTGGTTTTCATCCATGTTACTGTCACAGTGAATAAGATTCAGGTTATTATCAGTGTCTTTCTACTGCCTTTCTAACAATGCTCATACTAATTTCAACATCCAACTCTGCCCAGCTGCACTTTCATGTACCCATCTTCTTGCTAGACCACACTCCCCCTTTTTGGTGTCATTTTCATATCCACACAAGGCAGACCATAAAAGCAGAGCTATCTGTTTCTCACCAAATCAGTTTCTCTTCATTTTTGTCTATTTTCAGGACGCCATAAGTATAATGTGAAAACTAGATCTTTCAGAATTATTTGCTACAGAATACATATGTAATTGGTAGTTAGACCAACCAGTTTAGTTCTTCAATATTGTAGGTGATTCCATTCAGTGTTTACTTTTCCTATGCAAGAATCCAGCTGAACCTTTGTATATTAAAACAATTTCCAATCCTATTAGTATAAAATTATGTGTATAATTATAGATTTTATCAGTATGTCTGATGTATTTGCTACATTATTTTATGGGAAGATAGTAGGGATTCTAATGCAAGCTTATTGCCAGGCAGGCATAAACTTCTCAGAGATTGGTAATTTTATGATGCTTGAGTTTGTGATATAAAAAGAAGTTAATTTCTTACTTTGTTCCATGAAATAAAGTTATTCATTAATATAAAAATGTCCAAAGTAGATTCCAAAGTAGTTCCAAGCAAAATACCATGAGATTTCCCCTCCTTTCTGAGTTGTTCCTGACTGTGTTTTGGTTAGGAAAGACATGAGGTGGACATGTGACCTTTTCGTTCTCTTCTGCTGTCTATTTCATTAAAGAGCAAAATGCACATGGGCAACCTTTGTTATCTAGTTTCCCGACCAAGAGCAGCATTGAGTAAGGGAAAGCTTGCTTGTGTTCTATCAGCAGTCACAATTTTGGGGTCATCTTCCTGGTATTCTGTATCCTGCTATTCAGCTGAATATGTCAGCATTTGTTCAATTTTGTTTCTTAGGAATGCTTGTTTTATTAACACCATGAACATATTATTAACTCAGCACTTGACACAGTTTTGTTACAGGAGAGAGTTCATGATCACTTTATAACATTTACATCTGAGAGGATACACATTCAGCGTATATTTTCTGTACATTGAGCTTTTTGTAATTATACCCAGGTTATATAAAACTGAAAATGGATGCCTTCTTGGTACTTTAGTTTGAAAGCTGAAATTGGTTGCTAATTATGACTCATGCTCTACTGTTTTCTAAATACAAAACATTCACTCAAGGGATTTCACTGTTTGATAAAACCAAGGCAAGAGCTATCTTTACTGATAAAGACACTTCTGAAGCTTTTCTAGATAAATTGGTCTTGGTCTATTAAGAAGGCAAGACTTTGAATTTAGGAAAGACATGAGCTAAAATGAAGAGGGAATGTCATTTTGAAGAACTAAGAAATAAATTGTGAAGCTAAAGTACAAGCAATTAGAGAAAGGCTTAAAATTCACAAGAAGATAGCCTAACATATAGCTCCTGAATAGATGAAGAGATGTATTTTCAGAATTCATTATTGCTAAAGTATTTTAATTTCACCAGAAATTATTAGCAGATTTATAGCTAAATGTTAACCTAAAAAATATGCTAGAATACATTTAAAACAACCTAAAAATATGAAGTAATTTTATAAACCAGCACCCAAGCACCCACATACATTAATTATTAAATATTTAGTTTCCTTGATTTTTTTCTATTTAATATGATATGATTATTTAGATTATTTCCTCTGTGTTGAGTTTAGGTCCTGGCCAGAGCACAGCTGTATGCTCCACATCTATTTTTTTTTCTTTTCTTTCTCTCTTCTATTAATAAACATAATACATGTGATTGGGTGTATATTAAGCTTGGCCAATTTTTTTTAACTTTTAGTAATTGACTCATTTATTCATATATATATATGTGTGTATATAGTTAATGCATTTAATAGATGGTTACAGTTACTTTCTCAAGAGCCATTGAGTTCTATGTCTTCACTAGAAACACCTGTGGATGTCATTCCATATTTCTGTGCAGCCATATCTCCCCTCAAGTCTCATGACCATGATAACCTTGATGCTTGCAAGTGTGGCAGAAATTCAGCCACTTCATGTCTGTGTTTTCCCTTCTCGCTTTCCTGCAGGTCCTCCTAGCTTCTCTCCTTATCCTAGCTAACCCTTATTATTCAAGGCTTATGTTGAACACTATCATCACTTAAACTGTCCTTCTTGGAGTACTTTGTTTTATCAGCTCTATTTGTCTGATAATTATTGCCTGATTAGTCAATCTCTGTGACTTCACTGAGATACAAGTTACATCCTATCGCTCCTTGTGTCACAGAGCCTAATCTAGCTGGGCAACTTTACATTGAAATAGGGTGGTGATTCTCTCTCTCTCTCTCTCTCTCTCTCTCTCTCTCTCTCTCTCACACACACACACACACAATTACAAACATAATTTGAAAATTGAATAAGTACCTTTTCTGTGATAAAGCTAGGTAGAGTTCAGTATAGTTTCATCCTCCTGGGATAATTTGGGATAAGCATATATTCACACCACCATCAGCTTACTGAATAATGAGAGTTATATTGTGGTTTCATTAATAGCTTAGATTTCTTATCTACTCTGAAGATTTTTATCAGAAAATCATGGTGTAAAGCTCATTCCTCAATATTCTTCAACAACAGCAATTTCACTGTCAGTAATTTCCTTTAAAGGTTGAGTGTAATAGGAAAATAATTGTTCAGAAAATAAAGGTGAGTAGGATATCCTATGTCCTTTTATTATTTGTCTGGGTACCAGTAATAAAAATGAATTTCACTACAAAGAATAGCTGCATTATTCTCTGAGTAGACAGCATATATGCGATGATGTGCCAGTCATACAGCTGCCTAAAAGCATTATTTTCTTCTATAATCTAGAGGAATTTAAGCTTTCATAATGAAAAGAGGTAGTTAAGTTTCTTGGAAGTTATCCCCTTAAGAAAGAAAAATTCTTATTAATAACATAAATATATATATATGTACATATATTAACATTGGTTTTCTTTATGATTCTAGAAATCTCCAAGGAGTTTAGCAGTGCTTAATTTTGAAAGCTTTCCAATTATTTTCTCTTGGTTGCATTTCACATTTTTATTCTTCTGTTATAGTTTTCCTTAAGAATCGATTAAATTCCTGTAATGCCCCTTTAAAATGAAACCACTTATTGCCTTAAAAAATTTTTAACTTGTCTAGAAGTATTAAATCAATCATGGACTTAAGTCCTGGCTGGGTATTATATTTTCTAGTCTTCCTTAGCTACATTTATTCTTTGGGGAAAGTTTAGCAAACTATTTATTACCCACTTCACTATTTAAAGCCATGTAAACGTGCATATGCTATATAATTAAGGAGCAAACAGATTGGAATAACTTTCATCTCTGACTTTTCCAGTTTATTTTGTTTGGAATAGCACATTATACTTAATGATGTTTTATTACTGTTGAATGTGTCTGCCCATTACATTATGAAGTTCAGCTAGTCTGCCTGCCTCTTGAGGGTTGACCCCTTTGTGCCTGTCTGTGCTTAGTTTAATATTTTCAAATAAATGTTTGCTTCAGTCTTCATGGATTCAACTTTCTGGGACTAAGCTGTCTTCTGATATATCTATGTAATAGAGACTTGCATGCTCCTTTGGAGGCTCAGTTTCTTATTTGGAGATGTTCTTTATGGGTGACCTCAACAGTTGATTCTGAGGATAGAGGTTCTAAAGTATACTTTACTAAAATTATTTTTATATATCATTTTGTGACTCTCTTGCTTAGAAATTGAATATCCAGTGTACTGATAATTATTCCAGTCCCTCATCTGGCCTTCAAATCTCTGTTTATTTATTCCTTATCTTCTCTCTAACAAATTGTAGTTCTCTAATCTTATTGTTGAGACTTTACATTTTTTTTGTTTGAATGCTGT
Organism: Phodopus roborovskii; assembly: GCF_943737965.1. Classification (NCBI taxonomy): domain Eukaryota; kingdom Metazoa; phylum Chordata; class Mammalia; order Rodentia; family Cricetidae; genus Phodopus; species Phodopus roborovskii. The sequence continues at coordinate 4,874,818 of NW_026126409.1, forward strand.
TGACTCATTTATCTAATTTACTCATTCTTACCATTTATGTCTTAATTTAAATAATACATTATTGAGCCTTCTCCATGAACCCTAAATTACTCCCTCTCAGGATATTTATAATATGCATATTCACTTGATTATGCATATATAAAATTGATAAGAAGGTATGTGTATATACACACATATATCTTA